>NW_024100451.1:0-507856 GCF_016545835.1 Crotalus tigris
AATAGGGTAGCAAGGAGAGGAGTACAGTGTCAATAATAAAAGTCTGTTCTATGTAAAAGTTGAATTATTGCATGCATTTATTAAGGAAAACTACTGTAACCAAGCCCTTACTCAGCAGGCCAGGCCCAGATGGATAGCATGGTTGAAGGTATCAAAAGCCATTTAAAGGTCTAGGAGTAATAATAATAATAATAATAATAATAATAATAATAATAATAATACAGTGGACCACCTGGTAAGCTGTTGCAAGAAGATTGCACAGACTGACTACAAGCAGCGGCATGACAAAGTAGCAACAATGGTGCATTGGAAGATCTGCAAAAAAATATCATTTGCCTGTAAGCAAAAACTGGTGGGATCATAAAATAGAGAAAGTCATAGAAAATGATAAAATTAAACTGCTCTGGGACTTTAGAATTCAAACAGACAAGCACCTGCAACATAACACCCCAGACTTAACAATTGTCGATAAGAAGGACAAAATAGTCTGGATAGTGGACGTGGCAGTGCCTGGAGACAGCAGAATAGACAAGAAAGAACTGGAGAAGATAACAAAATACAAAGACCTACAAATAGAAATAGAAAGACTGTGGCAAAAACAAGCAAGGGTAGTACCAATAGTAATAGGCTCCTTGGGTGCAATCCCAAAACAACTGGAGCACCACTTGAACACCATTGGCATTGACAAATTCGCTATTAGTGAATTGCAAAAGGCGGCCTTACTAGGAACTGCTTCCATCCTGTGACGATATGTGTAATACCATCAATCATCCATATCTGTCTATCCCAGGTCCTGGGTAAGGACTCGATAGGTAGACAAAATGCCAAATCCAGTCTGAACATCTGGCTGACTGTGCGATGATCCATAATAAAGTTGGAAGGGACCTTGGAGGTCATCTAGTCCAATCCCCTGCTCAGCCAGGAAACCCTATACAAGTTCAGACAAATGGCTGTCCAGTCTCTTCTTAAAAACTTCAAGTGTTGGAGCATTCACCGCTTCTGAAGGCAGGTTGCTCCACTGGTTAATTATTTTAACTGTCAGGAAGTTTCTCCTTAGTTCTAGGTTGCTTCTCTCCTTGCTTAGTTTCCACCCATTGCTTCTTGTCCTGCCTTCAGGCGCCTTGGAAAATAGCTTCACTCCCTCTTCTTTGTGGCAGCCCCTGAGATATTGGAACACTGCTATCATGTCCCCCCTCGTCCTTCTCTTCATTAAACAAGACATACCCAATTCCAGCAGCCGTTCCTTATATGTTTTACCCCCAGTCCCCTAATCATCTTTGTTTCTCTTCTCTGTACTCTTTCTAGAGTCTCAACATCTTTTTTACACTGTGGTGACCAAAACTGGATGGAGTATTCCAAGTGTGGCCTTACCAAGGCGTTGTAAAGTGGTATTAACACTTCACGAGATCTTGATTCTATCCCTCTGTTAATGCACCCTAGCACTGTGTTGGCTAATGGAGATCCATACCCTGTCCAAAACCCTGGCTGTAGTGGACCCATTGAGATTAAATTGAGAAGCTTTTTGTTGAGTCCTTGGCGCGAAGCAGACACGAGAAGCAGTTGGAGTTCTCAGTTTTCTTTATTCTGCGTTCAGCTTACAAGTAGATGGCTTCATGGCTTCCCAAACGCTCGCAGCCTCTTATATAGGCAATTCCCGGGTAATTGTGTTACTTTTCCCACGCCAGCACCCGCGCATGCGCATGGCGCTGGCGACAGCCTGTCTGGTCCCGGGCAGCTTTGCACCTGCCCGGGACTGCCTGCAAACGCCCGAGCTGTTTGCAAGGCTCGGGACATAACACCCCTTTCCCCCGGGCTAAAACTATTACCAACATATAATCATTTACTCTATACAATGTTCTGTTCCCCAGGGCTCCCACTGTTTGCTGGCTTTTGCCTTGCCAGCAATGTTATATAATCCTCTAGGTACTTAGGAGATTTCTTTGCTCTCTGTGACCTTCTCAGCTCTGGGTTACTAGCATGAGTTCCCTGACTGGAGGGAGATGTGAGCCTGTTCTACTTATTTTGTCTTGGTGCCTTCCAAGGACTGTGCCCCGATGACTGGCCTGCTTGCTCGCCCACCGGGCTCGTCAGGCCAGGGCTTCTGTCACTTTGTGACCTGGTTGACCTGCCTAGCTGTAGGCCCTCAGGCCCCTTGAAGTGATAGCCACTGCTGGGCGTCTCTGTAGAACCTCCTAGGTCCATCCAAGACCTGTCAGGAGGCTGTCCATTCCCTGAACCTCGTTCTGTGTCCGGGCTTGTGTGGGTTTCTGTACTTTCCCAAAACTCAGTTACTCCCTGATTTGGGCTAGAGGTGTTGTAGTCGGGACTTGGTTCCTCGACCACCTCCCTGTATGTTTGACCCCCTGTAGGAGTTGGGGTAAGGTCAGGCCAACTTTGGGGATTGTGTGCCAGCTCTCTTGCGGGAAATGATTTGTTGGGATGCCCCCGGGTATCCTCCGTGACTGGAGTGCTGTGTGATGTGTGTGGAAAGTGAGTATGCCCCTGGGGTGACTCCCTGGCTGGAGTAGGCGTGGATGCCTGGTAGTTAGGTAGGCTCATAGAATTCTTGTTCGGAGCTCTCGCGGAACTCTGGGATGGGCCGTTTGTGGCTCCATCAGTGGAGATGGGCAGCAGTTCGTGCCCTTCCCTTTGCTCCAAAGGGTCCCCCTCCCCCCCTGGAAAAAACCCAGGAGTCTCATCTGAAAGGTCCCGCCTAGGGCGGAGTTGGTCGATGTGCCGACGCAGGACACGACCATTGTCCAGGGCTACCTCGTAGGAGAGAGGGCCTGTGACCCTGGAAATAGAAGCGGGGACCCATGTATGACCAGGCCCGTAATTGCGAGTCCAGACCAGGGCACCCTCAAGTAGTTGTCTAGGTGCCCTAGGATGTGAGGTAGATGAAGGCAATCTGTCCGGATGCAACCGGTCAAGTTTAGTAGTAAGTTGACGCCACCAACGAAGTTCAGCTGGGCTTCTCCCTGTAGAAGTGGACGGTGTGGTGCGATAAGAAAGGAGAAAGTCAGCCAACCTGTGATGCCAGTCCCCATAGGTGAGTCTTTTCAATGCGTCCTTCGTGATGCGCACCATACGTTCAGCCATACCGTTGGTGGACGGGTGGAAGGGTGCAGACGTGGCATGACGAATCATGTTTGCCTGTAAGAAAGCTTGGAATTCGGAGGAAGTGAATTGAGGGCCGTTGTCGGACACACTGACATCTGGCAGCCCGTGTGCAGCAAAAATCCCCCTCAGTACCTGAATAGTCTTTGCAGTGGTGGTGGATGAGACAGGTACAACCTCAAGCCATTTCGAATGGCTGTCAACAAGGACCAAGAAGAACTGGCCTTGAAAGGGTCCAGCGTAGTCAATGTGCACCCTAGACCATGGGGACTGTGTTTCCTCCCATCTATGCACGGGAGCTTGGGGCATCTCTGGGCGAGATCGTTGGCACAGGTGGCAGGCATGCACCTTAGCCTCAATATCTTTATCTAAACCAGGCCACCACAAGTGGCTGCGCGCAAGAGCCTTCATACGAACAATGCCAGGATGACCCTCGTGGAGGGATTCTAAGACCCTAGTCCTCATTGAGGTGGGAATGACAACTCTGTTCCCCCAAAGCAGACAACCCTGAGAAAGGGACAGCTCGTTCCTTTTGGACCAGAAACTCTGAAACTCAGGACTAGGGCAGTACTCAGGCCAACAAGACAAAACCCAGGAACGGACACGTGAAAGTGTGTGATCTGTACCTGTTTCAGCGGCAACATCCCTGGCACTAAGAGGGAGCTCGGGCAAGGCTTGGATTGATAGAATGTTGACAGTTGGCGCAGGGTCAGCTTCTACTACTGGCAGAGGCAATCTACTGAGGCCATCAGCATGGCCCATTTCTTTTCCAGGCTTGTGGAGTAAAGAAAAATCATATGCAGACAAAAAAATAGACCACCTAAGCATTCTAGAGGAAATGATTTGGGGAGTCTGCTTACGTATGGTATACAGTCCCAGCAGAGGCTTATGGTCAGTGAAGACCGTGAAGTGCCTGCCATATAGAAAGTCATGGAATTTTTTAATTCCAGCAACAACAGCCAGAGCCTCCCTGTCTATCTGAGCGTAGTTGCGCTCAGCAGAAGACAATGTTCTGAAGTAATATGCAACAGGAACCTGAGTTCCATCAGACCTGAGGTGGCTCAGGACAGCTCCAACCCCGTAAGGGGACGCATCACAAGCGATGCACACAGGAAGGGACTCGTTGAAATGTGCAAGTACACTATTAGAAGTGAGCAAAGCCTTGACTTTGTTAAAGCAGGCCTCATGCGTCTGTGACCCCCGCCACACTGCTTGCTTGTCTAGTAGCCTGTGAAGAGGCTCAGCTACACTAGCTTTATGTGGAAGAAAAGAATTGTAGAAATTCAGGAGGCCCAGGAAGGCCTGAAGTTCGGCCTTGGACTTTGGCCTAGGTGCTTCTAAAATAGCAGTTAGTTTGGATTCAGCAGGGTGAATCCCAGCAGCATCAATTTTGAACCCCAGAAATTCAGTAGAAGGCACCCCAATCTTGCATTTGTCTTTTTTGAGCTTGAGGCCTGATTTCCTGAATCTTAACAGAACAGCCCTTAGCCTTTCAGCTAGAATGTGTGTGGAGTCTCCTGCAATTAAGACATCATCAAAGTAGGGGCAAACCCCCGGTATGCCCCGTAGTGTGTTTTCCATTACGCTTTGGAAAATCCCAGGAGCGACATTCACTCCAAACTGTAGCCTTTTTACCTTAAAGGCTCCCCTGTGGGTCACAATAGTCTGAGCTATAGCAGCATCATCATCAACAGGCAGCTGTTGATACGCTTGAGCTAGGTCAAGCTTTGCAAAAACACGCCCCCCCCTTGAGGGAGGCCAGAATATGACTGACCACAGGAACAGGATAGGCATGTTGCTGCAATGCCTTATTAAGAGTGCATTTGTAATCAGCACAAATGCGAATGTCCCCATTTGCCTTTAGAGGCGTGACAATGGGGGTCTCCCAAGGACTGGAATCAACAGGTTCTAGGATTCCCTGTTGAATCAGTTTGTCTAACTCAGTGTCAATTTTACTCTTTAAAGCAAAAGGGACCCTTCTTGCTTTAATTCTAATGGGAGTGACAGTGGGGTCTAGCTTTAAGGACACAGGGGGTCCTTTGAATGTGCCCAGCTGGGGGCTGAAAACATCTGCAAATTCTTTGCAGACTTCCTGTAGGTCGAGTGTTTGTAAACTGTTGAGTCCTGTGACGTGTATCCCCAGGGCCTCAAACCAATCGAGTCCTATGAGACTCGTTCGTTCACCCCCTACTACTAATAAGTCTAGTGGACCTTCAAAACTCTTGTATTGCACGTTAAGGGTGGCCTCCCCCTTAACACACACTCTTGAATTTTGAAAATCTGTTAACACAATGTCAGAAGGCCTTAACTTGGCCTGAGTTCCACTACCGGAACAAATCTTCCTAAATGTATGCAAGGAGATAATTGAAAAGGCAGACCCTGTGTCTAGTTCCATAGATAATGGAACCCCTTGTAGCTTCACCTTGAGTGACAGCTTTTTCTTAATGGGCTTGTGTGTGCCTGTCCTAAGGATGCTTCTTCGCGAAGCGCAAAACCCTACCCTATTCTGGCTGGGGAATCTGGTACCTTTCAGGCGCAGTTCTTCCTGAGGTTGTACCTTTCGTCGGCCCAGACACACAGCTGCAATGTGTCCTTGTTTGCCACATGCCCGGCAGGTAGCGGAGCACTTGAGCGGAGCTGAAGAGCTTCCCTTCTGTTTTTCTTCCGTCGTGGGGTGGAGACGGTCGACTTCCTCGTCCGGATCCTCCTCAGAGTTTCTTTGGGCGTCTTCCTGGTGCACGGATGCAACCTCTGGACTGTTTCTGATCGGCCGCATGTTCTTGACAGCGCCGCCTGCTGCTTCTTCTGCGGTGACTTCCCTTAAGGCATCTTGGTAGGACAGTTCTTCTTTAGCGAAAAGTCTCTGTTGTAGATCTCGATGCCTTAACCCGCACACGAATCGGTCCCTCAGTCGTTCTTCGAGGTCTTTGAACTCGCAGTGCTTGGCGGCCTTCTGTAATGCGGCGATGAATTCTTTGGCCGACTCACCGGGCCGTTGATCCCTCTGCTCGAAGGTGTGGCGCCATGCGATGACGGACATCTTGGGGTGGAAGTGCTCCTTCAGTAGCTTCTTCAGATCTGCGTAGCTGACAGACTCTACTGGAACAGGTGCTGCAAGGTTTTCTGCGATGTCGAAGGCGTCTTGACCGCAAACACAAAGCAGGGTGGCAGCCTTCAAGCTCTCTTCCCTCACTTGGTTTGCCTTGAAGTAGTTCTCCACCCTGGCTACGTATGACTCCCACCGCTCTGGATGTGAGACGTCGAATTCCGAAAGCCTTCCGATTTTCGCCATCTTCAGGAGACGGGTCTATCAGCCAGCCTACCCCCGAATGCGCACTGGATTGGCGGGTAGCTGCCGAGTCGACGCCGTTCCGCCGCTCAGGACTCACTTGGGTAAGCTTACACTTCTTCCTTTCCAGGCGGTGTAAGGCGATCCCACCTTCGTCGCCAGTGTTGAGTCCTTGGCGGGAAGCAGACACGAGAAGCAGTTGAAGTTCTCAGTTTTCTTTATTCTGCGTTCAGCTTACAAGTAGATGGCTTCAGCAGCTCCCAAAACCTCCCAGCTTCTTATATAGACATTTCCCGGGTAAATGCGATACTTTTCCCGCGCCAGCACCCGCGCATGCGCACGGCGCTGGCGACAGCCTGTCTGGTCCCGGGCAGCTTTGCACCTGCCCGGGACTGCCTGCAAACGCCCGAGCCGTTTGCAAGGCTCGGGACATAACAGAAAGCCTCTTCGATCTTTTCCTCTTAGAAATGGTGGCAGTATTCTTTTTTCCTTTCCTTTCATGATTTTTTTTCCCCAGTTCTCATGTTACTTATCACATAGGTCCTCAGATTTTCTTTTACATACATTAAATACATTGAATCTATTTCCTTACAGGAAATTTATATTTTAACTATACAACTTCCAGGTCAATTCCTATTGACATACTGCTCTCATATCTGCTTTCTAGGTTTGATCTATATATTAAACAATAATAATTCATAATCTGTTCAGTGGTGGGATTCAAATATGTGAACAACCAGTTCTCTGTGTGGATGCCGCTTCCGGAAGTCCATTCTGGGCCTGGGCAACAAAAAATTAGCTACTGGTTCTGCCAAAGTGATGCAAACCGGCTGAATCTCACCACTGAATCTGTTCCACAAGGCATATTAGATGGTACTTTTTAGTTCTTTCTTTCTTGTTATGAAGCTTATTTGATCATGTCTCAAGGCTAGGGAATATATGTAAAACTGTACAAAGAAGTCCAAATCTTCTTTAATTTTAAGTTTACCAACACTTGTATTCTAATTACTCATTCATAATACTTCATCGTATCTAGATATTACATTTATCACCCTTTGCAATTTGCCATAGAATTCATTGTTTTCCACTAGGGCATCTGAGATTACTACATATACTTTACAATAGCAACCCCAATCTTTTGGGCACCAGTGACCAGTTCCTTGGAGAGAGGTTTTTCCACGAACTGGAGGGGGTTGGTTTCGTGTGCTGCCTGCATCCTGTGGATGGGGCTTCATTTTTTTGCACAGCCAGGTTTCTGGTAAGTTGTGGCCTGGTGCCGGTCCAAAAACTGGGGGTTGGGGACACTTGCTTTAGAACATTGATAATCACTGAATAGCCATTAATTCGGATAATTCTAATCTGACTTTGGGTTGTAGGTGTGAAAACAGTTAGCAATGTCCTTTTTGATTATCCTTAATGCTCCATTCTATCTCAAGTCTCATAATTATGTGATAGAATTGAGCCTTCCTTGGTTCATGCTTCTCTCATTCCATGTTCCAAATGTAAACTGAGAAGCTTCTTTTTCTGTACTGGCACCATTAATGTCAAGACTTCCTTGCAGCTGTAATGGGGCCACATCATTGAGAACTATAGTTAATAAAATTAGTGGTAAGGATGTTTTACTGCTCATCAATTAACAAAGTTAAACAGCAGAGGCATCAGGATATAGGTTTAGGATTTTATAGACACACGAGTTTTAACTTGGACTCTGACCCAGTTGAGCTGCATTATAAATACTTAGCTTGTTTGTTTGCCTCCAGATTTACTTATGAAAGTCAAATGTTTTGTCCTAGTAATTGAAAGTATGCCTTCTGTCATTGGGATTTCATCAACTGATGACCCAAATCTCCTAAATGTAGCAGACATATCCATGCTTTTTAATGGCAACACTACAGTGATTTGTCAGTGCCTTTTCTGGGTTTGCTTTTGAAGTAGCTAATTTTAGAACAGTTGGCTTCATGCTTGTAAAGACTACCTAGTCTTGTATTTTGAATTATTGCTACTTCACCTTTTGGCCTTACCAATAAGTTATCCTATTAAGATAGCCAGGCTCTGCTTATTGCTGTCAGTCACTGCACTATTGACCCCTACCCCCATCCCTTCCCGAATTTGGAACTGGTAATCCCCTGAAGAGTCTGGCAATTGACTAAGTCAAAAAGTATTATCTTGCTTTTGAATAGATTTTAGATTAATGGTATTATTATTTTTGTCTTAATTTGTTAATATTTGTTTTGAGAAGGAGTTAAAGTATATTATGGTTTTGATTGATAGTTTAGTTGATTTATGTTAGCTAGACTATGTTTGTTTATTTGTTACCCTGTAATCAGCTCTGGGAAGTGGGGGAGGGGGGGGAGAGGATGGGTGAGTTTATATTGTAATTTGTAAAACTTTTAATTAAAAAAAACAGTTAAGAAGAACAGATTAAACAGGTTTAGAGACTCCTTATGAATAATAGCATCAATTTTTGATTCTAAATTTTTCACCTTACTTATCAACTCCAGGAAAGAAACTGACCATTCATAATAATTGCCATACTTCCATATTTGAGGCCATAAACATTTTGCCTACATTTTGTGAACTTGCTTAAATTTGAGAATTGATTGTGACTGATAATAGATATAATAATAATAATAATAATAATAATAATAATAATAATAAATATTCAACAACAACAGTAATAATAATATAGATTAAAAACAAGAATGGAGCTGCTTTATATTTTGCATGCTTGCTGAAACTTAATGTTCCTGACTTTTGTCTGCAAGAAAAAAAAAATCCATTTGGGGTGAAAGCCAGCAAAGCAATCAACCCTTCATTTTAATTTGCATTTCTCTGTCAAAAGATAACAGATTCAACCTTTTCTTCCAACACCTTTTTCTACATTCCTTTAAACTTGTATTCAGAGAAGAACTGGTCTACTACTTTAATATTTAAACTATTTTGATCAAAACCAATTTTCATTTATACTTTACACTCTTAATGGTTTTGGAATGAAAATTATTTGTTTGGCTTTTCAAACCTCCTACTATAAATATTTCCAGGGAAATCTATTAATCGGTCAATATCAGAAAGGTTGGCACCTCCATTCCTAAAAAGTGGGGTTTATTCAGATTTTTTCAACTCAAACTTTGCACCAAACTGTAATGTAAACCTGATGTGATGGCAGCATTAGCCTCTTTCACCATTATTCTAGGGATTACTCTTAAAAGAGGGTCAAGGCAACTAGGCACAGAGGTTTTGATGTACGATATATTGCAGTCAACAGAGCCATAATTAGTGCAGTAATGCTAGTTCCTAAGAAGAGTATATTATATAAACTCAGGTGCTTGTGGAATTTAAAAGATTGACTAACTGCTCCTCCGGCAGATTGTTTGGTGTGGTCCAAAATCACAACATAACCCCAGAGATAGCTGCTATGGGAAATATGTGCTTGAGAACTTGGTAGCTGGATTGTGGTTCACAGGTTATACCTTTTCTAGTAGTAAACTATTGTTTTGAGACTGTAGATCCTGTGTTCGTAAAAACAAAGGATAAGAAAAGCTCACTTTTAGAAGAGGAGTAGAAGCCAAAATAATGGCAATCTTTCTGTCTTCCAGTCCTGAAAAGTAGCAGTGGCAAATAATAATAGTAAGTGATTTTCTTCTGAAAGACTTGGTTACAATTCAAATTCTTCTTCTTCTAGATTTGCAATCTAGGAGTTGTTCTGAGAGTGAAATGGCAGTCTCTAAATTTGGTAAATAAACCAACAAATTAATAAATAGAGAAGAAATGTTTATTAGTGGGAAGACATTACAGGTGTTTTTGACTTACAACATAACTGACTCCAAACTTTCTGTTGCTAAGCAAGACAATTATTAAGTGAGTTTTGCCCCTTTTTACAACCTTTCTTACCACAGTGGTTAAATGAATCACTGCAGTTGTTAAGTTAATATCACAACTGTTTGGTGAATCTGACTTCTCCATTGACTTTGCTTGTCAGAAGGTCACAAAAGGTGATCACATGACCCTGGGACACTGCAATTGTCCTAAATAGGAACCAGTTGCCAAGCATGTGAATTTTGGTCACGTGACCTTCGGGCTGATGCAATAGTCATAAATGTGAAAAATGATTAAAAGTCATTTTTTCAGTGCCTTTGTAATTTCAAACTGTCACTAAACCAGTTCTCAACCTGTGGGTCGGGACCCCATTTGGGGTCGAACGACCATTTCACGGGGGTTGCCAAACAATGCAGTCCGCCATTTTTCCCCCTTTTCCTTAGCTGTGCTACTCCCTTTTATTCTATTGGCTTTTGAAAGCCAATAGAATAGACTCTCTTGAACAGAGTCTAATTCTATTGGCTTTCAAAAGCCAATAGGAATTGTCCAGGCTGTCTCTGCCCTGCTGAGCCCGCCAAAAGTCCCATTCTGCAAACGGTGCTGCACCAGTTGAGTAGTCCTTGATTTACGACAGGTTGAGTAGTCCTCGACTTACGACTGGTTGGGGGTCGCGGCATTAAAAAGGTTGAGAACCACTGCACTAAACGGATGGTTGTAAGTTGAGACTACCTGTAGTTTTGCTTTGTCTAACAGAAGTAATCTGAACACTGTATTTTAAAGTGATACACACCCATTTCAAGAGACAAAAGCAAAACAAAACAGGTCCCAATCTTCATTTAGAAAAGTCTAGAATTTTACTGATTTATATTGGAACTTTGAGCATAGGGCAGTAGAAAAAGGTGCAAACAACACATAGTAAATTAAGATCAAGTAGCAAAAAGAAAAAGCTATCCAATTTACTACATTTAAATCCCAGTGAACAGAAGAGAAAAGTTCCGACTCTTAAGAATGGGAATCTAATTTTAGCATCTCCATTGTGAGGTAAGTGTGTGAGTCATTAATGATTATGTTAGGTTACATAACCTGCTGTATGTGCTGCATTTTAAAGCACACGGTGTTAGAGAGGAAGTTGTTGCTTTTACATTCCCCCTCCTTCCTCCATGCATATGTTGGCACATTCATTTCAAGAGAGACCCCTTATGTCATTTAAATGTATTTTCAAACCCTTGATTAAAAATAGCATTGAGCTGGTTATATAATGTGAATAATTGCACTATTAGAATGGGGGAGAGCCACCCTCCTTAAACATTCACATGCTAAGTCATGTGGAGGAGTGAGAGAAGGGTACAATGCGTAACTTTTAAGTTTTGTTATGTACATTTCACAGGACATTGATTTATTTCCCCTGTAATTTAATTAGCATAAAGTGAAGCTAACTTCATCTCTGTGCTACCGACTCAAGCAAGAATGAAAAAATAATAATAATCTATAAATATCTACGAGATAACTGATCTCAAAGCACTTTCTAAATATTATGTAGCTCTTTTGCAAGGGCCAACAACACAATAATCTGCTCATCATCATGTGCCCTATGTCGAATTTGCAGGACTTAATTAGCATTTAGTTTGAAAAGAAATTTGCTCAGATTAAGAGGAAGAAGGCCACACATCCCTGCAATCAGTTTCCCCAAGGGCATCAGCCCTCTTCATCATTTCAGTTTATGGCTTTGTGGCTTTGAGGAGTACAGTCTGAATCAGAAGGTAATTTGCATTAATGCATAAAAGAGTGTCTCCCCACCCACTTATGCATAATGTCTATTTAACCCTGTAAAGTCAAAGAAAGGGGCAAACATTTCAGCCTTTAATGATTTCTGTTTTCTTAATCATAAGGTACCCGCAGTGTGGAGTTAGATGGCCCTTAAATTGAATCACCGAGTAAACAGAGAGGCAGCAACTGATCATGAGCAAGTTCTGCCCTCAACTAATACTTCAAAGGAATGACAATACTGGCAGTGAGTCCAGTTTCGCTCTTATGGTCTAAGAACTCAGAAATAGCCTGGGGATGGCCATAGAATTGGACTGTATTAGGCAAAATGGCACCCCCATCTCAAGGAATAAAAATGGTAAAAAGATTGACGCATGAAATCCTTTTTGACAATGCCAGCACAAATCTGAAATGTACCCAGTGATAACACACCCAACAGCAAATTGGCAGAACCTGGCTCTCTTTGCAGGCTAAAATGACCTTCCTTCTAGCAGGCGATTCACTGTCAAAAGAGCAGTAAAGTCATATTCAGAAATAAATCTAGAGTCTCTCAAAAAATGTGAAATCCATTATTCCATATAAAAACTAATAAGCAGCAGCAGATCCTTATCCATGAAGAAACCCCTGTCAGGAGAAGGAAAATGCTGGCAAAAACTGGCTCACTCAATGGCAAGTAGATAACCTTCCTTCAGCCCCTTAGTGAAAATGTCTGTTTCATAAATAGAACTCTAATAAGAGTTCACTGACATGTTTTTCCTCCAATATTTTCCCTTTTATGCTCAGCACGGGTTATAATTTAATTACAGGATGTCAAAGAAAAATGAAGCTTCCCCTGATTTAATCACTGCATGTTGTGAGATAAGCACTGAGATAATGACAAGTAGAAAGAGCTATCACGAAAAGGAGAAATTATGGAGAAGGTGGGATAATTGGGTGTTCAAAATGTTTCTGTAATAAGAATGCATTGACATTCTGAATTGTGCTGGGTAGATGTTCTCTAATGTTCCTGCCCTTTAAATATTTATTTGTCCAGAATATGTAATGAAAATGATCAGCTTCATATTGCTCTTGGGAAGAATATTTATTTGGAAATCAGTAAACTTTCACAGTTCTTTCAGTATTGTCAGAAAAAAAAATATAGCAATAAGCATAGAATTCTAACTTTGATATTCTTTCCTTCATGTTTCTGATGCATAGAAGGGTTCAAAGAAGGAACTATAAATTATCAAATAGCCATGCTGGTACATTAAATTAAATTACAGAAATTAGGAAAATAGTTAAATCTGTATAAGACTTCTAATTTA
Source organism: Crotalus tigris (assembly GCF_016545835.1). NCBI lineage: Eukaryota > Metazoa > Chordata > Lepidosauria > Squamata > Viperidae > Crotalus > Crotalus tigris. Next base: position 13,291 of record NW_024100451.1, read on the forward strand.
ATGTTAAGTATTAAATGCAAACACTGTATTAGATATGAGGAAGAATAAAAAACCCAAGCAAGTTCACAGTCATAAAAAGGAATAATAAAAATAACCAAAAAAATAACATGCAATAACAGCAAAATTCAGGTTATGTTCTCCCATCAGAGATAAAATACTGTACTGAAAATCTGTGTGAACTAATAATATTAATTGTTGTGATATATTGTAAACAACCTGCAGCTTCTTGTAAGTAAAGGGCAAGATTTCAATGTTGTTCATAACAGGTATTAGAGAACAGATTAGTCTGTTCTGTCCAAAGGCTCCAGGGAGGAACAATTGCTTTGAAGATTATCCCTGGAAATAAATATTGTTCTGTGAATCCAAATGTTTCTTCATAAGGCAAAAAAAGATCCTCTGAAAAGCAAGGGGTTAGTAGCTCATGTTCCTTATATGAAGGCTCCTACTAATAGAAGAACAGACCTTTCAGCCATATATTGATTGAGCTCACATGTCCAAAAATATATGGATAAGTATCGTCATTGTGAGTTGCCCAAAGTCATACAGAGTCAGGTGGCATGTAACTTAATAGATTATTATGTGTAAGGTGACCAACTTTTTTACAATGAAAAGGAGGACACAATAAATTGAAGAAAAAAATATCGTAAATAAAAGAAACATTTTATTCATTGCAACAATAATACAGACAACTTGCATGTGCAAAGTTTGCCAGCCAGGTGTTTTGGCGTGCTCAGCAGCAATTCCTATTGGCTTTTGAAAGCCAATAGCAGGAGTAGAACAGCTCATGCAAAAGTTGAAAACAAAACCCATCAAAAAAAGGTGCCAGAACGCCGTTCTGAGCGTTCTGTGAGGGGAAAAAAAGCCCTGAAGATTAGTCTTCAAATATCGAAAAGGAGGACATGAAGGAGGACACTTTTTGAGGGAGGACAGAACTTACAAAAGGAGGACTGTCCTCCCTAAAGGAGGATGGTTGGTCACCTTAATTATGTGTTCACTAAATGTGAAGTCACAGCTGCCATTTCTTTAGCTGGTGTTGGCCTTCATAGGCACTGAGTTCTTCCCAAGAACCTAGGATGCCATAATGCAGTGTTTCCCAAACTTGACAATTTTAAGGCATGTGGACTTCAACTCCCAGAATTCCACAGCCAGCGTTGCTGGCTGTGGAATTCTGGGAGTTGAAGTCCTCATGCCTTAAAATTGTCAAGTTTGGGAAACACTGCCATAATGTATCAATGTAGTATATGTGCAGATCCAAGCAGTGTGGCCTTTTGTATTTGATAGATGGAAATATTCTCAATGCACAAATTTTCATTTTTTGGGGGGTACAGCACCCTATGCACCAGATACCAGATCATCACATCACATCACCTGTAAATGCCAGATTCTTTCAGTTTTGACTTTCAGATCATGATACTTCTTTTCATGATATCATCATCATTATTATTCTCCAAATGATCACCTTTTACCTTAAGTTCCTTTGTATGGCTACCAGTGCAAGGGTCACCACACTGGGATCACAACTCACCCTGTTTTTTTCAGCAGGCTAGTTGTATTCTACTTCCTAGGCATTACTATATAGTTTTGTGATAGGCTTTACTGTTTTCTGACATGTTTTTGGTCATTGTTTTGTGATTTCTGATTTCCCTTTTGATGTCTTATGTATTTTAATGGTAATAAACGGCCTAAAGTTGCAATCTACAATGGAGGCAGCCCATGTGTTTGTTTAATAAATACTTAAATACTAGATGTTGAGACTCTCAAAAGAGTGCAAAGCAGAGCAACGAAGATGATTAGGGAACTGGAGGATAAAACATATGAAAAACAGTTGGAGGAACTGCACATGTCTAGTTTATTTAAAAGAAGGACTAGGAGTGACTTGATAACAGTATTCCAATATTTTAGGGGCTGCCACAAAGAAAGGGGGGGGGGGTCAACCTATTCTCCAAAGCACCTGAAGGCAGAACAAGAAGCAAAGGATGGAAACTAATCAATAGAATAGAATAGAATAGAATAGAATAGAATAGAATAGAATAGAATAGAATAGAATAGACTAGAATAGAATAATAATTGTTTCTCATCCTTCCATCTGGTGCTTTGGTGAATAACCTGACTCCCTCTGCCTTGTGACAGCCCCTTAGATACTGGAACACTGCTATCATGTCTTCCCTATTTCTTCTTTTCTTTAGACCAGCGTTTCTCAACGTTTGTGTGACGGCGACCCCCGTCACACAATTGTGCCGCGCATGCACGGCGCGGTGCGCACACGCGGCGCCGCCCCCATGCGTGGTGCGCATGCGCGGCGCCGCCCCCTGAGGGGGGAAAATGGCAGATCGCATTGTTTGGCGACCCCCGTAAAATGGTCGATCGACCCCAAATGGGGTCACGACCCATAGGTTGAGAACCGCTGCTTTAGACTAACCAAACCCAAGTCCCATAGCCATTCTTCGTATGTTTTAGTCTCCAGGCCTTTGATCATCTTAGTAGTTAATAATAATAATAATAATAATAATGATAAAGTTGGAAGGGATCTTGGAGGTTATCTAGTCCAACCCCCTGCTAAGGCAGGAAACCCTATACCATTTCGGACAAATAGCTGTCCAGTTTCTTCTTAAAAATTTCCAGTGTTGGCGCATTCACTGCTTCTGGAGGCAGGTTGTTCCACTGGTTAATTGTTCTAACTGTCAGGAAGTTTCTCCTTAGTTCTAGGTTGCTTCTCTCTTTGATTAGTTTCCACACATTGCTCCTTGTCCTGCTTTCAGGCGCTTTGGAAAATAGCTTGACTTCCTCTTCTTTGTGACAGCCCCTGAGATATTGGAACACTGTTATCATGTCCCCCCTTGTCCTTCTCTTTATTAAACTAGACATACCCAATTCCAACAACTGTTCCTTAGATGTTTTAACCTCCAGTCCCCTAATCATCTTTGTTGCTCTTCTCTGTACTCTTTCTAGAGTCTCAATATCTTTTTTACATTGTGGTGACCAAAACTGGATGCAGTATTCTAAGTTTGGTCTTACCAAGGCATTGTAAAGTAGTATTAATACTTCACGTGATCTTGATTCTATCCCTCTGTTAATGCAGCCTAGCACTGTGTTGGGTTTTTTTGGCAGCTGCAGCACACTGCTGGCTCATATTTAAATGATTGTCCACTAGGACTCCGAGTTCCCTCTCACAGTTACTACTATTGAGCAAAGTGCCTCCTATACTATACCTGTACATTTGGTTTGTCTTGCCTAAATATAGAACCTTACTTTTTTCACCATTGAATTTCATTTTGTTAGATAGCGCCCAGTGTTCAAGTCTATCCACATCCTTCTGTATCCTAAGCCTGTCTTATGGAGTGTTGGCTATTCCTGCCAGCTTGGTGTCATCTGCAAATTTGATGAGTTCCCCATCTATCCCCTCGTCCAGATCGTTGATGAAGTTGTTGAAGAGCACTGGGCCGAGAACAGAGCCCTGTTGCTCTTTTCTGATTTTTTTTCCAAACTCTCAACATCTTTTTTGTGATATGATGACCAAAATTGGAGAGAACCAATCTAAAAATAAAAATTTCCTGGCAATTAGAACTATTAATCAATAGAACAACTTGCCTCCAGAAGTTGTGAGTGCTCCAACAATGCTGGTTTTTAAGAAGAGTTTGGACAACCATTTGTTTGAAATGGTATAGGGTCTCCTGTTGGAGTAAAGGGATGGACTGGAAGACCTCCAAGGTCCCTTCCAACTCTGTTATTCTGTTAAATGGTTATATATATATATATATATATATATATATATATATATATATAATCCAAGTAGTTGTTATATGCTATTGATGTTCATTTCTAATATTGTCAGCAATACCTGTAACAAAGAAAGATAATATTGCCACATTTATTATTATTATTATTATTATTATTATTATTATTATTATTATTATTATTATTTATTACATTCATACATTGCCCATCTCACTATTGTAGTTTTTCCAACAGCCCCTATTAATAATAATAATAATAATAATAATAATAATAATAATAATAATAATATATTTCAAGGAGATTCATTATCACCATTACTATTTGTTATTGCACTGTTTCCTCTGTCAACAATACTGAATAACTCAGGACATGGCTATCAAACATCAAAAACATCTGCCAGACTATCCACCTCCTTTATATGGATGATCTGAAGCTGTATGGAAAAACATCATCTGAAATAGAATCGCTGCTCAACACTGTCCGTATATATAGCCAAGATATTGTAATGGAGTTTGGCTTGGACAAATGTGCCACACTTACTATCAAACAAGGAAAAATAATGAAAACTGAAGGAATCAAGATGCCCCACGAAAATAACATTAAGAGTCTGGATGAGGAAGAGTACTACAAATACTTGGTTATCCTTCAAGCTGACAACATCAAGCACACTGAAGTCAAGAAAAAGATTAGAGGTGAATACATCAAGAGAGTGAAGAAGATCTTAAAATCCAAACTCAATGGAGGAAATACCATAAAGTCAATCAACACCTGGGCAATCCCAGTCATTAGGTACACAGCTGGAATAGTGAACTGGACTCAAGCAGAACTAAAAGCAATGGATAGGCAGACCAGAAAAATAATGACAATGAATCATGCCCTTCATTCACGCAGTGACATTGATAGACTTTATCTACAAAGGCAAATAGGTGGGCGTGGAATGCTACAAGTACATCAGATGGTTGAAGAAGAAAAAAATGGCTTTGGAAGAATATCTGAAGAACAATGATGAAGATGCACTGAACTTAGTATATCAGGAAGGCTTACTAACTACTGGAGAGACCAAACTGGCCTACAAGAAAGACCAAATGAAGAACAGAATAGAGGCATGGGAAGACAAAGCACTACATGGCCAATACCTGAAAAAAATAGCTGGGAAAGCAGATAATAATAAAACCTGGCAATGGCTAAGAGCAGGAAAATTGAAGAAAGAGACCGAGGGACTAATTCTGGCTGCACAAGACCAAGCCTTAAGGACAAATGCATACAAAGTCAAAATTGAGAAGACAGCAACAGACAGTAAGTGCCGCCTATGCAAGAAGCTGAAGAAACAGTGGACCACTTGGTAAGCTGTTGCAAGAAGATTGCACAGACTGACTACAAGCAGCGGCATGACAAAGTAGCAACAATGGTGCATTGGAAGATCTGCAAAAATATCATTTGCCTGTAAGCAAAAACTGGTGGGATCATAAAATAGAGAAAGTCATAGAACATGATAAAATTAAACTGCTCTGGGACTTCAGAATTCAAACAGACAAGCACCTGCAACATAACACCCCAGACTTAACAATTGTCGATAAGAAAGACAAAAAAGTCTGGATAGTGGACGTGGCAGTGCCTGGAGATCGCAGAATAGAAGAGAAAGAACTGGAGAAGATAACAAAATACAAAGACCTACAAATAGAAATAGAAAGACTGTGGCAAAAGCAAGCAAGGGTAGTACCAATAGTCATAGGCTCCTTGGGCGCAATCCCAAAACAACTGGAGCACCACTTGAACACCATTGGCATTGACAAATTTGCTATGAGTCAATTGCAAAAGGCGGCCTTATTAGGAACTGCTTCCATCCTGCGACGATACCTGTAATACCATCAAACATCCACATCTGCCTATCCCAGGTCCTGGGTAAGGACTCGATAGGTAGACAAAATGCCAAATCCAGTCTGAACATCTGGCTGACTGTGCGATGATCGATAATAATAATGGACCTTGGAGGTTATCCAGTCCAACCACTTGCTCAGGCAGGAAACCCTATACCATTTCAGACAAATGGCTGACCAGTCTCTTCTTAAAGACTTCCAGGGTTGGAGCATCCACCGCCTCTGGAGGCAGGTTGTTCCACTGGTTAATTGTTCTAACTGTCAGGTAGTTTCTCCTTAGTTCTAGGTTGTTTCTCTCCTTATCAGTTTCCATTCATTGCTTCTTGTCCTGCCTTTAAGCACTTTGGAGAATAGCTTGACTCCCTCTTCTTTGTGGCAGCCCCTGAGATATTGGAACACTGCTATCATGTCCCCCCTCGTCCTTCTCTTCATTAAACTAGACAGCAACCATTCCTTATATGTTTTAGCCTCCAGGCCTCTAATCATCTTTGTTGCTCTTCTCTGTACTCTCTGTTCATTAAGCAGGAATAAGCTTCAGTGAACTTCATATACAGTAGCTACTTCTAAGTAGACCAGAACAGCATTGACAGTTGCAATTTCATGCATATTCATAAGTATGGGAATGCATTTTGTTCCCCCATTCCTTTTTTGTCTTCCCTGTTAGCACACAGTCAAGGCAGAGCACAAGACAGTCACAGGACAATGAAACTTACAGTGCTGTAGTTGTGTAGTAAGATGTTGCTCTCCTAGCTTTATATTTGGAGTTTTTATACTGTAAAACTATTTTTTTAGATTCCATGCCAAAATTCCATAAACTTTTACCATTACTTCATAAATGCAGTAGTATACTATAAAATAAGATAGTATCATTCCGCAAGTAAGAAAGGACAATAATATCATAGGTTATGTTGGTTGTGTATTATTTTAAGAGTTGAGAGAGAGAGGAGATTGCCTCACCCCACACTGATCTTTGCTTTATGTATTGGAAGGGTGTAGGGATTATCAGCTGATGTTTTTTGTGACCAGCTGAGTTATAATGGCATGATCAAAGGTCAGTTCCTTAATGGATAAATTTAAATCTGTTGAATTTAACTATGAAAAGAAGTCTTGTTGCATTCAGAGAATCCATTAAAACACTTTAAGAGGTTACAATTCATTGAGAATCAGCCTTATTAAAGATACATATTCACAAGAGAGAAAATGTATTTTTAAAATGTATGTTCACCCACTTGGCCCAAATTATCATATATATGCACTCATAAAAAAAGATTGTAGTGGCATTGGCATCATAAATTGCACACAACTCTTTGCTACTTAAAAAAAAGTTAAAATGTGTCAGTTTTGTGGGTATTGTTTTGAACTGTTGTTGTTAACAGAACTTCATTAGTTGATTACAACCTAGAGTGCAATAACATCTGCTGATCAAGGAAAGTCCCGGTACAAAATTTGAGGGACTTTTTCATCATGTGGTTCCATGTTTAACTATCACAAGATGAAAAGGAGGAAAAAAAGAATCAATTGAAGTTTAATCAATGCAGAAAACATCAATAAAGCTGATTCAAGCAAAGACAGTAAATGATCACTATGCTTTCTACAAGCCTGATAGTCAAACCCTGACTGTCACAGAATTTTTGTTATTTTTTATCATTTTAAAATTTTTAATCTCAATTAATTCTGATTTTAATGTTAATTTTACTGATTACATTGTACACTGCCCAGAGCCTCATTCTGAGGGAGGGAGGGAGGCAGTTAAGAAATACCAAATATAAATAAATAAATTCTGTGATAATTCTATTGCAATTTATCTCCCCTAATATAGCAGCAAACATATAATGCATTAAGTGCTACTATATGGGGGAAAATATTTGTTCTTTGGGGAGTTTGGATGAAATATGCAGAATTGTTTGGGCTAAAAATCTTTAGAACGTTCAACATAAAATGAGAATCAGATATTATTTTTCATCTTTCTTCATTATTGTATTGTTCATTTATGAGGAATTAATGTAAGGTAAATAATGTAAGGAGGATCTGGACAGACTTGAATACTGGGCGCTATCTAACAAAATGAAATTCAATGGTGAAAAAAGTAAGGTTCTACATTTAGGCAAGAAAAACCAAATGTACAGGTCTAGTATAGGGGGTATCTTGGTCAACAGTGGTAACTATGAGAGGGATCTCGGAGTCCTAGTGGACAATCACTTAAAAATGAGCCAGCAGTGTGCTGCAGCAGCCAAAAAAGCCAACACAGTGATGGACTGCATTAACAGAGGGATAGAATCAAGATCATGTGAAGTACTAATATCACTTTACAAAGCCTTGGTAAGGCCACACTTGGAATAGTGCATCCAGTTTTGGTCACCACGATGTAAAAAAGATGTTGAGACTCTAGAAAGAGTACAGACAAGAGCAACAAAGATGATTAGGGGACTAGAAGCTAAAACATAAGGAACGATTGTTGGAATCGGGTATGTCTAGTTTAACGAAGAGAAGGACAAGGGGGGACATGATAGCAGTGTTCCAATATCTCAGGGGCTGCCACAAAGAAGAGGGAGTCAAACTATTTTCCAAAGCGCCTGAAAGCAGGACAAGGAGCAACGGGTAGAAACTAATCAAAGAGACAAGCAACCTAGAACTAAGGAGAAGCTTCCTGACAGAACAATTAACCAGTGGAATAACCTGCCTCCAGAAGCGGTGAATGCTCCAACACTGGAAGTTTTTAAGAGGAGACTGGACAGCCATTTGTCTGGAGTGGTAGAGGGCTTCCTGCCTGAGGGTTTCCTTCCAACTTTATTATTATTATTATTATTATTATTATTATTATTATTGTTGTTGTTGTTGTTGTTATTATTATTATTATTATTATTATTATTATTATTATTATTATTATTATTATTACATTGATTCTGTTATTAAGAAGAGAGTGGACTTAATTCTGACCTGGAATACAAAGGTATTCCTTGACTTATGACCCCAATGGCACCCCAAATTTCGGTTGCTGAGTCTTGCTCCATTTTATGACTTTTCTCGCCATAGTTGTTAAGTGAATCATTGCACTTATTAAATTAATAACACGGCTGTTAAGTGCATCTGATGTCTTCACTGACTTTGCTTGTCAAGAGATTGCTGTTGTTGTTAACAGAACTTCATAAATAAGAGTCAATTACCAAGCATCTGAATTTTATCACATCACCATGGAGGATGTAAGTGTAACGGTTGTAAGTGTGAAAAACGGTCATAAGTCATTTTTTTTCTAGTGACATTGTAACTTCAAATGATCATTAAACAAACTGTTGAAAGTCGAGCATTACCTGTATATTGTAAGGAACAGACCATTATTTCCCATAACATATGTAAGATCAACTTTTAATAAATACCTACTTGTCATATTCCATTCTTTGTAAATAAAATCATTTATTTATATTCAGTTAATTTCTTTCCTTGATTACATGCCTGCTCTATGTAGCTCATATGGAATATAATTTATGTCATCCAGCTATTCTTTGTCATGTTCAGTTTGTACTGATTGTTCGAAATTTTCTGCTGCTCATGCTTCAAACTGTTCTGTGTCTGAATTTCCAAGTGTAACTGGGAGAAGATGTTTTGGATTACATAAAGGAATCTATATTCTAACCCTGTTTTGATTCAGTAGGATTGGGATGACCTTGGCTGTGTCATTTTTGGATTGTGGTTCCATATATTTTACACCTTTTTTACTTTGACTTTGACATTTTTATCTTGTAAGAGTAGAGCAAAGAGATACATTTCTGCCATCCTGGTGAGAATTGTGTGTGCATTTTTTAGCCTTTAGCCTAAGTTTTTTATAGCCTTCCCCTATGTACTGTATAGCCCTTATAGGATTTACATGGATTAACATGAAAAGATGTGTCACTATGTCTCTGCCAAAGTGAATCTCAGTTGGAGAGTCAACTCTGATCTGGAACAAAAAGAAACTGATGTTTTGCAGCAAACAGACCATTATTCTCCACAACATTGGTAAATTCCACTTTTGAGAAATGCTAACTTCCTCACAGCTATCATAAGGAGGCTAACTTAACCATAGCAACATCAGTCATTAAATGATTTGAAATTCTGTTTTAAGTAATAGAGATTTATATACTAATAAAATCAATACAAAATATAAGTTGCAGGTTGGGTAAATATCTTTCCAGGAGAGAAGCTGCTGCTATTTCTCTATTTCAATGATCAAATATAACTTTGCGTTCAATAACTTGCCAATAAATACAGTGTGACGTGAATGAGATCAAACATAGTACTAAGTTTGCTAAATACAGTCCTGATTTAAAATAGTATGGATGGGACAGGCTGGGAGATAGATATATTTTAGAAGAGAAGTTGAATGATGCATTTTACAGAAATCTAGCAGTAACAAAGATCTTAACTCAGAATGGATTTTTCTAATGCTTAAGGGTGTTCTTCAAACAAATTTTTGTATCAGATCAATTGTTGGTGATATTATAAGTATTCAATATCTGTAAGGCAAATCTGCCCATTCCATTCATACTATTTTAAACCAGGATTTTATTTAGTAAATTTAGTATTGTGTTATCAAACTGACACACATTTTTTTTCTTTTTTGGTGAGTTATCTATGGGTGTATCTTAAGGAACAAAGGAAAAGAAAGGCAAAGATAATCAAAGGAAGGAGTTTTTGTATTCATCTTTAAAAAAAGATCAAAGGCTCTCCCCTTTCTTTAAAAAGTTATGTCCCCAATTTATTCTCTCCCACCAAATACATTCTGATTTTTTTTCAGGTTACTTAAATCATGGATTGTGATCATGGGTCTCTTCAGGGAGGGCTTAAAAAAATAAGATTGTAGCCATGACCACATGATGGGCAACCTATGTAGAAAAGGCCAAGGTTTCCATCATGCTATGATGGCTACTTTCTTAACACATACCCTTCTCTCCTCCATCCCGGAAAGGCCCTTGGTATTGAGGAAGGTTTGGGACCTGAGTCATAGTTTTACTGCTATGATTCAGGGCAGAGCTGTTTAATGTTTCACTACCTTCCCATTTATTAATACATATTTAATAGCAGATTTACTGTCTGAAATTGGACTATTAATCTACAGAGCTTTTCAAAAGATTGAAGCGAATATGTGTAAAGCACTGACATAATGCTGATAGCCACAACACATGCTTGAATCCAATTATTATCTAAGAAGTCCAAGTGCAATTAATCTCTGTAATACTGACCCCTCTGATCTATTTGACACATGAATCCAGGGCTGTTAATCTTTGTCCTTCCACTACAAGCAGCAAGCACTTCCCAAACAATGGAGATACCCCCATTACTGTGGTAGAATCATCTATCTCACCCTATGGACCATTGCAGTATACACTCCTACAATCTTTGAAGTTGATATCCCATTATTTCATTCCATTCAATTTTCTAAACTGAGATTTTACTTCTCGTTTAAACTTTTTAGTAGCAATTATATTTTAGGCACTAAAATATTAGTAAATGAAGGTACAACTGTGTGTGTGTGTGTATGTGTTCTTTTCATGCTCATTGTTAATTACACTCCAATATTAACAAGCACAGGACCACAAAGCAGTTCTTTAATTTTTTTTAACCACATTTCACTGAATTGGAAATACTTCAGCACATAGCTAAAAACTTTTTTTACTACTAATTAAAATAATAATTAAAACTTTAACAAAACAGATAGGATTCATAATGAAGGAGGAGTAGAGACAACACTATGACCAAGTTGGTGTCCAGATGGTGTTTTCTAGTCAATGAAGTCTCTTTGGAAAAAGGAGAGATTGTGAGATCGCCCACATGTACTCCAGAAAGCTGCTTCTTATGAGTAGACTGCAGGAACTAAGATTTTTGTGGTTGACGTGTAAGTTGAGTGGCTGGGTGTTAAGGGATTCCCACTAAGCTCACAGCTGTAATGAAGGCTATATGGACATAAAGTTTGCTGAGTCTTATTTCTTAATCATTTTCAGAACTTGCTCTTCATGGCTATTTAACTATTAGGAACTTTTGCAACAGCTAGTTTTGAATACTGTGTGAGTCTCCTTCAATTCTTAGCAAAAGAAGCTTTAAGTACAAATTTAAGAAATAAACACACACACAAACATATACACCAAATGGTGATTATAACATTGGTCTTGAAAAATTACAAATGGACTAAGAGTCTAGTTGGATTTGAAATAACATAAAAATATTTCCTGTGGGAAACATTTTGTTGTTTTAAATTCCTACAAAACACGATAGGATGGGACTTTGAAGATTGAACACCACAGGGAACCAGAAGGAACTGAAGAATACAAGTAAAGGAGAAGAACATCTATTTGACTTACTAATACAGAATGGAGCAAAATATATTAACATTGAATGAATTGAAGGATATTTCTGAACAATGGCCTTAGAAATTAATTTTAAAATGTTCATTATAGATAATCTATATTTAAAAGATTTGTGGCAGAAGAACAAGTTTTACTGGACAAGACTGAGGCTGATTTGAAAGTGAATTTAAAAATGACAGGTTACAAGGATATAGAAAAGATTCTACACTGGATACACAAATGAAACTGTCATAATTAAAAGGGATGTACAAATAAATAAAATGTGATCTGGGTAAGTTTCCTATGTTGGATTTGCAAAAGAATCTTGTTTAACTGTTGAAAGATTTTGTGATATGGGACAAGAAAAATTAAAAAGAAATGAAGTTTTAGAACAGTTTTTTTAAAAGATTAAAAATCAAGATTTTTAAAAGGAAAAGAAAAAAATGTAAAGTTGGTTTATTTCATCTAAGTTAAAATAGGTGGCTAATAGGTCTGAATGACGAGGCTTTAAAGATTTCTTTATAGATAAGAGATGGGATATGGGAAAAAGATTTTTTTTGATGTATTTTAATAATAGGGTAATAAGTTACTAAAATTGCTGTTATGGGGAAGGGGGAGTCATGTTTTATATATTTCTTTTCTTATTCTTTACTATACTCTTATTTTGGGTTTTTTTTTCTATTTTTATTTTTCCCTTCTTTTTGTCAGTTCCTATTGTTTTATTCTTTTAGTTTGTAATAGTTCTTATCTTTTTAATTATAATGGTTAATAAAATTACTATTTAAAAAAACTTTAGTAAGACCTCGTGTTTGGGAATTGATTTAGTTACCCAGAATGGCAGCTAAATCATTTGCCACTCCACCACTTAAGGAAAAAAAAAAACACTTCTGTTTTTAATATTGCTTGATTTTTAGGAAAAATCTATTTCATCTGGTCTGTCTATCAACAAAAGAAAGCCCCCATTGCACAATCTTGTGCTTATTTTACATTTATTTTAGATATTTTTGTGACAAAACAGCTTCCTTGCTCTCAGTAAGAGGATGATGTATGCTAAACATCTTTATCTTGGTCAGAGAAAGAGCAAAAATTAGGCTTCTTCCTCCTTTGTGACAACTGAGCTGATGGAGTACAGTTTGACACCTGGAAATGCATATCCTTCATCAACTATGAGAATAATGACGTTTGTGATGCTCCATAATAGATGACTGTAAATGAACAGAATGTGAAACACAAGAGAGCGCATTTGTGAGTCAAAATATAAAGTGACTGTGGAACAAGTGAAAAGTATGCATTCAGTCACAAGCAAGAAACTGGGTCAAGGGACTGTGAAGAGGACAAAATGTGAGCAATTAGTAATTGGTCTTCCTTCCTTCATTTTCTTGGGTCACTAATGATGAAATAACTCACTCTTCAAGCTTTGGGCTAGGAAATAACTTACTGAACTCTCTCCCCCCAAAATGGCTCATGGTGTAATCACACACAATTATATTTGCCTCTTCATTCCTTTTCTATTTCTGTTTAAATACCAGTTTCAAAATATCTATCTTATATAACCCGACTCACAAACCTGTTAAGCCAAAGCACATTCTGAATATTCAGAATTAAACCTGTGAACTTAACTGACATATGTGTTGTTGGTTTATGCATAGGATATGCATAAAAAATATTTGAAACTCTGGTTTCTGTGGAAATGGCAGTCATTGCTCATTGAAGGAATAGACCTGAAATGCAATGAAGGGTTGATTCACACGCATTATCCATTTTTCTTTCTAAAACCAACACTGTGATTTAAGAAGAAAAAGAATGTGCGTGGCATCCAATAGTGCAGAAAAAGCCCAGTTAAATAAACAGCATTGCAAAATTATAAAATATTTTTATGCCAGTGGATTCTGACGACAGCAAAGGTTACTTTGCTGGAAGACCTGAAGGACCAAGGTTATCTACATGACCACAAGAATTAAGACAGACTTGATGGTACATAGTCAATTAAGGAATCATTAAAACCCATATAATTGCATAGATCTACAAAGGTGGAAGTTCTCTTAATTCATCTCCCTCTCAAAACCTTGCTGAAATAACTGAGTCTTTATTCTCTGTTGCTTCTCTTAGCCCATAAGTTTATTTTGAGCCAGATAACACTTGGGACATTTTCAGAGCATGTTGGGGTGTTGAAAGAAAAAGGCTGAGAAGAAGGGCAGGAGAATCTTGACTAGTTAATTATCAGTGCCACCATGAATTTCACCATTCAAAAGAGTGAGGCAATTCATTGGCAAAGACTAAGAATTTGGGAAATACACTGTGAAGAAATAATTCTAATGGTTTGCCATAAAGCAATATGAACAGAATATTTTTGTTTGTGTATGTATAATTTCCATCTCTGCAAAAATATATTGTGGGACAATATTGAATAAGGCTATAATTTCATATTGCTCTTCAAAATTACAAATGTACTTCTAATTACCAAACTATGCCTCATTAAAAAAACAAAAATGGCCTGAAGTTGGAATTGATTAATATTTTAATGGTTGGATGATTTACTGTTTCAATAAAATGTTTAAAATGTTTAGTTATGCTACTTTTTTTAAATTTCTGTTGTAAACAACTCTGAAAAGATTGTAGCAGTTATATATATATCCTACAAACACAAGTTATTTTTAGAGGGAAAGCAAAGTTCTATAGAAAAGCATCCTAGAGTTACTTATTAGTCAGCATATAAATTTAACAAATAAATAAATAAATATTCATACACATACAGAGTTCAAAATAAATGTCACGGAACATAATTTAAAAGGATCTTTTAAAAAGAAAATAAATAGGTTGCAGTTGTTTTATATATTTAATTATATATTTGATTAAACCATATATGTGTCAATTTCAGACTGCAAGTTCTTCAAGGTACCTTACAATTAACAATGACACCATTTGAAATAAATCAGACATCTCTGTAAATTGTCAGAGTCATCCATGGAAGCAAAAATTTGGGGGCTAGTAAGAGCATGTAGTCCACTGATGCCCCAATCTTCCATCTCTCAAATATTCAGACTTGAGCAATGCCTGTAATCCTCAATCTATAGAAAGAAATATACTTTGCGTGCCAAAAGAGAAGAATAAAATCATCCCATGATTAAAAGTTGTCTTCAGTAAGGAGTGGAAAGGCCGTTGTTTCGATCCATAGTGGGCCAGTATTGGTCACTGTTGTCATCTAGGTGGATTAAGAGCCATTGTGGTGCAGTGGTTAGAATGCAGTATTGCCAGGCTGACTCTGCCCACTGCCAGGGGTTCGATCTTCACTGGCTCAAAGTTGACTCATCCTTCCATCCTTCCGAGGTCAATAAAAAGATTGTTGGGGGCAATATGCTGATTTTGTAAACCGTTCTAAGTGCTATTGCTACTAAGGGGCTATAATCATTCCTATAGTTCTGGTTTTTTGGACCTACATCCTGATCCTAGAAAGTCAATAGGTAGAAATTGGTCTTCATTCACCAGACATAGGCAGCCTTTTTTACAATTTGCTTGTTCCTTCGCTTTTCCAAAGTGGATCGTTAACCATCTTCCAAAATCAAGGGTTCTGAGGAAGTGCACATGTGACATCACATGCAGACTAAATTTGTTCAGCAGCACCTTTGTTTCCATCTCTGTCTTTTTGACCATTGGTGTCAGGCCAGCCCAATAAAGTGCATTGCATCTGTTGAGCCCCATGTCTCTAGTAGAACACAATTTGTCTTAGATATGCTTAGATATGCCCTTTAATAAAACAACATGAATGAAGAAAAAAGGAAAAAATTCCCAACACTATTCCTGTATTGCTTGCTTCTTCCAGAAAACGGTCAATTTCCTTAGTTGATTTTATTTATTTATGCCAGTAAACGTCTAGCCTTTCTTTCTAATGCTATACAGTACAATTCTTATGTGTCATTTCTGTTACAAGCTTCTAGAACACTTTTAATAAGCATACGGAGGAAAATATTTATATCTATATATATTTAATGTATATGTCTCGTGAGTCATTTTAATTTGTATTTTTTAGACTTGTGGTAATACAGTAACTTTCCGGAAAGTGATCTTTGCAATCTGCTGTGGAAGAGAAAAGGAAGACAGGACCTTTTAAAGAATCATTGACCTAAATTGCATTTTAATGCACATAGCATGCTGTCCACACCACCTACGTGTCTCCAGGAACACTACTAAATAACCAGCACTAAATGTTTAGTCATTTCCTGCCTCACGTTTACAAGGAGTGCTTGACACAATTAGCATATGTAAGTGCGCTGCAGTTCAAACAGTTGGTTTCCATATCAGCAGCTGTTTGGCTTTCATCTACTTTTGGGAAGGGTGCCATAGGGAACATTTCAGACAAAGTCAAGTCAACACTGTGCTGATTTGCTTTCCTGGGAATTCTCCGCCTGATGATTCAGTATCACTGGAAACTCTTTTCTTTATTTAAGAGTCTGAGTCTTAACTGAAGTTTCCCATACAGTAGTTAAATGGTTGTAGTTGTAAAGCATTTTATTTACATATCAAACCTTACCTGCGTGGAAAAGGTGACGCACAATGTAATAAAATGTCTGTCTTATAAGTACTAAAATCCTGGGCTGGGCTCAGCCACCTTGGTGATTTGTTTGCTGTTGGCTCAGCATGCAGTGTGAACCCAGCAATTGTAGTTAGGACCAGGGCTTGGATCCATGCATGAACATAACCTCTTCATTTGGCTTTCCCTTCAATATGGCACAGAGTCAACCCATTCAAATGCACAGCTTATTTTCTACTGCAGTAGGGTTTTTTCTCTCTCTCTCTTCCCCCCCCCCATCTTTAAAGAATCTTGCCAACAATGATTTTTGCCCACAAACCACTATTCTTCTATAGAACTGTGACCACTATGAAAGTTTCTGGAGCATGTATTGGTCACTATTACTCCGCTTAAACTGAGAGCATGCAAAGAAGGACATACTGCAGGGCAAGTTAAACTATTGGAGTTTGAAGTTTGAAAACCAACTTTGAAATTGGGATAGCTATAATAGGAAAGGTATAATTATTGCATTTTTCTGCTTCAATTCCATTCCCATTTATCTCTTCTGGAAGAGCATCTTCCTCTTCTAAAAGGACTATGGTCTACTTCCATGTGAAGTATACTTCAGAGCGATTCCATTATAGGAGGAATATCATAAGGTAACACTTAGGAAGGAGAATTCCTTATACTTTCAGTGGAACCAATTCATTCTTTGCAGGAGTTAGTAGAAGAGAACTTGAAGAAATAAAAATGGAAGTAAAAACTCTGGTTTCTCCCATTCTCAAACTTCTGCTTTCTCTTTAGACTCAGGTATGCAAAAACATACGCAATAGGTGGAAAACAGGATTCATTCTGGTGCTTTTACTAGGATACCTGAGTCAGAATCACAAAAGAGAATGGTTGCATTTATTTTGGTCATTTAAAAACCTTTGGTGTTTTTTTCCCCAATGTCCTACTGCCACAACTTGACTGACCTTTGAATAGATAATAGTTGATCAGAAAGCGGCTTAAAAATGTTCTAGAAATTAATACAACCATATTCTCTTTTTAACATTGGAGTATTTTTTTTTCCAATTATCCCATGCAATGCTAAGATTTGATTTTGTACAAACGTGAAAGTTGTTGGAGCTTGGAAAAAAAAAAGAGAATTTGCAGAAAAAGGAGCAGGTGAAAAAACACACACATTGCAACACAAACGCTACCTCTTATCTATGTGTTGCAAGCTAAGTAGAAAAAAAAATCCACAATCAGAATCATAACATCATAATGCTATTTATGATATTTTGCCATCATTCTGGCTAGCTCTGGATGCCTATTCAGGAAAATAGTTCTGGTCTTTCCCAGCAAGGCAAAAAGATTCTGACTTCTTTTCTTGTTCCTTACCGGCATCTAAAATTGAGGACATGGTGAGAAGGATTCTCATTAAGTTACTTAAGTTTATAATGACTGCATAATTATAAATAAGACTCTCAGTGTTTTCCCTGTGGATCATCAAGATTGGCATTCTTAGCAAAACCTTTTTCCAGTTAATTCATTAATCCATTGCTACTGTTATAACTCAGATTGTCTCTGTAGTTCCCTGATGCTTTTAATCTCCACTGGAGAAGTTGATGATGATGCAAATGAGAGGGAAGGTTCCAGCTGCATTTCCACAGGTTTAATTTCCTGCTGCTTGTTCTGTGACACACACAGGTGAATCTTCAGAATATAAATTTCTGAAGCCTCTGACATAGAGGCTTATGTAATACGTGTGTCTGGTGGATCTGCGCCTGTATCACTTAAGGGGAAAATAAGCAAACAACAACAAACTCTTCACAGTTCTTATAAGAGCTTCTAATCCTGGGAGACCTTGCACTGTGTCGTATAAGCCTTCCCATTAAAAAAAAAAGCATATGGTTGCTCAAGCTCAAAGCATGAGTCAAAAGCATAGCTAGACTTGCAGTGTAGGAGTTACACCTCCTCCGGGATGCAGAATTAGCCTGAGAAAAACATTAATTGGAGCAAAATAATAACAGTGGGGGCCCTTAAAGTGGTAGCATTTGGTTCAGTTAGCAAAACTAGCAAAAGCAAATTGCCAGATAAACAGATAGACAAGCATTATTGAGGAAAAATAAATTGGCTGGTAAAGAGCAGCCTAGAAAAGAAAAATTGTCTAAAAGGAACATAGTGCTCCACAACTTCTTAAACCAATTTCCTTTTAGATTTATTGGTCACTAATTGCAGATTAGTTTTACCTGGAATTTAGGATGCTTGTTGAACCAAATAGTTCTGTCTATGTTGGTACTTAAGTATACAACTTTTCGGCACCAAAAATAAATTTGTGAGTTCTCATCTCTGCTTTTCATAAAATTAACATCCATTAAGTGATTTTCACTGAGGTCTTTCACTTTTGGGATGCTGTAGCTCAGAGATCCCTCATATTTGGGGGGTGGGGTGGGAGGCAGTATATCCTATTGAGGATTTCAAGAACATGTTATGGGAACTCTCACAATATTTCAGGCCAACCTCTAAGTGTCTATTTACCAGTTTACCAGTCATCAACGTATAATGAAGCCTAATAAATGATGGCTTCATATAAACATTACACAACATTCAGACAAAAATCATGTCTTATGAACACAAAATCATATATGCCAGGGTAGACAGACACAGTCATCCAGTACTATCTTCTTTAACCATTCACACAAATAATAACAGAAGCACTGTAATATGGTGCAACAACTCTCAACTCACAGAGATAATAATAATAATAATAATAATAATAATAATAATAATAATAATAATAAAGTTGGAAGGGACCTTGGAGGTTATCTAGTCCACCCTCTGCTCAGGCAGGAAACCCTATACAATTTCAGACAAATGGCTGTCCAGTCTCTTCTTAAAAACTTCCAGTGTTGGAGCATTCACAACTTCTGGAGGCAGGTTGTTCCACTGGTTAATTGTTCTAACTGTCAGGAAGTTTCTCCTTAGTTCTAGGTTGCTTCTCTCCTTGATCAGTTTCCATCCGTTGCTTCTTGTCCTGCCTGACTCCCTCTTCTTTGTGGCAGTCCCTGAGATATTGGAACACTCTATCATGTCCCCCCTCGCCCTTCTCTTCATTAAACTAGACATACCCAATTCCAGCAACTGTTCCTTATATGTTTTAGCCTCCAGTCCCCTAATCATCTTTGTTGCTCTTCTTTGTACTATTTCTAGAGTTTCAACATCTTTTTTACATTGTGGTGACCAAAACTGGATGCAGTATTCCAAGCGTGGCCTCACCAAGGCATTGGAAAGTGGTATTAATACTTCATGTGATCTTGATTCTATCCCTCTGTTAATGCAGCCTAGCACTCTGTTGGCTTTTTTGGCAGCTGCAACACACTGCTGGCTCATATTTAAGTGATTGTCCACTAGGATTCCAAGATCCCTCTCACAGTTGCTACTATTGAGCAAGGAATCACCTATACTATATCTGTACATTTGGTTTTACTTGCCTAAATGTAGAACCTTAGTTTTTTCACCATTGAATTTCATTCTGTTAGATAGTGCCCAGTGTTCAAGTCTTCCAGATCCTCCTGCATCCTAAGCCTGTCTTCTGGAGTGTTGGCTATTCCTGCCAGCTTGGTGTTGGGAATATCCATTATCAGGAGCCACATGTCACCTCCTGGGTAGTGGCCAACCAGAGTGGTGGCCAACCAGGAGGAGCATGAATCATGAGGAGACTGTCAACTTCATCAAGCCAACAGAATCAAACTTTTCCCAGATAACTTGGTAAGTCTGCCCTCTAGCCGTCTCCAAAGGATTTCTACAATATTTGGCTTCCAACTGGGAATGGATTGAGAAAATTTAATCTGCCAGAGGCACAGAAAATTCCACCACATATCCCTAAGTTAAACCTCTGTTCCTCTCTTCCCTGGGAAGGTCTATGTAATCTTAAACAGAGCCACTGAGTAATATCTTGCAGATCCAATAAGAGTGGAGAAATATTGACAGGTGTGATTCTGCCCAAGGCCTTGGCCATCTCCCTGTTCCATGGAGTGGGCAGGGCCTCAGCAGGACCATGCATCAGAGTCTCAGATATAGCTCTCAGTTTCCTCTGGAACCCCATTGGGCCCATCACTCACTGGGGATAGATCAGTCAAAAAGACCCAGACTTCCTTCAGACAGGGACAGCATAAAATAATCTCAAAATGTCAAGGGCATAACTGGACCCTTCAGCTCCCCTTTCAGATCACATTGCCACTGCTACCGAGAGCCTCTTTTCAGAAACAGCACCACACAACTGGCAACTTGTGCAGCAGTGTCCCTAAAGGCTAACAGAGATCCTCAAATGATGGCTGCCAGCCCTCATCCCCTACCCTGGAGTCTTGGCCGATACCATGCCCTAAATCTGGCTGGCACATTTCAGAAAGAAGCACCCACCCTTCAGGACCCAGTAATAAAGCTAGATCAGAATGCTTCTCAATAATAAGGTCAGAAATAAGAGGAGTCTTGTTAGCGAATGAGCAGGTAGTAGCAACAGCAGTTGAAATAACAATAAAATCACAAGGGTATTTATTATCATCTACGTATCCTACATAGAAATGCACACATCCATCCATCCTCTACTTGATTAATCACTAAAATTACATAATTATTATATGCACTGGAAATATTCTCTAAATTTGAACTAGATGGGAGGAAAAAAATGCTAATTATTTAGTTCAGCAATTGCGTGATGGAGCATTGTTCCCTAGAAACATAGAAACCCCTACAGATTAACTAAAATAGAAGAATACCTAAAGGTTGCTTTCCATGAGATAATTATCTACAGGAGGCACTTGAAGAGGAAAAATGAATGCATAGTTTCTATATACCGTATTTCAGATGTTGGATTCTTCATAATCAACATTGAAGGAAATGTGATCTGTCTTTTATTGTTAGATCCTTACCCAAGCAATTTAAAAGGAAACAATAACCGAAGCATATATTAAAGAAGTTGGTTGTTACCTAGAAACAGACACAAACAATGGACATGATGCGTAAGCATTCATTAAAATGCTTATGCATCAGTGCTGATGAGTTTAGCTTGTATTCAATTAGGGATGGAGTGAGCAACCTTATAAAGCTGTGTTACATAAAGCTGGCTTCATGTCCTGTTCCAGCAAGGTTATAGAAATGTCTGAGACATTGGAGAACAACCTCTACTTGGAGAGATAAAGGCACAGCCTGACAGTGGGGTGACAAGCACTTTGTGAAAATTGCATGATGGTAACCAAGAGTCTTGCAATTGTGATCAATTCAATATTCTTCTGTCAGTTGCCTATCTGCAGACAGGCAAAGATAGCTTCAGAAATTACATAAACCACTGGTTTGTGCTTTAAGAGACAGTTCTCTTATTAGAAGGGCTTCTGGAATGTCCCCATCTTCCAGTAGTTTGTGCTGGTATTATTAGAGGAAGGAGTCTGAATACAAAAATCCAGGCACCTGAGAGTTTCAAAAACAAAACATCATATCAATATATATATACCGATCAGAGTAAGTACAGAAACGCAGGAAAATGCTAGCCTAGCAATATATATTGTGAAAAGGAAGAAGGAATGTATGGTTGGGCATTGGCCCTTGGATATGGGATAAGGCACTAAGTTACTAGCTGGCTCCTTAGCACAAATCCTCTGGGCTCAGATCCTTGCCAGAAAGGGAAAATGCTGATTGGCTGATGGCTCTTTGGAAACTCCAAGCTTGTAATTATATAATTATATAATGCCTATATCCTGATAGCTAAGTGGAATACATTTAAAAACAATCAGAATAACCCAGATCAGTCTCAAAAGCGTGTAAGCCTGGATTAAGTGCGGACATGAAAAATCTGATCTTCAAAAGATTTCTAATTACATTATACTAATGTGTGTGAAAATCTATACTAGCAGTTTCTTATGTAAACAGGGAGTCCTTGACTTACAACCATAATGGAGTCTGCCCATTACAGTCATAAGTCATGATGGTTGTAAAGAGGGTCACTCACATGACCAACCTGATTTTATGATTTTTTTTGCGGTGGTTGTTAAGTGAATCACCAAGGTTAAGAGAATCTTGTGGTCACTATGGGGTGTTTTTGCTGAAGTAAACACTGTTGTTTGGGCAAAATGTCATAAATTGCTGTCAAGTGACTGTGAGGCACCCAAAATGCAGTCACATTTGGGCTCACAAATGCAGTGGGGATGGTCATCAGAACTTTGGAATCAGGTCATAAATATCTGGGGGGGGGGAAACAGGTCCATTATAACTTTAAATGATCATTAAGCAACCAGCCATAGTTCAAGGACAACTGGTATAAATTTTCCTGTTGCCTGCAAACAGTATTTATTTGACTTACATCATCTAACAATTATTTCTTTCTGCCCATTGTATGTCCTTCAAAAAAAGATGCTTACACTTGTACACATTTGATACACAACTTAGTATTTCCCTTGGTGTTAGGGAGAGAGATAGAATAGGATCTACCCTTTCAGGCATCACATGGTGTACAGATGTGGGAGGAAGTGAGGGATTTTTCATCCTGACTGGTTTCAAAGCCATGAAGAAACCCACAGGAGCAATGGCTGGGCAATAGAGTCAGAAAATGTGGGCTGTTGAGAGGTTTCAGTTCCCATTATTTGTAGGATGCTTTGAAATATCTAGTTGACTCACAAACTCTGACTACCAATCTACAAAATTAGAAAACTGCCCTGCCCTTCATTACAACTGGACCTTTTCTGTCCACCTCCAAGAGCCAGCAAGCCTTGAGAGTCAGAATTTTACTCACTTGCAGCTATATAAATCATTGCATTTTACAAAAGAATGGGATTCACCTATCCTCATAGTCAATGACTTGAACCTTAAGATTGTACCTTGCCACTGGAAGCCATTTTGAGGAAGAGAGCAATGTAGTGCAGACCCTAAAATATTATAATTAATAAATAAATGTAATTAACTTAGTTTTGAAGAATAAGTGGGAAATCCAGTTCTCATTTCATGATGTAATAATACTGATTGTAGGTGTTCTGCCCACTCCTGCTATTCCTCACCCCCATGTGTAATGTACAACCTCTTGTGACTTACATAGAGTGAGATCAGAATTGCAGTTGAGGCCATCATGACCTATAAACGAACTTCCTTGTCACAATTGCCCAGCTGTGGAGCAAAACTGTCTATTGTAGGGTTGGTGCTCAGATATTTTCACTTATGAAGGATCAGGGAGAGTTTCTTCTTTTTTAAAAAGATAAGATAACCTTTATTGTCATTTTTTTTACTGTGGGCACAACTGCACGCATAAAAAATGAAATTTAGTTGCCCTCTCTCAAAGTGAACACATACATGACACACACCTAACATAATATATACAACATGTGTGTAGACCCACACCTCTACATATACATAACAAATATTAAACACTGTCCATCTTGAAAATATAACGGAAGGAGGAAGCTTGAGAATTCACAAGGTTAATGCTGTATGGAATGAAACTATGGCTGAATCTGGATGTTCTACCTTTATTATTGACAAATTGCAAGTCAGGATAACTCCCAGTTTTGTTTTGTTCTGGGAAGATAGCTAAAGGGTAAACTTTGACCAATTGAAGTTTGCCAAAGCTGAAAGTCTCTAAATTTTGTCTAAAACCCCCCTTTGAAAAATAGCTAAGAACTCCGAAAAGTTTTAAGAAAACATCGATCTGACAATTTAGTGAACAGATTTTCTGATATATTGGTTGAAGAACTGTAATTAAAATTCTCAGTATACCTGGAAGACAGCTTTATATGGAATATAGAATTTCTGTTAAAATTGTCCTTTTGTCTTTGGTCTATTGAGCTTTTCTGTGTGAAGTTTTTTAAAAAACATTAATAGCTCAGTTTTGGGGGGCCTCATAAGAAAGGTGAATTGCTATAAAATGGATTGATAGCGTGTGGTTAGGACAATGGCGGAATTCAAATATGTGAACAACTGGTTCTTTGTGTGGATGCCACTTCCGGAAGTCCATTCTGGGCCTAGGCAACAAAAAAATTAACTACCAGTTCTACCGAAATGGTGCGAAACGGCTGAATCCCACCACTGGGTTAGGATGAAAAGAATTCCCACTGGGAGTTCTACATAAGAGATCATCAGTACAGATTATTTGTCAGAGCATTTTAAAATCCACCCTCGTCAAATTTGTAGGGCTGATTCTCTTTCAGCAGCAGCAGCTAACAGCAACTTCTTCCTATTCTATATTTTGAAAAACTAAGAATATATACAACTTTTTACAAGTGGTATAAATTCTTAGTTTTTAAAGCAAGTATAGTATATAAATTACTTCAAAATATGTACTTTATATACTTTATAATATGTTTCTATTTACCATATATTTTACTTGAAATAGTGACATTATATAATCTAAATAGATTTTAAAATATCATATAGTAACAACTGTTCTGATTACGCCACAAAATGGCAAGTCTGTCGTACCCAATTTGTATGGGCCTTTTTCCTCTGGTCAAAAAAAAAAAGGGCATTAAACCAAACATCAATGTACATGCTTGTTAAGCTTCACATCTCATGATAGAATTTATTTCAGTCTTATGATTTTGTTTTATTTGTTTGCACAAAACATTTTTTTCTTATGTTTTCCCTCGGCACAAAATATTTTGAAAGATATGCCAGGCTGACTGAACGTAGTGAAGTTTTTTTTTTTTCCAGTTACAAGAACGCTGATCAAATGCTGAGCTGGTAATAAACAATGAGAAATCAAATAATTCCAAAGATATAGTCAACAAATGTTGGTGGCTTTCCCTTCACTGCTTCTTCCTCTCCCTTTTCTTTAAAAGCTACTTTAAACTATCTTTGCAAATGATGAACAATGATTTAATGTCAATTTATTAAGTAGGAATTTAAGCCATAGTTTGATCTCAGTTAGTTGGCTACAGTAAGGTTCAATTAGGATTTCTTTTTCCATCATAAGATGCCATTCAGTTTTTAAAGACAGAATGATTGGAAGGTAATAATAATATAGTAATAGAAAAAATAAACTGAAGGGGAAATGGAAATCGGTGTATGTGTGTTCGCGTCTGTGTGGTGCCTTTTGAATTACAGTTTATTACAGGCAGTACTCGACATATGACCCCAAATTTCTGTTGTTAAGTGAGACATTTGTTAAGTGAGTTTTGTCCCATTTAAAAACCTTTCTTGCCACAGTTGTTAAATGAATCTCGGTAGTTAAATCAGTCACCCAGTTGTTTAGTGAATCTGTTTCTCCAATTGACTTTGCTTGTCAGAAAGTTGCAAAAAGTGAGCAGCAACTGTTGTAAATATGAACAATATGAATTTTGATTACATGATCACGGGGATATTGCCAAAGTTATAACTGTGAAAAAATGGTCATAAGTCACATTATTCAGTGCTGTTGTAACTTTAATAATAATAATAATAAAGTTGGAAAGGACTTTGGAGGTCATCTAGTCCAACCCCCTGCTCAGGCAGGAAACCCTGCAGACAAATGGCTGCCCAGTCTCTTCTTAAAAACGTCCAGGGTTGGAGCATTCACCACTTCTGGAGGCAGGTTGTTCCACTGGTTAATTGTTCTAACTAACAGGAAGTTTCTCCTTAGTTCTAGGTTGCTTCTCTCCTTGATTAGTTTCCATCCGTTGCTTCTTGTCCTGCCTTCATGCGCTTTGGAGAATAGCTTGACCCCCTTTTCTTTCTGGCAGCCCCTCAAATATTGGAATACTGCTATCATGTCCCCCCTCCTCCTTCTCTTCATTAAACTAGACATACCCAATTCCAGCAGCCGTTCCTTATATGTTTTAGCCTCCAGTTCTCTAATCATCTTTCTTGCTCTTCTCTGCACTCTTTCTAGAGTCTCAACATCTGTTTTACAACGTGGTGACCAAAACTGGATGCAGTATTGAACGATCATTAAATGAACTGTTGTAAATCGAGAACGTAATAATTGAGAAAGTAATAACACATTTTTGATAAGCTAGGAACACTTTGTCCAAAGTTGCCCACTGGGTTTTTAACTATGGGACAGGGGTATTTATTTCATATAGGGACATTTTCAAAACTCTCTACACATGTCAATCAGTTTTATTTCAAAAACTAAATTATAACAATCCCTTGACAAAAGCTTGCCTTTTCATATTTAATTGCTTAAAACCCAAAGTGCAGATTAGTTATTTTGCAGAAAATAATTAACAGTTCTGATTCAAACCCCTAGATCTGATAGGCGGTTGAATCAAATTTGGAAGAAATATGGCTAGCAGAATAGCTTTCTCTTTCAGCAACGATAAGTGGCACCAGGGAGCCTTTCAGAGAAGTGGTACTTAAAAAGAAGCCAATTATTCAATTTTATAAGGAATTAAAAAGTAAAATTAAAAAAAATCGTTATGCATCTGAATTATGGAATGAAGGCATTGACTATCCAAGTTTGGAGAATCCTCGGATCCAGCTGCTAGGAAATATAAAACATACTTTTTAATTATTCAAAAATAAAATTAATTATAAAATATTATTTCAGGCTTATTGGACTTC
This sequence comes from Crotalus tigris, assembly GCF_016545835.1. Classification (NCBI taxonomy): domain Eukaryota; kingdom Metazoa; phylum Chordata; class Lepidosauria; order Squamata; family Viperidae; genus Crotalus; species Crotalus tigris. The sequence continues at coordinate 40,230 of NW_024100451.1, forward strand.
TCCAAGAATGTCTAAAAGGGAATGGAAGTTAGATATTTTTTTTATGTTTGTGTGTTGACATTGTAAGATATTTAAATGTCCTTTAACTCAGCGTTCCCCCAACTTTCCCGCTTTGCGGACCAGTGGGAGGGGAAGAGGGGATGATTCCGTGTGAGCAGTGGGCGAATGCGGAACTCCATTTGTACAACTGGCATTTCCATACACTTGCCACTCTCACCAATGGAGCTATGTGTGCATGCCCACCCGCTGGCCACTCACACAAATGGAACTGCATGCACACATGCCAGCCCACCCACTTGTGCAAGTGGAGCTGTATGTGCAAGGATGCTCAACTGCCACTTCCGCAGCCCAGTTCCAAACAGGCTGGGTCACAGCCCGGGGGTTTATCTCACATGATCTGGTTTTTTTGAGTTGTTGTTTTGTTTTGATTTCAAATTGCTACACATTTCAATACAATTTTGGAGAGAAATATTATAGTTAAAGATTATTATATTTGAACTATTTAGAGATAATTCCATCTCTAAACTGTGGCATTTGTCATTTTTGTGAAAAGCTGCCTCTCTCAAGGTTGGAACACAGCAAACAAGATCCTTTTTACATCACTGGAAATAACTTACCCTCCTGATTTTAAGGATTGGATCCTATTTTTGAAATAACTCTTGTGGTCTAAAAATAAGGAAAGGAAACAATATGATTCAATAGACTATAAATCTACAGATAAACATAGGAAGTAGCTTCATATCATTAACTATAACTGTTACATGGACTTTCTTTGTTATTTTTTTCTATCACATTTAGTTACTTGTAATCACCATAATAAACATAGGTTTTTTTCTTTCATAATTGTATATAACTACCCTCTATTGTTTTTTTTTATTTTTTACCCTCTACTTTACCAGTTCAATTATAAATAAATAAATAAATAAATAAATAAATAAATAAATAAATAAATAAATGGGAGTCAATCAGTGGCTTTTGGAAGATGGAAAGTGTTTCTTCCTGCATAAAAGCAGCAATTACAACAGCTTTATTTAAAAAGTCCTTCCTTGAAGGGAGTATTCTTTGTAATATTATGTCAGTTTCAATCTTTTTTTTCTGGACAAAGTGTTGGTCTGGCAACTCCAAATCCAATTGGGCAGAATTGATTATTAAGATTCTTTTTAAAGGTTGTGTTTTCCTCTGGGATATGATATTGATAGTATTTTGTTGCCTTTGTGAATCATCTACATCAGAGGGCTCCAACCTTTCTCGGTTGGCGGACCGGAGGGAAGGGGAAGGGGAAGCATTGTGTGCATGCACACACACACAAACAAGGCCGTGAGCATCTATGATGCAAACGGGGTGGTGCTAGCACTCATTTGACACCGTTTTCGCCGCATGGCGCCCTGTTTTTGTCATGCAGTGCCCATTTTCACCATGCAGTGCCCTGTTTGCATAGCGGCAGCGGTGCTAGCAAGAATGGGGATGAGTGCGTGCACACACGTGTGCTCACTGACCAGCCTGTTCTGCCATGGCCCACATGTTGGGGACCCCTGGTCTACATAACATGGAAATTGAATGGAGAGAAGGGGTTGCAACCCTATTATTTGTTGGTGACTTTCAGTACCATTAACTATGGTATATGTCTGGGATGTCTAGTAGGGGTAAGACTTGGGTGTATTAATTTGCAGTGATACTGATCTTTTTGGTTGGGATGCATTCAGAAGGTGGTGCTGGGAGACTCCTGTTCAACTCTTAGTTCATTGACCTCTGGTATCCCATAGGATTCAATTCTGCCCTCAATGATATCTATATGAACCACTCAAAAGATCATTTAGAGCAGACATGTCAAACTCGCGATGTCATCTGACATCGCGCAACATATCGGGACGGTTTTGCCATTGCCGGCAATGGGGTGGGTGCGGCTTCTGGATGATGCATCCGGCCCACAGGCCGGCAGTTTGATACCCCTGATTTAGAGCTTTGAAATTGGATAAGATCAGAGAGATTACAGATCTAAGTTCCTGACATTGTATTTGTGAATTTCTTAGTGCCATCTGGATGGTCACCAAACAAGTTTGGTTTCTTGAAAATTGCCTGTTCTTAATAATGGGCTGGATGAAGAAGAAGATAAAATTACATCCAGACAAAATGGAGGAGCTGTTGGAAAGGAGATAACTGAATCAAGAGATTCAGGTGAAGTCCTTTTTGATTAGGGCTACATACATTCAACTTTGCAGTTTGGGAGTGTTTTTTCATTTCCACTTCTCTCTGAATTTACAGCTGGTGGTTGTGGTGAGAAGCACATGACTACATGTATGGTCTAAGAGCCAATTGTAACCTTTGCTGAGCTGATTAGACTTAGTGACACTTTTCACGTCTTGGCTACCGCTCTTCTTGACAATTGCAACAGGCTGGCCCCCTTGCCCCTAAAAAGGATTCAGAAATTTGTCGCAAGGCTGCTAATCCTCAAGATATGGGGATCACGAGATGCCTCTATTGAAAGAACTGCAATAGCTGCCCATTGCTTACCAGGAATAATTTAGAGTGTTGTGTGTTGACCTTTAGAATCCTAAATGGCTTAAGAACAATCTGAGGAATGCTTCTCCTGCTGTGAACCCGCCAAGTTACTTAGACAACAGGAGGAAGCCTCTGCTGCCAGACACTTGGCAGATGCTTCTTCTTTATAGCTCCCAGGCTATGGAATGATTTTCCCAGAGATGTGCTTTAGCTAAAAAACAAAAATGCATCCCTTGCACCAAGGTTTTGACTATTAATTGGCATTCATGGTATGGATTGTAATTTTGAATTTGCTATTGTGTTTTATGTTTTGTTTAATCTTATTAGAAATCTTGAGTGAGCAGAAAGACAGAATATGAATGTAATTATAAATAATATCTTAATCTTATTTACAAAATCCTTGTAATTAGGAACGTTTGAATCCCAATAACTAAAGCATGTTTTATTCTCTATCCACCCAAATCAATATGTTTCAAGTTGGCTAGATCCATGTATGATATTGTCAGTGCTTGATAAAAGAAAACAGCTTTAGCAAAAATACAGTCATTTGGATTGAACACTGATCTCAGATCATCCAATTTACAAAAAAAAATTGAATCTATTTTGAGGCTTCTAGAATGGAAGGTTCTCAGTGTTACAAATCAAAAAGTAATTTGATGCACCTACATGTGGTTTCTGTTCTGCAAACCTATGACTTTCCTAGTATTTCAGAGGAGCTCAGACCATACTGCCCTTAATTTGTAGCCCTTCTATTTGTAATTTTTCTAAATGCAAATTAGGTGTAAAAGAGAAATTAGTACAACTAGTGAACAATTCACATTGAAATAATTTAGTAACCCATTAACTGAACTATTCTGTGTTCTGTGGGCTTGGCATCTTTCTTTGTTTTTATTTTATGCATTAAAAGTATTTGTGTGGCTGTCCATCTTAGAGCACAATGCTGGGGCAGCTCACAACAATAAACTACAATTCTCTCCCCCCCCCTATAAAACAGAAAGTAAAAACCTGGTGCCTCCATCATCCTCCCAGGATGACTCTGAAATGGTATAGGGCAGTGGTTCTCAACCTGTGGATCGGGACCCCATTTGGGGTCAAATGACCATTTCATAGGGGTCGCCAAACAACGCAGTCCGCCATTTTTTCCCCCTTTTCCTTAGCTGTGCTACTCCCTTTTATTCTATTGGCTTTTGAAAGCCAATAGAATAGACTCTCTTGAATAGAGTGTAATTCTATTGGCTTTCAAAAGCCAATAGGAATTGCCCAGGCTGTCTCTGCCCTGCTGAGCCCGCCAAAAGTCACATTCTGCCAACGGTGCTGCAAGTTGTCTGCAGCGAAGGTGGGCTGTCTGGAAGTTTCCACCCCTCCCTGCTAAGCAACTACTAAAAATGTAAGTAAAAGAGGGCCAGGGGTGGGAGGTGGGAGGCCGGCGGGTGCAGGGAGGGTTTCTGGCGCACATGGGGCCCTGCGGGTACCTTACCTCCCTTGGGTTGGACCAGCTGGTGGCCCAGCCGGTGGTCGGCCTGCTCCGTCTCTGCCGCTTGCCAGCTACGCCTCAGCCAGCACAGGGGGCGGCACCACACATGCGCAGTACTCCCAGGCAGGGAAAGTCCTTGACTTATGACGGGTTGAATAGTCCTCAACTTACGACCTGTTTAGTCCTCGACTTACGACCGGTTGGATAGTCCTCAACTTATGACCGGTTGGGGGTCGCAGCATTAAAAAGGTTGAGAACCACTGGTATAGGATTTCCTGCCTAAGTAGGGGATTGAACTAGAAGATTTCCAAGGACCCTTCCAACTCTCTTATTTTATTATATTTGTCTGACTCAACAATCATCCATAGCCTCCCACCACTCTAGCCCAGTGCCTGGGTAAACCAGCAGGTCCTGATAGCCTTCTAGAAGGCTAAAAGAGTGGGGGCCTGCCAGATCTTCAATTCCATAAGGTAGGAATAGCCATGGAAAAGCACACTTCCTAGATCCTGCCAGATGGCAATATTTCAGGGAAGAGACTTGAAGAGTGCCCACCTATCTGATCTAATGGAATGTTCAGATAAGCTGAGGTATCTTTCCAACCCAACAGAATGCTGGAAAGAAATTATATGAAGGAGATTGAAACTGTAACGGAATAAATGGAGGAAGGATGGGAAGAAACTTAGAAAGCAATCAGACAAAAGAAGCAGGAACCCTCAGGAGCTTAGCTGTCAGAGAAAGAAAGTTAGGAAGGACCCACTCTAATGATATCAAGCAGTTAAAGGTGGTGGAGGGAAAGGTGTACTTTTGACTTGCAAAATTCTAATGTAATCTTATAACAGTGGTGGGATTCAGCTGGTTTGCACCACTTCAGCGGAAGCGGTAGCTAATTTTTTGTTGCCCTGGCCCAGAATGGACTTCCGGAAGCGACATCCACACAGAGAACTGGTTGTTCACATATAATAATAATAATAATAATAATAATAATAATAATAATAATAATAATAATAATAATAAATAAATAAATAAAACAGAAGTTGAAATGAAAGAACTAGTAATAACAACAAAAATGGTAGAAAAAAGAGCAAAGAAAATCAAAAATTGGTCAGCACCAGGTGAAGATGAACTGCATGGGTTTTGGTTGAAACATCTAACTGTTATACACCCACTCATTGCCAAGCAGTTCAACAATATACTACAAGGAGGAGAAATTGAAAAGTGGCTAACAACTGGGAAAACCTACCTAATAATGAAAAATCCAGCAAAAGGGGCAACACCAGGTAACTACAGGCCAATTACCTGCTTACCAACAACTTTCAAATTACTAACTGGTGTGGTAGCTGATGCAGTACAACAGCATCTAGTTGAAAACAATCTCTTTCCACCTGAGCAGAAAGGAAACCGCCCCAATAGCAGAGGAACAAAAGATCAACTCCTAATAGACAAAATGATCTTGGAAAACTGCAAGAGAAGGAAGACCAACCTGAATGTGGCATGGATTGACTACAAAAAGGCATTTGACTCTCTGCCACATGATTGGATAATAAAGTGCCTAGAAATAACAGGAGTCAGTAGAAACATCAGAAAATTTGTGCAAAGATCGATGGCACAATGGAAGACACAGTTGCAGATCAATGGTGAGAAGCTGGGAGAGGTTAATATCAAGAGAGGAATATTTCAAGGAGATTCATTATCACCATTACTATTTGTTATTGCACTGTTTCCTCTGTCAACAATACTGAATAACTCAGGACATGGCTATCAAACATCAAAAACATCTGCCAGACTATCCCATCTCCTTTATATGGATGACCTGAAGCTGTATGGAAAAACATCATCTGAAATAGAATCGCTGCTCAACACTGTCCGTATATATAGCCAAGATATTGTTATGGAGTTTGGCTTGGACAAATGTGCCACACTTACTATCAAACAAGGAAAAGTAGTGAAAACTGAAGGAATCAAGATGCCCCACGAAAATAACATTAAGAGTCTGGATGAGGAAGAGTACTACAAATACTTGGGTATCCTTCAAGCTGACAACATCAAGCACACTGAAGTCAAGAAAAAGATTAGAGGTGAATACATCAAGAGAGTGAAGAAGATCTTAAATCCAAACTCAATGGAGGAAATACCATAAAGGCAATCAACACCTGGGCAATCCCAGTCATTAGGTACACAGCTGGAATAGTGGACTGGACTCAAGCAGAACTAAAAGCAATGGATAGGCAGACCAGAAAAATAATGACAATGAATCATGCCCTTCATCCACGCAGTGACATTGATAGACTTTATCTACCAAGGCAAATAGGTGGGCGTGGAATGCTACAAGTACATCAGATGGTTGAAGAAGAAAAAATGGCTTTGGAAGAATATCTGAAGAACAATGATGAAGATGCACTGAAATTAGTATATCAGGAAGGCTTACTAACTACTGGAGAGACCAAACTGGCCTACAAGAAAGACCAAATGAAGAACAGAATAGAGGCATGGGAAGACAAAGCACTACATGGCCAATACATGAAAAAAAATAGCTGGGAAAGCAGATAATAATAAAACCTGGCAATGGCTAAGAGCAGGAAAATTGAAGAAAGAGACCGAGGGACTAATTCTGGCTGCACAAGACCAAGCCTTAAGGACAAATGCATACAAAGTCAAAATTGAGAAGACAGCAACAGACAGTAAGTGCCGCCTATGCAAAGAAGCTGAAGAAACAGTGGACCACTTGGTAAGCTGTTGCAAGAAGATTGCACAGACTGATTACAAGCAGAGGCATGACAAAGTAGCAACAATGGTGCATTGGAAGATCTGCAAAAAATATCATTTGCCTGTAAGCAAAAACTGGTGGGATCATAAAATAGAGAAAGTCATAGAAAATGATAAAATTAAACTGCTCTGGGACTTCAGAATTCAAACAGACAAGCACCTGCAACATAACACCCCAGACTTAACAATTGTCGATAAGAAAGACAAAAAAGTCTGGATAGTGGACGTGGCAGTGCCTGGAGATAGCAGAATAGAAGAGAAAGAACTGGAGAAGATAACAAAATACAAAGACCTACAAATAGAAATAGAAAGACTGTGGCAAAAGCAAGCAAGGGTAGTACCAATAGTCATAGGCTCCTTGGGTGCAATCCCAAAACAACTGGAGCACCACTTGAACACCATTGGCATTGACAAATTCGCTATTAGTCAATTGCAAAAGGCGGCCTTATTAGGAACTGCTTCCATCCTGCGACGATATCTGTAATACCATCAAACATCCACATCTGCCTATCCCAGGTCCTGGGTAAGGACTCGATAGGTAGACAAAATGCCAAATCCAGTCTGAACATCTGGCTGACTGTGCGATGATCGATAATAATAATAATAATAATACCATCAAACATCCACATCTGCCTATCCCAGGTCCTGGGTTAGGACTCGATAGGTAGACAAAATGCCAAATCCAGTCTGAACATCTGGCTGACTGTGCGATGAATGATAATAATAATAATAATAATAATAAAGTTGGAAGGAAACTTGGAGGTCATCGAGTGCAACCCCCTGTTCAGGCAGGAACCCTACACCATTTCAGACAAATGGCTGTCCAGTCTCTTCTTAAAAACTTCCAGTGTTGGAGCATCCACCACTTCTGGAGGCAGGTTGTTCCATTGGTTAATTGTTCTAACTGTCAGGAAGCTTCTCCTTAGTTTTAAGTTGCTTCTCTCCTTGATCAGTTTCCATCTGTTGCTTCTCATCCTGTCTTCAGGCGCCTTGGAGAATAGCTTGACTTCCTCTTCTTTGTGGCAGCCCCTGAGATATTGGAACACTGCTATCATGTCCCCCCTCGTCCTTCTCTTCGTTAAAGTAGACATACCCAATTCCAGCAACCGTTCCTTATATGTTTTAGCCTCCAGTTCTCTAATCATCTTTGTTGATCTTCTCTGTACTCTTTCTAGAGTCTCAGCATCTTTTTTACATCGTGGTGACCAAAACTGGATGCAGTATTCCAAGTGTGGCCTTACCAAGGCATTGTAAGGTGGTATTAATACTTCACGTGATCTTGATTCAATCCCTCTGTTAATGCAGCCCAGCACTGTGTTGGCTTTTTTGACAGCTTCAGCACACTGCTGGCTCATATTTAAGTGATTGTCTATTAGGACTCCGAGATCCCTCTCACAGTTACTACTATTGAGCAAGGTGCCTCCTATACTATACCTGTACATTTGGTTTTTCTGGCCTAAATGTAGAACCTTACTTTTTTCACCATTGAATTTCATTTTGTTAGATAGCGCCCAGTGTTCAAGTCTGTCCAGGTCCTCCTGTATTTTAAGCCTGTCTTCTGGAGTGTTGGCTATTCCTGCCAGCTTGGTGTCATCCGCAAATTTGATGATCCCTTTGTCCAAATCATTGATGAAGATGTTGAAGAGCACTGGGCCTAGAACAGAGCCCTGGGGCATCCCACTACACACTTCCCTCCATGTAGATGCAGTTCCATTGAGGACCACACGCTGAGTATGGCCGGTCAGCCAGCTATGAATCCATCTGGTGATGATGCTGTCTAACCCACATTTTTCTATCTTATCGAGTAGTAGGTTGTGATCTACTTTATCAAATGCCTTACTGAAGTCCAAGTAAATTATATTCACTGCATTCCTCTGATCCACTAATTTTGTCACTTGGTCAAAGAATGCAATAGGATTTGTCTGGCATGATCTGTTTTCGACAAACCCATGTTGGCTTTTAGTTCCCATCACTGCCTTGTTGTTGTTGTTAATTGCGAAGTCATGTCCGACCCATCGTGACCCCATGGACAATGTTCCTCCAGGTCTTCCTGTCCTCTACCATCTTCTGGAGTCCATTTAAATTCACACCTACTGCTTCAGTGACTCCATCCAGCCATCTCATTCTCTGTCGTCCCCTTCTTCTATTGCCCTCAATCTTTCCCAGCATTAGGCTCTTCTCCAGTGAATCATTCCTTCTCATTAGGTGGCCAAAGTACTTGAGTTTCAACTTCAGGATCTGGCCTTCTAAAGAGCAGTCGGGGTTGATCTCTTCTAGGACGGACCGGTTTGAACGCCTTGCAGTCCAGGGGACTCGCAGGAGTCTTCTCCAGCACCATAGTTCAAAGGCCTCAATTCTTTTGCGCTCAGCCTTTCTTATGGTCCAACTTTCACAGCCATACATTGCAACTGGGAAAACCATGGACTGGACTATATGCACTTTTGTTGGCAGGGTGATGTCTCTGCTTTTTAGTATGCTGTCTAGATTTGCCATAGCTTTCCTCCCCAGGAGCAAGCGTCTTTTAATTTCTTGGCTGCAGTCCCCATCTGAGGTGATCTTTGAGCCCAGAAAAATAAAATCTGTCACTAACTCCATTTCTTCCCCATCTATTTGCCAGGAATTGAGAGGGCCGGATGCCATGATTTTGGTTTTTTTAATGTTGAGTTTCAAGCCAACTTTGGCACTCTCCTTCTTCACCCGCATCAAGAGGCTCTTTAGTTCCTCTTCACTTTCTGCCATTAGAGTGGTATCATCTGCATATCTTAGGTTGTTGATATTTCTCCTGGCAATCTTAATTCCAACTTTTGATTCATCTAGCCCTGCCTGTCTCATGATGTGCTCTGCATATAAGTTAAATAGGCAGGGCGACAGTATACAGCCTTGCCGGACTCCTTTCCAATTTTGAACCAATCAGTGGTTCCGTGTTCGGTTCTCACTGTTGCTTCTTGACCCGCATATAGGTTTCTCAGGAGACAAATGAGATGGTCTGGTACTCCCATCTCTTTAAGAACTTGCCACAATTTGTTGTGATCCCCACAATCAAAGGCTTTTGCATAGTCAATGAAGCAGAAGTAGATGTTTTTCTGGAACTCCCTAGCTTTCTCCATGATCCAGCGTATGTTGGCAATTTGATCTCTAGTTCCTCGGCCTCTTCGAAATCCTGCCTGTACTTCTGGTAGTTCTTGATCCACATACTGCTGGAGTCTAGCTTGTAGGATTTTAAGCATAACTTTACTAGCATGTGAAATGAGTGCAATGGTGCGATAGTTTGAACATTATTTGGCATTGCCTTTCTTTGGAATTGGAATGTAAACTGACCTTTTCCAATCCTGTGGCCACTGTTGAGTTTTCCAAATTTGCTGGCAAATTGAGTGTAGCACTTTTACTGCATCTTCTTTTAAGATTTTGAATAGCTCAGCTGGAATACTGTCACATCCACTAGCTTTGTTGTTGCTCAGATTTTCTAAGGCCCATTTCACTTCACATTCTAGGATGTCTGGTTCGAGGTCAATGACCATCTCATTGTGGTTATCTGGGATGTTAAGCTCATTCTTGTATAGTTCTTCTGTGTAGTTTTGCCATCTCTTCTTAATCTCTTCTGCTCTGTTAGGTCCCTGCCATTTTGGTCCTTTATCATGTCCATCTTTGCATGAAACGTTCCCTTCATATCTCCAATTTTCTTGAAGAGATCTCTGGTCCTCCCTATTCTGTTGTTTTCTTCTATTTCTTTGCACTGTTCATTTAAGAAGGCATTCTTATCTCTTCTAGCTACTCTCTGGAATTCTGCATTCAATTGGTGTATCTTTCTCTTTCTCCTTTGCCTTTCGCTTCCCTTCTTTCCTCAGCTATTTGCAAAGCTTCCTCAGACAGCCATTTTGCTTTCTTGCATTTCTTTTTCTTTGGGATGGTTTTAGTTGTTACCTCTTGTACAATGTTGCGAACTTCCATCCATAGTTCTTCAGGAATTCTGTCTATCAGATCTAATTCCTTAAATCTATTTGTCGCCTCTACTGTATATTCATCAGGAATATGATTTAGTTCATACCTGAGTGGCCTAGTGCTTTTCCCTACTTTTTTCAATTTAAGCCTAAATTTTGCAACGAGAAGCTCATGATCGGAGCCACAGTCAGCTCCTGGTCTTGTTTTTACTGACTGTATAGAGCTTCTCCATCTTTGGCTGCAGAGTACATAGTCAATCTGAGTTCTATGTTGACCGTCTGGTGATGTCCATGTGTAGAGCCGTCTCTTGGGTTGTTGGAAAAGAGTGTTTGTTATGACCATCGTATTCTCTTGACAAAATTCTATTAGCTTGTGCCCTGCTTCATTTTGTACTCCAAGGCCAAACTTGCCTGTTATTCCAGTTATCTTTTGGCTTCCTACCTTAGCATTCCAATCCCCCATGATGATAAGGACATCATTTTTGGTGTTAATTCTATAAGGTGCTGTAGGGCTTCATAGAACCGGTCAATTTCATCCTCTTCAGCATCAGTGGTAGGGGCATAGATTTGGACTATTGTGATATTGAAAGGTTTGCCTTGGATTTGAATTGAGATCATTCTGTCATTTTGGGGATTGTATCCCAGTATTGCTTTTCCTATTCTTTTATTGACTATGAAGGCTACTCCATTTCTTCTGAGGGATTCTTGCCCACAGTAGTATACCTGATGGTCATCTGAGTTAAATTCACCCATTCCTATCCATTTTAGTTCGCTGATTCCTAAGATGTCGATGTTCAGTCTTGTCCTCTCTTTTTTGACTACGTCTAGCTTGCCTTGATTCATGGATCTTACATTCCAGGTTCCTATGGAGAAAAAATCTTTACAGCATCGGACTTTCCTTTCACCACCAGATATATCCACAGCTGAGTGTCCTTTTGGCTTTGGCCCAGTCGCTTCATTCTTTCTGGCGCTACTAGTACTAGCCCTCGGCTCTTCCCCAGTAGCATATTGGACACCTTCCGACCTGAGGGGCTCATCTTCCAGCGTCATATCTTTTTTCCTTTTAGTACTGTCCATGGGGTTTTCATGGCAAAGATACTGGAGTGGTTTGCCATTTCCTTCTCCAGTGGATCACATTTTGTCAGAACTCTCTGCTATAACCTGTCCGTCTTGGGTGGCCCTGCACAGCATAGCTTATAGCTTCATTGAGTTACGCAAGCCCCTTCGCCACGACAAGGCAGTAATCCATAAAGGGGCATCACTGCCTTACAATACAGTAATTACTTTATCTAGTCTGATTTCCTGTCTGGTTTACCTGGGAGGGCTGACAGGAACTAGTTCTATCTTTGTGTCTGTCCATCAGTAACACCCCTTTATGGATTACTGCCTTGTCATGGAAAGGGGCTTGTGTAACTCAATGAAGCTATAAGCTATGCCGTGGAGGGCCACCCAAGATGGACCGGTCATAGCAGAGAGTTCTGACAAAATGTGATCCACTGGAGAAGGAGATGGCAAACCACTCCAGTATCTTTGCCATGAAAACCCCATGGACAGTACTAAAAGGCAAAAAGATATGATGCTGGAAGATGAGCTCTCAGGTCGGAAGGTGTCCAATATGCTACTGGGGAAGAGCAGAGGGCTAGTACTAGTAGCGCCAGAAAGAATGAAGCGACTGGGCCAAAGCTGAAAGGACGCTCAGCTGTGGATATATCTGGTGGTGAAAGGAAAGTCCGATGCTGTAAAGATTTTTTCTCCATAGGAACCTGGAATGTAAGATCCATGAATCAAGGCAAGCTAGACATAGTCAAAAAAGAGATGAGTCACTGAAGCAGTAGGTGTGAACTTAAATGGACTCCAGAAGATGGTACAAGACAGGAAGACCTGGAGGAACATTGTCCATGGGGTCACAATGGGTCGGACACGACTTCGCAATTAACAACAACAATCAGTAACACAATTCTCCAAAACTGGAACAGAATGTGACCAAAATAGGTGTAGAAAAAAAGAAAACAAAAGGAAAATTGAATATGAAAATCACTGGATCTGGCTGGGAGCTTCTAGAACAGGGGTCTCAAACTGCCAGCCCACGGTCCAGATGCATCATGCTGAAACTGTGCCCACCCCATTGCTGGCAATGAGGAAAAAGTTGTGATACATCACGACACATCACGTGATGTCACGAGTTTGATACCTCTGGTCTAGAAAAATAATTGTCAACATATCCTTATGGTCAGGACCTCAGAATGTTGGTAACTCTCCATTCTAAGTCCTGCTCCTTTTTCCTTCCTGGTCACATGGCTCAAAGCAGGGTATACACCAACAACTTCATGGTTTCCAGGTTGGGCATTTATGTAAACCCATATAGATGCAGTTCTAAGGCAAAACAGAAAGGTATACACAAAATATATGCAGCCATACTGGTGACCTTATTTATGATAAATACCTAGCTTGGAAAGGAACACATACTATATACACATACAGACACACTCATCCTATTACTTTATTACACAGAAGAAAATTGAGATGCTGTCTATGGTCCCTGGTGGTAAAGACATTGATGAGAAATGTAGCAGCCATGCTTTGCATGTTTTCCCTTCCTTATTTCATTTCCCCCCCACTAATTTTGTGACACTTTTGGCTGACTCAAGTGTCCTAATATGATTCTTGTTTCTCTGTAGCTCTGTTTTGCCTCCAATCCTGTCAAGATGCAACCATATGTGTGTTCATTAATGGAAGGAGACAGGCTTAATCTCTCACACAGTACACGTTGTTCTAAATCTTTCAGAATCTAAACATCAGTGTCTTGATTTTCCTTGAACTGTAGTTGGATAGAGAGTTCTTTAATCAAACTGGAGTGCAGGTCTCAATTCCTTATTTTCTTAAATGTAGTGAAGGTTTCTTCTTCTTCTTCTTGTGCCAGACCCGTTATTGGACGTTGGCGATCATGTTGGCAATCCTGTTTTTATCAGCAGCCACACAAAAAAGGGCTGCTGAGTTTTGACCAAACCAGTCCCTTAGATTTTGAAGCCACAATGTTCTTCTTTTGCCTGGATCTCGTTTGCCTTCAGTCTTTCCCTGGAGGATTAAATGGAGTATGCCATATTTTTCTGAGTGTCGCATCACATGTCCGAAATATTCTAATTTTCGTTTTTTAATTGTTCAATGGATGGTAAATTGTCATTTTCTAACCTAGTCTGTCTCATCGCATTATGAAGTTCAGAGTCCTTGTAGAAAGGGTGGGAAGATACAGAATTAGCAATAAGTAAACATGACAAAATTATTAAATAGTCTCCTACTGGAATACAATCAGTTGATTGAATTTCATTTTTTTCTTACCTGATAAAGAAAAGTCTGCATATAAGGCATAAATCAGTCTGCTGTTTGCACAAGGCAAATGACTTAGTGCTTCATTACATTTTTTTGCATAGACTTTCTCTACTGCTGAGTCACATCCTCCCCTTAAATTCTCCCCTTCTGAGAATCCAGCTATACAAAGCAAATGGCATTAAAGAAAAAAAGATGTGCTCTTGGCAAGATACTACCTGTAGGAGTCAGAACATCATCTCTTACTCCCACCCACACTTTACAGACAGTACAAATAATTTCAATCCAATCAGTTGTACCTGATTGAAAAGAAAGGGAAATCTATTTTCAGCATCCACAGTAAAATGGTTGTCTGGGAAGGCTTTAGGCTAAGGACATGATTCAGTGATTACACTCTGATTGCTAGCAACAGTGGTCAATATTTGCTTTATTGTGGGGATTAGAACAGAAGAAATAGTGACTTAAATTTTTGTGTAGCTGAGCACAAAACCATGGTCATCCTTACCTCACCATCTACTGTAAGTTCTCCAACTGTCTTGGCTTTGAACATTTTATTTATTTTTTTATTTTATTTTATTTTATTTTATATTTTTCTTGCCTTTATTATTTTTATTAAAAACTCAAAGTGGTAAACATATCTGATACTTCTTCTTTCTATTTTCCTCACAACAAACCTATGGGCTGAACTGGACTGAGAGTGACTGACTCAATATCACTTTCATGGATAAGGCAAGATTAGAACTCATTGTTTTCCGGTCTTGCGCCTTAATCACTAAACTGACTAAACTGACTCTCTTATGATGATTAGGATGACATGATGGGCTCTACTATGAATCTGGTTTTTAAAGAAGATAAGCAGTTCTGATGTTTGTTCTAATGTGTATTTTGTATCTGCACACACAGAGTTCGTTTTGACTCATGGCAGCTATATAACTAAGTCCCTGCAATTTTGTCTGCAATCTTTTCAGAAGTGGTTTGCCATTGTTTTCTTCTTGGGGTTAAAAGAGGATGACTGGCCCAATTCACCAAACTGACTTTCATGCCGAAAGCAGAATTACAGGTTATGGGCTTCTAGTCCAGTTCCTTTAACCACCATATCAAATTGATTCTGATAATGTGTATATTGTATTTCATTTTAAATTATGAACTATTTAGTATAGACCAGAATGCAGGATTACTAATACTAAATGAACATTCAAGGAGAGTATTATAAATTTAAAGGCTTAGGCTTTCAAGACAGCATCTTCAGATTTGATAACTAAACTTTTTCCCTTTTAAGCATTATTCTATGTTTCTCCCAATCTTCTATTCTCTGAATATGTTGAAATACGAATCTCATCTTCCCTAACCTGTTCAGCTGTTGACTTATTGGCTGTCAGTAATGATGATGATTATGATGATGATGATGATGATGATATTGGAAGGGACCTTAGAGTCATCTAGTCCAACCCCCTGCTCAGGCAGGAAACTGTATACTGTTCATTCAATATAAAGAGAGGAACACAAGTTGGGGGTTGCTATTTAGCCCAAGGCCTGGATATCTTTAATTATCAAAAAATAGAAATTTAGAAATAGCTTACAGGGAATCCTTGACATATAACCACACTAGGACTGGAATTCCCATCACTCAGTGATGCAGTTGTAAAGTTCAATGATATGTTGCTTAGCAATGGCAATCTCAGTCATTGCAGTTGTTAACTGAAAATGGCGGGTTGTCAGGTGAATACAGACCCCAAGCCAAAGCTATTCTGGGCTTGGTCCCTCCCAAGCCTTGGTAAGGCAAGGGACCGCCTCCAACATCCCCCATCTATCTAAGTCCCTGTCTTCTCTTCCATTTTGACCATACTACACTCTGCCTTGCAGAAATTCACCTAGGGCTTTTATTCTACTCCTCTGCCTAAAATGAAGGCCCTTTAAAAAACATTGCCTCCCACTATTTATCTTTTTAACCTGTTGATTTTGGCAAGTTAACAACTTCTATTGATCTTCTCTTAACATAGTTTTCCCATTCCGGTATGGAATGGAAAGTTCAACATGCTTCAGGTATGGGCTGGTAGTTCAACATGCTTCAGAGCTTTGTGTAGTTATTGTGTAGCTATTTTAACTTTAAAAAGGTAACCTAAGATAATGTGTTTATTATTATAGAATACGAATTTGGTGACAAAGGACACAGAAAAATATGAATTAAGGCATTGCAATACTTCATACAAGAGTGCCTCTGGAAAACAATTTGGCATCTACTGTATATCCTACATTACTATAAATGGAAAACTATGTTTAGTAAGAAATATTCTGCATTTATTGGAACCCTGTGTACTATTTTAGGAAGAGGTTGATGAATTCAGCCAGAATCGGTAGCTAATTTTTTGTTGCCCAACCCAGAAGGGACATCATCATCATAATCATCATAACAATAATAACAATAACAACAGCAACAACAGCAGCAGCAACAACAACAACAACAATAATAATAATAATAATAAAGTTGGAAGGGACCTTGGAGGTCATCAAGTCCAAAGCCCTGCTCAGGCAGGTAACCTTATACCATTTCAGACAAATGGCTGTCCAGTTTCTTCTTTAAAATGTCCAGTGTTGGAGCATTCACTGCTTCTGGGGGCAGGTTGTTCCACTGGTTAATTGTTCTAACTGTCAGGAAGTTTCTCCTTAGTTCTAGGTTGCTTCTCTCCTTGATTAGTTTCCATCCGTTGCTTCTTGTCCTGCCTTCAGGCGCTTTGGAAAATAGCTTGACTCCCTCTTCTTTCTGGCAGCCCCTGAGATATTGGAACACTGCTATCATGTCCCCCCTCATCCTCCTCTTCATTAAACTAGACATACCCAATTCCAGCAACTGTTCCTTATATGTTTTAGCCTCCAGTCCCCTAATCATCTTTGTTGCTCTTCTCTGTACTCTTTCTAGAGTCTCAGCATCTTTTTTACATCGTGGTGACCAAAACTGGATGCAGTATTCCAAGTGTGGCCTTACCAAGGCATTGTAAAGTAGTATTAACACTTCACGTGACCTTGATTCTATCCCTCTGTTAATGCAGCCTAGCACTGTGTTTGTTTTTTTGGCAGCTGCAGCACACTGCTGGCTCATATTTAAATGATTGTCCACTAGGATTCCGAGATCCCTCTCACAGTTACTACTATTGAGCAAGGTACCCCCTATACTATACCTGTATATTTGGTTTTTCTTGCCTAAATGTAGAACCTTACTTTTTTCACCATTAAATTACATTTTGTTAAATAGTGCCCAGTGTTCAAATCTGTCCAGATCCTCTTGCATCCTAAGCCTGTCTTCTGGATTGTTGGCTATTCCTGAGAGCTTGGTGTAATCTGCAAATTTGATGAGTTCCCCATCTATCCCTTGTCCAAATCATTGATAAAGATGTTGAAGAGGACTGGGCCCAGAACAGAGCCCTGGGCATCCCACTACACACTTCCCTCCATGTAGATGTGGTTCCATTGAGTACGGCCGGTCAGCCAGCTACAGATCCATCTGGTGGTGATGCTGTTTAACCCTCATTTTTCTATCTTATCAAGTAGTAGGTTGTGATCTACTTTGTCAAATGCTTTACTGAAGTCCAAGTAAATTATATCCACAGCATTCCTTTGGTCCACTAATTTTGTCACTTGGTCAAAGAATGCAATAAGATTTGTCTGGCATGATCTGTTTTTGACAAACCCGTGTTGGCTTTTAGTAATGACTTTGTTTGCCCGTAGGTGCTCGCTGATTCATTGTTTGATTATCTTTTCCAGAATCTTTCCAGGTATTGAGATCAGGCTGATAGGTCTGTAATTTCCTGGATTTTTTTTTTCCTTTTTTGAAGATGGGAACTACATCAGCTCTTTTCCAGTCCTCTGGTAGTTCCCAGTCCTTCAGGATTTTTGAAAAATATATTTCAGTGGTTCTGAGATCACATCTGCCAGTTCCTTGAGAACCTTGGGGTGTAATCCATCTGGTCCTGGTGATTTGATCTCATCTACGGTGGACAGGTGCTTACTTACCATTTTCTTGCCTATCTTAACTTGTGTTTCTATTCTGTTTTTTATGGCACTATTTTTGATAGGTTGGTCTGTTTTTTCCATTTGTGTACAGACAGATGCGAAAAAACAAGTTAAATAGTTCTGCTTTCTCCCTGTTGCTTGTCACCTTCTTGCCACTTTCACCCACTAATAGACCAATCGTTTCCTTAACGTTTTTCTTGTTTTTTACATGTTGAAAGAAGCTCTTTTTGTTATTTTTGACTTTGGTCGCAAGCCTTAGTTCATTTTGAGCTTTAGCTTTCCTCACTTCATCTTTGCAGGCTCGGGCTATTTGCTGATATTCTGACTTAGTTATGTGTCCCTCTTTCCACTTTCTATACCTGTCCTTTTTATCTTTCAATTTATCAGAGAGTTCTTTATGCAGCCATACTTTATGCAGCTTTTCAGAGCTGTTATTTTTCCTTTTGGTTGGTATTGTGTTAGGCTGGGCTTTTATTATCTCACTTTTCAAAATTTCCCAAGCTTCTTGTTTTCCCCTGAAGAATTCTCATCCATGGAATCCTTCCCAAATCCTTTTTAAGTTTGTTGAAATTAGCTCTCTTGAAGTCCAAGACTCTGGTTTGACTGCGTTCTATTGCTTGTGCTTCCATAATGTTGAATTCCAATATTGCATGATCACTTCCTCCCAAGGTTCCTATGGCTTTAATACCTTCTATCATTTCATTTCTGTTAGTGATTAGATCCAAAATGGCTCTAAAATGGATCCAAATTAGATCCAAAATCCAAAATCCTCTAGTTCCCTTCTCTACTTTTTGGGAGACAAGGTTGTCTGCTAGGTTTGTCAGGAATCTGTTTGATCTTCCACTAGGTGCAGAGTTTGTCTCCCAGTTGATGTCAGGGTAGTCTCCCAGTTGATGTCAGGGTAGTGATTTCCAGAAGTGGCATCCATACAGAGAACCGGTTGTTCACATATTTGAATCCCACCACTGTGCAAAACTCATTTAACAACTGCCTTGCTTAACTACAGAAATTTGGGCTCCATTGTGGTTGTAAGACAAGGACTACCCTTAGTTGCATTCGCACTCTGATTTCTTTCCCTGAATATAAAACAGTCTGTTATATGGTAAATTCAGCTAAATATTCGGGTTATTTCAAGACTCTCTACTTTAATTAGCAGTTGTCAAACTCATCAGTGAAATTGCCAACATTTCTGCATGGAAATGTTCTCCTGAGGTTCATGTTTGTCCATGTTTGTTTTTCTCAAAAGGATAAGTTCACATAATTGCTGTGATTCTTACAATTACAGCTTTCTCAAAATTATGTTGTGATTGCCACAAATTCAGTTGAGGAGTTAAATTAATAAGTAAAGGGGGCCTTGTGGTTCTATGATCCCACTTCTCTCATATTTCCTTAACATAATCTGTTTTAATAGATTGCAAATTGTTTTTTTTAAAAAAACAACCGCTGGGTAGTGTGACGTCCCTGAGCACCTGTTTGACCATAGGTTCCTCTCCTGGCTCTTGCAAGGATTCCTAGTTACTTGACTCTTCAATAATTAAACTGATGATTTGCAAAGAAAAAAGACCACTGTTTAACATTTCTACTTCTTTCCTATAGAAATCCAGTAGGAAAATAATGAGGCTACAGCCCAATGCTTTATTTACAAAGGGATCAATTTTTCAGAATAAAATCAAAGATAAGATGGATGCCCAAAAGCATGACAGGGCAATAAAGGGTGACAGAAACAGCCTCAGTAAACATCTGGTCAATGGATTTTCATGATTGGCCATGTCCATCATGGGAGCCATTTGTGAGTTCTCCTCGGACAGGGGTAGGCAATCCAAAACACTCAAAGAGCCACTTGGACCCGTTTCCCACCAAAAACAAAACACCGGGAGCCGCAAAACCCTTTTGATATCTAAAATGAAGATAACACTGCATATATCCTTTTTTACCTTTATTATAGATGTGTATGTGTGTGTTTGTATGTGTTTGTGTGTATGTGTGTGTGTGTATACATACACACAGAGGTAAAAAAGGATATATGCAATGTTATCTTCATTTTAGATGTCAAAAGGGTCTCTCTCTCTCTCTCTCCCTCCCTCTCTATCTGCCCTTGCTCTGCCAGTCCTCTTCCCCCCTTTTTCTTTCTCTCTGTCTCTTTCCTCTCTCTCTCTCTCTCTCCCTCCCTCCCTCTCTTTCTCTCCCCCCCTCTCTCCCTCTCTCCTATCTCCTGCTCACCTAGCAAGCTGGCTTCAAGCTGTTCTCCAACAAGCTTAGGGGTAAGCAACCTCAGCTCTTTTATGATTCATGGACTTCAACTCCCAGAATTCCTGAGTCAGCATAACAGGGCTAGCTAGCTCTCTCCTGCCCTTCCTGCTTCCTGCAGAGACTCAGCAAAGGGAGGAGCTCTGCCCAATAAGCTTTTCAGCTTCTGGGAGAACACTGTGAGTGCACTCTCTTTCACACACACACACACACACACACACACACACACACACACACAGAGAGAGAGAGAGAGAGAGAGAGAGAGAAAAGCAGGGAAGCACAATTGCCTCTCTCTGTCTCTCTCTGCAAATGGCAGAGGAGGCTGGGAGCCACAGGGGAAGGCTCAAAGAGCTGCATGTGGCTCCGGAGCTGCAGGTTGCCGACCTGTGATATAGTCCATTACTTTTTTCCCAAACTTAGTAAGAATAGGACATTGTAAAACATGTGTTTTTGCATGAAGCTGCCCTTGAAGAACATCTGGAAGTGTCAATTGGTGTGGAATGCATAGGCAGGCAGCTATGCATGTGCCTAGAACAGCCCACTTTATATCTCTGCCCCACAAATTCATTGGTTGCCAGCCTGCTACAAGGTTCAATTCAAAACTGTCCATGGCATGGGGGTCAGGTTATTTGAGAAACTGCCTCTCCCCAGTTACATTTACTTGTCCCATCAGATCTAGCAGGAGGGGCATGTTACAGGCCCTGTCTGCTAAGAGATTCTATCTGATGGGACCCAGGAGGGCAGCCTCCTTTGCTGTGGCACCCACCTCTCAGAAAAACATTCCCCTCAAGCCAGTGGTGTGATTCAAATATGTGAATAACCGTTTCTCTGTGTGAATGCCACTTCCGGAAGTCCATTCTGGGCCTGGGCAACAAAAAATTAGCTACCAGTTCTGCCGAAGTGGTGCAAACCGGCTGAATCCCACCACTGCCTCAGCTTAGCTTCGATCCTATACATTTTCCAGAAAGCTCGAAAAGCATGGTTCTATAAGTAGCTTGGGGTTCCCATGGTTATGCTGTAGGAAGGAATTTGAGTGCATTTTCCCTTAGTTTCATTTATATTTATTGTTTTTCATTTTTTAATAGTTCTGTTTGAATCTTGTGCACTGGCCACATGTGTGAGACGAGTGACTATATAAATTGGACAAATAAAAATAAAATAAGTACGATATATTTAAACCGGTTTGACAATCCTAACTTTTTTTTTGTTTTTTGTTTTGCAGAACTATATTTCCACCAAAACTGAGAGGAGATCCATCTGTGCATTGTTAGCACCTTCATCTAAATGCAATGCTCTGGGCTTTTCAGAAAGTTAAAGCTAGTATAAAACCGTATTTGTTTTGCAAGGGATCCAATAAGAAAGATGTCAGAGCAGCAATTAAATGGACTTCAGGGATGCCTGTTTTGCCTGAATGGAAAAGTTAAGAACTGAACGATGGCCTCCACTGAGTCAGCAGAGGGACATCTGCTATGACACCAACGGCAATGGAAATCTGGAGGAGGTTCTGTGGTAGAGGATCAGGCTAAATAAAAACAAACCTCCTCCGTAGTTCCGGCACACAAATTTCAACAATGGATGTATTCTTAACAGGATATATTCTATCATGATAAAAACATCAGTAAGATAGACTGTGCCTCATCTGAACTTTGGTATTGTAAAAAAATAATAATGAATGAATGAAGTGGTCTCTGCTGAAATAATTACTGATTACTAGACATCCCATACCATATTGGGTCATCATTTCAGAGATTTTTTTTTATTTTTTAAAAAGAAAGAAATGGAATGACCACAGGCGGGCAAAAAAGTAGTGAGAGTGGGAGCGATTTTCAAATTCCTCCCAACTTTTCCATTGAATTTCCTTGTGAGAAGCTGACAGGGAGCATCCTTCCTTCCTTCCTTCCTTCCTTCCTTCCTTCCTTCCTTCCTTCCTTCCTTCCTTCCTTCCTTCCTTCCTTCTTTCCTTCCTTCCTTCCTTCCTACCTTCCTTCCCCCTTCCCTGCTTGCCTGCCTGCCCTTGCCTGCCTTGTCCTCCCTAGAATCTTGCAGACTTCCCCACTTTCTTCGCTTGCAGGAAGCTTGCATTGAGAAAGTCAGTGGGGAAGCCAGCAGGATGTTGAAGAAATGTGATAGCAGTCTTAGGTTATTCAAAGGGTTGTCATACAGAGAATAGAGTGGAC
Source organism: Crotalus tigris (assembly GCF_016545835.1). NCBI lineage: Eukaryota > Metazoa > Chordata > Lepidosauria > Squamata > Viperidae > Crotalus > Crotalus tigris. The sequence goes on from NW_024100451.1 coordinate 62,660, forward strand.
ATATTCTCTCTTGTCTCAGAGCTTGACTTGAATGAGTGGATTGAAAATAGAAAAAAATAGAATCAGGTGAAATAGTGGAAGGAATTTCTGGATAATCAGTTCCTTTTACCAAAGGAATTTGTTACCTTCAGAAGTTACCTTCCTTAAAGTTCTTCAAACATAATTGGGACTCCATATTTCCATAATGCGTTAGCAGATTCTGCATGAAGCAGAGGTTGAAATGAATAACCTCTGCAGTAGGTTTTCAAATCTGTGTTTTTCTGTGTAACATTGCAGGAGAAAAATGCTTTGGCACTTTCATCAGGCAACAAAGCAAGATTCAATGAGTTTATCTCTACCTGCATCCTAGTTGGCTCCTGATTTATACTTCATGTCTTCAGCTGAGATATATATATCAAGGGGTGATTCATCTCTACAGAATAGGAGATGCTTCTTTGCATTAGAGAACTATGGGTCTGGTTGAAAATTTTGATAGTTTGCACCTCAAACATACAAGTTATTCCATGTGTTCTGGTACAACCCAAATAACAGCAGGATGGAAATTAAAGCAGTGGTTGGCTTGTTTTGGCTACAGTTAAATGAATAATGGCTGAGGAGATCTTTCTGGATAGCAAAAAGCTGAAATAAACAATTAGCTGCTGTAGGTCTGACTCTACCTCTGGTAGAAGAGGCAATTCTGCAACATAAATAATGACTTGTCTTTGGGTATAAATGATTTGCTACCTAGCATTGCAAATAATAGTGCTAACAAACAGGGTGGTCCTATAAATCAGAATTCCCCAACCTTTCAGGGTTAGCAGCCAGAAGCGGGGAGAGAAAGGAAAGAAGGAATGGTTTTGTGGGGAAGTGAATATATGTGCGCACACAAACACCCATGGCTCTCACGAGTGGGCCTGTGAGCACTTGTGTGAGTTGGACCACGATTGCCTGTGATGCTCATAATTATGCTTGCACACGTGCACACTAGCCAGCCACTCACATAGCCCGGTGATCAGTAGGCCACAGCGTGGCAGTGGGCCACAGCCCACAGGTTGTGGACCCTGCTGTAATCCACTAATCAAGGTACTATACAGCATCACAATGGGATGCCCCGGCATTTCCATACATGGATGTTTGTGCATGCTGATTTCCATTATGCATTGAATCAAAAGGATGTGACTCAACAACTTTCTAGAAATGCTATAATCTGACAGATTTTAAGAAAGAAAAAGGCTTTCCTGTGGTGTATTTTTCTTTGAAATGTTAAAAAAATGTTCTTAATGTAGTTGATCTTATGAAATAAATTTTCAATCTACATTTGTCTGAATTCCCACAATTACCTTTGCAGGCTTTTGTAGTAACTGATCTTGTAAGACGGCAATAAAAATATTCTGTTGTTTTGCTTTGACAAAAGCCACAGAGAGTGTGTTTTGCAAGGTTTGGATCTAAATTTAAGTAATTGTTGCTAAACCGTAATCTGTTTTAAAATAATAGGAAATCAATACATGTTAATAAAAATTATGCATATAGTATCTGAGTTTTAATCTTTTTGAATGACACCACATCATCACCTTTGTAATCAAAATCTAAATTCTTCCAAGTCATTTTACTAAAAATAGATGGATGGATAGATGACTATACAAATATAGATATTGACACAATAAAATAACAATAAAAATGTAAGATATTTCTCTTTTAGACCCCTCTTTTAGGGTTTTCTTTTTTCCTATGTGCGAAGGAGGGCATACAATACATCAGCTGGAGTATCTTGACAATATATCTTCCTACTGTTCTACAGTATATCTTCCTACTGTTCTTATGTTCATCTTCCATACTATATAGGGCATGGTCTTATTTGTAAAATCTTTCCCAGCTTTTCTGGATGTTTTGGACAAAATTTCTTGAGCATTGGATATGCTGCTTGGATCTAATTGGAGCTGTAGTCCAAAATGCTAGAGAATGTCATATCAGGGTAAGCTGCTATAAAGGCAGAGAATCCCTCCCCTTCACTGCTCTGTTGAGTACACATCTTGCCAAGTGAAGCAGAATACCTGGGCCCAAAATCAATTAGTCATGAGCTGTCCTGGCATTTAGAATGTCTGCAATTAATCCTGATCTTTAGAGCAGATAGAACAGCATTGCCATATTTGAAACTTCCAAAACAAAAGGACAATCCAAAGAAAACCTGCATTTATTTGGTTGGAGATTGCCAAGTGAAGGAGATCCTAGAAGCCAGCATATCCGATCAAATTCAAGTTTGATCATTCAAGTACACTAGTACAACAATTTCAGTCAGGAATGATAAATGGAATGAAAAGTATAAAGAATCCCTTCTTGATAAGGGCAATGATAAAAAATAATTTCCCCTTTTAATGCCCTATAGTCCCTTAATTCGGGGTGATCGGATGAAGCTAAGCGTTTACTGGCCGGATGCCCTTCCTGATGCCTATGTGGAGTTCACAGCATATCTTTTTTCTTTGCACCACAGGAGAGAAAAATCTGCTGCTACCTAGGTTTGAACTCTCATCCTTCCGAGTGGGACGCGAGCATCTTCATGACTAGGCCACCATGCCTGAGGGTAATAATGTGATTGTGAAATTCGAATTGCTACAGAAACCTTCATCATGTAAGTTCTCCGCCACATATTTTAAAGAACCATATTCATCTGTCAAAAAAAAAGGATACTGACAAAAAGAACATATTTTTAAAAGTTTCCAATATTTTCATTTCTATACTGTCTGAACTGAGCAATTCAAAGAATACTTAAGAATGTTGAGAGTGAGTGTCGAAAGCTGTTTTCTTATACAGGACATGGTGGATATTATTATTTCCAGATTTTTTTTTGATTGAGCCAGATTTTTTTTGGCCTTGAAATTGTTATTTCTGTCATGGGATAAACCAACCACTAGGATTAAAATCATTTTTTTTTTCAAAACTTGAGCTCAGTGAGATTTATCTTTGGTCCATGCATACACTCACAAGCACATTTCCATCAAATATTCAATAAATTGTAAAGTATAACACTGCTGTTATGGAAATCCTGAAGTACTTGAATTCAGTTCTCACAAACTTTCCTGCACATAAGATTCACAACTGCACATTCCTTTCAACATATAAATAATAAGAAAATAAAAGTCAAGGAAATAGTAGGTCCACTAAAGAGAGAAGATGGCAAGGAAGTAACAGGCAGCAGAGAGAAAGCAGAACTGCCTAACTCGTTCTTTGCAACAGTCTTCACACACAAAAAAACCCTATAGCCCAACCTACTAAAAACTTAACCATAAAAGAAAGACTAGAAATAAAAACTAAAATAAGCAAGAAAATGGTTAGAGAACACTTATATAATCTTGACAAATACAAATCCCAGAGTTCTGAAGGAGCTGGCAGATGTTATCTCAGAACCATTGTACCATATCTTTCAAAAATCCTGGACACCAGGGAATTACCTGAGAATTGGGAAAGAGCTGATGTGGTTTCCATCTTCAAAAAAGGGAAAAAAGGAGAAGAAACTACTGACCAATTGGTCTAACATCAATACTTGGAAAGATACTGGAAAAGATCATCATCATCAACAACAACAAAAAAGATCTGAGAACATCTAGAAACAAATAAAATTGTAACTAGTAGCCAGCATGGGTTTGTTAAAAAAACAAAGCATGCCAAACCAATCTTATTTCAGTCTTTGACAAAGTGACTAAATTAGTAGACCAGTGAAATGCTGTGGACATAGTATGGTAAGACTTTAGTAAGGCATTTGACAAAGTAGACCACAACCTACTTCTTGGTCAGCTAGGAAAATGTGGGATAGACAGCATTACCACCAGATGGATTTGTAACTGACTTACAAACTATATTCAAGGAGTAGTCCTTAACAGTACTACATCTACATGGATGGAAGTAACCAGTGGGTACCACAAGGCCTAGTACTCTTCATATCTTTATAAATGACTCAGATGAGGGAATAGATTTGCAGATGACACTAAGCTGGCAAGAATAGCCAAAACCCCAGAAGATAAGCTCAGGATCTAAAAAGATCTTGACAGACTTGAACAATGGGCCCTATCAAAAAAAAAAAAAAAGAAATTTAATGTGGAGAAAAGCAAGGTTTTACACTTAGGCTGGAAAAACCAAAGGTACAAGTACAGATTAGGTAAAACCTGACTCAAAAACAATAACTGTAAGAGGAACCTTGGAGTCCTAGGGGATGATCACTTAAATATGAGGCAGCAGTGTGTGGCAGCAACCAAAAAAGCTAATACAATCTTTGATGGTAATAAACAGAGGCATAGAATCAAAATCATGTGAAGTATTAGTACTTCTTCGTAAAGCCTTAGTAAGACTACACCTGGAATACTGCATTCAATTTTGGTCACTATATTACAAAAAAGATGTTGAGACTTTGGAAAAAGTGCAGAGAAGAGCAACTAGGATGATTAAAGGCCTGGAGACTAAAACATATGAAGAACAGCTGCAGGACTTGGGTTTGGCTAGTCTAAAGAAAAAAAGAAATAGGGGGACATAATAGCAGTATTACAGTATTTGAGAGGTTGCCACAAAGAGGAGGGAATCAAGTTATTTTCCAAAGCACCAGAAGGCAAGACAAGAAACAATGGATGGAAACTAATCAAAGAGAGAAGACAATGTGGGATGAAGGAGAAAGTTCCTAACAGTGAGAACAATTAACGAGTGGAACAGCTTGCCTTCAGATGTTGTGGGTACTTCATCAGTGGAAGTTTTTAAGAAGAGACTGGACAGTCACCTGTCTGAATTGGTATAGGATCTCCTGCTTGAGCAGTGGGTTGGACTAGATAACCTCCAAGGTCCCTTCCAGCTCTATTCTGATTAATTGATTGAGTGAAAGTTAAAGGATTACTGGCACAAAAATACAAAAAGAAACTCAGAGAATATAACAAATTCTGTGCTGAAGTAATTTGCATATGCTTAATTAAAAGTTTGGAGGGAGATGTGAACAGTGCTTCAGGATCAGTTAACTATTTGCATATATTTCTTGAATTTAAGAATAAAAGACTCTTATTTTTGCCAGTTAGCTATAACCCATTATTTGGATTTATTTCTTGATTCAAGCTTAGGAGAAGACTGTTTCTAGCAAAATGAATTTTTTTTTCATAAACCAGTGTTCAGGAATAGACCCTTCTTTGATAAACCATTGTTTGTATAATAACATAAAACTTCAAGCTTTTGGTGAAAAGAAATGATTTCTGTTTGGTGAATCATGATTAAATCAATTCAATTTCCCTTTGCTTAAAAAAAGGAAAATCTATAGAAGCATTGCTAGCAACAATCCAAAGCTGAGATTGTGCCACTCCCTCATTTCATATGGTCACTTGTCAGGAGGCAATACAAACAGGGATCTGATGCCTTTACCCCCCACTATAGGGGAAGATGCTGCTCGAGCTATTCAGAATACAGAATAACAGAGTTAGAAGGGACCTTGGAGGTCATCTAGTCCAAACCCCTGCTCAGGCAGAGAGCCCTATACCATTTCAGAAAAATGTTTGTCCAGTCTCTTCTTAAAAACTTCCAATGTTGGCGCATTCATAATTTCTGGAGGCAAGTCGTTACACTGATTAATTGTTCTGGGAGGAAATTTCTCCTTAGTTCTAGGTTGCTTCTCTGTTTGGTTAGTTTCCATCCATTGCTTCTTGTCCTGCCCTCAGGGGCTTTGGAGAATAGTCTGACTCCCTCTTCTTTGTGGCAATACCCTGAGATATTGCAACACTGATCATGTCACCCTTCATCCTTCTCTTCATTAGACTAGACCAGTGGTTCTCAACCTTTTTAATGCCGCAACCCCAACCGGTCGTAAGTCGAGGACTACCCAACCGGTCGTAAGTTGAGGACTACCCAACCGGTCGTAAGTCGAGGACTACCCAACCGGTCGTAAGTCGAGGACTACCCAACCAGTCGTAAGTCGAGGACTTTTCCTGCCTGGGAGCGCCGCGCATGCGTGGTGCCGCCCCCTGCGCCAGCCGAGGCATAGCTGGCAAGCGGCAGAGATGGAGCAGGCCGACCACTGGCTGGGCCACCAGCTGGCCCAGCCCAAGGGAGGTAAAGCACCCGTCGGGCCCAATACGCACCAGCAACCCTCCCTGCGCCCGCCGGCCTCCCACCTCCCATCCCTGGCCCTCTTTTACTTACATTTTTAGTAGTTGCTCAGCAGGGAGGAGTGGAAACTTCCAGACAGCTCGCCTTCGCTGCAGACAATTTGCAGCACCGTTTGCAGAATGGGACTTTTGGCGGGCTCAGCAGGGCAGAGACAGCCTGGACAATTCCTATTGGCTTTTGAAAGCCAATAGAATTAGACTTTATTCAAGAAAGTCTATTATATTGGCTTTCAAAAGCCAATAGAATAAAAGGGAGTAGCACAGCTAAGGAAAAGGGCAAAAAAATGACGGACTGCATTGTTTGGCGATCCCCATGAAATGGTCGTTCGACCCCAAATGAGAACCACTGGACTAGACATACCCAATTCCAGCAACCATTCTTTATGTTTTAGCTTCCAGTCCCCTAATCATCTTTGATGCTCTTCTCTGCACTCTTTCTAGAGTCCCAACATCTTTTTTACATCATGGTGACCAAAACTGGATGCATTATTCCAAGTGTGGCCATACCAAGGCATTATAAAGTGGTATCAGCACTTCAAGTGATCTTGATTCTACCCCTCTGTTAATGCAGCCTAGAATTGCATTGGCTTTTTTGGCAACTGCAGCACATTGCTGGCTCATGTTTAAATGATTGTCCACTAGGACTCCAAGATTCCTCTCACGATTCTTCCTAACTGTTGTGAAATATATATATATATATATATATATATATGCTCCAATGTGACAGCAATGCCGGCTACACGAAAAACCCTCCCATTCATGGTGTCTCCGAGGCCACGGCATGGCTGTTGGCCCCCTAAATGTGAGCGTTGCCCACAGGCCCAAGCACACCCTTAGGTCCAAGGTCATGCATCCAAAAAAACCGCTCCCCAATGGTCAAAGATCATCTGTGGTTTACAGAATTAATTGCAAGGACAGTGCAAGCAATTATGTTGGGGAAACTACTAAAAGACTGAGGACCAGAGTTCATGAACATGAACTGGCTATTAGAAGGCAGGAGCATATTGCATATATTTGCAACAATTCTCAAGTCCAGAGAGGCTTCTATAGAACTCAATCATCTGAAGCCGTATGTTGCTTGTCTCTAATTATTCTGCTCGTTTTTTATTTATGTACTTACCAACTTTCTTTCTTCTTTTCTTCTCAGCTTCTAGGACTGTGTCATACTTTGTGTCATATTTCTAACAATTGCCCTTATAGCAACATTAATTCTGCTTCAGGCATATTTCTGATTTCTTCAAGCTGGCTATCATGTGTTTTGTCAAAACACTTCACGTAGAACAGAACAGAACAGAAAAGAGCAGAACAGAATATAGCTGGAAGGGACCTTGGAGGTCTTCTAGTCTAGCCCCTGGTCAAGCAGGAGAACCTATACCATCTCAGACAAGTGACTGTCTAGTCCAGCGGTTCTCAACCATTTGGGGTTGAACGACCATTTCATGGGGGTCGCCAAACAACGCAGTCCGCCATTTTTCCCCCTTTTCCTTAGCTGTGCTACTCCCTTTTATTCTATTGGCTTTTGAAAGCCAATAAAATAGATTCTCTTGAATAGAGTTTAATTCTATTGGCTTTCAAAAGCCAATAGGAATTGTCCAGGCTGTCTCTGCCCTGCTGAGCCCGCCAAAAGTCCCATTCTGCAAATGGTGCTGCAAATTGTCTGCAGCGAAGGCGAGCTGTCTGAAAGTTTCCACTCCTCCCTGCTGAGCAACTACTAAAAATGTAAGTAAAAGAGGGCCAGGGGTGGGAGGTGGGAGGCTGGCGGGCGCAGGGAGGGTTGCTGGCGTGCATTGGGCCCGGCGGGTGCTTTACCTCCCTTGGGCTGGGCCAGCTGGTGGCCCAGCCGGTGGTCGGCCTGCTCCATCTCTGCCGCTTGCCAGCTACGCCTCGGCCGGCGCAGGGGGCGGCACCACACATGCACGGCACTCCGAGGCAGGGAAGTCTTCGACTTACGACCAGTTGGGTAGTCCTCGACTTACGACCGGTTGGGTAGTCCTCGGCATTAAAAAGGCATTAAAAGGGTTGAGAACCACTGGTCTAGTCTCTTCTTAAAAACCTCCAGTGGTGGAGCGCCCACAATTTCTGAAGGCAAGCTGTTCCACTGGTTAATTGTCTTCACTGTTAGGAAGTTTCTCCTTAATTCCAGGTTGCTTCTTTCTTTGGTCAGTTTCCAACCATTGTTTCTTGTGCTTCCCTCTGGTGCTTTGGAGAACAGTTTGATGCCCTCTTCTTTGTGATAGCCCCTCAAATACTGGAATATTGCTATCATGTCACCCCTGTTTCTTCTTTTCTTTAGACTAGTGAAACTCAACTCCTGCAGCTGTTCTTCATATGTTTTAGTCTTCAGGCCTTTGACCATTTTAGTTGCTCTTCTCTGAACATTTTTCAAAGTCTTAACATCTTTTTTGTAATGTGGTGACCAAAATTGTTGCAGTATTCCAGGTATGGTCTTACTAGGGTTTTATAAAGCGATATTAGTACTTTGGAAGAACTTCACTAGTACTACTTAGGAAGGAGGAGGAACTAGAACATCCATTCTCAGTTTCTTCTCTTACCCAAAATAACTTGAAAGGGGCCAATATTTAGTACTCACTTATCTGAACAATATCCAAGTCCCCTAGCACATGCATAGATGATTGAGTTAATAGGCACTCTGGGATCCCCTGGGAAATGATACCTGTCATCAGTTCTGCTTCAATTAGCAATTATTACATGCTCTGCCCTCTAAAGAGAACTGGATATATTTCCTAATCAACTTCATAGTTTGGGTACCTCTCTTGGCTAACCCAAATGGGATAGAAATAGAATGGTGAGAATTAGAATTAGAATCCGTTCTAGTTAGGTTTGCATCGTATAAAACACTGCTTTAATTTACAGCCCCCAATCATCTTGATCCTAAATGAGAAGGAAGCCACATGATAAACAGCCTTTACACAAAACAGACCACTAATGTGCTAGGCCAGTCTTGCTTAGATTGTTGCCCTCTTGATAGATTGAAACTTCAGCTCCCAGAGTTTTGAGCCAACACACTGAAAATCATTCCTTTGTTTTATATTCTGAATGATAAAAAAAATCTAACATTGGAATGTCCTGTCACAAATGCTGTAATTTGATTGATACCCAAACTTTATGCCCATAACAGCATGACAATATGTACCTCTCTTTCTATTGTAAATCTACTTTATATAGTCATTCTTATCATTCAGGCTTTTGATAATTGTGGCATTTAAAGCAGTTCATAATTCCAGAAATATTTTTGCTACAGTTATTGCTTGGCAATTTCTTAATAGTTAGTGACTGAGATCTTTTCTAAATTCAGTTGTGAAACTCTTCTGAAGTACATTGGAAGAACAAAGTTTCTAACTAATAACATTACATTTCATGTGCTTTTATTATATTTAATTGTATATATTGTCTTGTAAAAATGTATTTTAATTATGTATACCTCTCAGAAATGCATTGCAAGACAAGCAATACATCTGTTAAATAAATACTCCATAATCTGTATCAAAATGCTGGGTGCCATTTAAATTAGATTTGTATTTTCTTCCCTCTATTTCATATTCTTCCTTTTCTTGTATCACATGTAAGCAATGAAAAACAACAAACAAAAAAGGTTCTCTTCTTAGATAAAGCAACACATGTTACTGAGTCACATCTTTAAAAAAGAAAAGTCCCAAAGCCTCATTATTAGATACAAATAATCATAGTGGTTTATTGTTTGCTACAAAAACTGATCTCCAAGGCAGCAAAACAGTCTTCCCTTCCAAAATTAATGTTTGACAGCACAGTGTGACTGTTAATTTCTATCCTCCCATATCTTATAAAAAAGATAATATGATTCAATTCATGTTACTATTATATAATTGCAAATTGATTAAAATATGTGCTATAAACTGTCAACAAAGCTTTGGGTTGGGAAAGCAAAAAAGATGCTTATAAAAAGAGGCAGTTTAGCTTACGGTATCTAATAGTGTAAGCAAATATGATGTTTCTAATAACAAGTATATTTCTGTAGAAAACTACATTCAGGTCCTCTAAAATGTGTGTGTTGCTTTGCAATCCTATATGTATACATCTAGGAGTAAGAACTCTTGAACTTGGTGCAAATTATATCTGAACAGCATTGTGCTGCGAAATTCAAAGCAGAAAGCCTGACCTTTAAATTTAGTGCTTCATGAAGATGACTAGAGCTTCAATTCCTCTCCAAATCTTCAAAGGAAGTTAAGTTCTTGAGGAGTTCACTGAAAAGCAGAAAATGTTATGTTCTGTGATCAAATCCTACAAGCTAAAAAAATTCCCTTCCAGTTCTAGTCTGTAAAAATCAGTATGACTGTAAAAGCTATCTAGTTTATTCCCCTACTCAGCTAAATCATTTAAGATAGATGGCTGTCAGGTGTCTTTCTTGTCATCTTGTGATCATCCAGGTCTTCTCATCCCAGATAGAGAAGCCTTTCTCATGCCTATTCTACACAATGCTATTTGTTGCCTGATTTTTTTTACTCAGCTGGTTTCTGATACCTGGTGATTCAGATTAGAGCTTGAACTTGTTCGGCGGTTCTAACAGGGGAGCACAACCATCATATACCTTTGACCTAAAATTCTTACACTACTCCTATCTAGGATGGTCATTCACTTCCACTGAGAGTGCAGCTTCAGGAGGGATGCACATAGAGCAGTAAGGGAGGAATAGACCTCTGCCTAGTCAGCCAGATCAGCCAAATCAACCTGGCAGTCAATTGGGTGTTAGATATCTCAGTCAATTGTCCTCACATCCAATTAGACTAGAGGAAAAATATTTGGCACAGTCTTCTCCAGTGTGATGTCTCCAGGCACTGTGATTTTAAATTCACAGAATTCACAACCAGCACAGCCAACAGAACCCTGGATGCTATACATCCAAAACATCAGGATGGCATCACATTGAGGAAGCAGGCTTAGTCAGGACTAGAGTTAAGACCAAAGAGACGATTTAGATTGCCTGTCCATTAATAGATAGGAAACAGTTTTATACTAAGTTATCAAATAGCTCCTTATTTCTGTATCTTAGCTGTCCCCAGTTTAGTGCTGTTAGCTATATTGAACTTTAACCTTGGCTATCAGAGTAATTGTATGTTACCTGTAAGACTTACAAGAGATTTTATCCCATCTAGAGCTATCATATTTGGGTTAGTGACTGAAAACTAGCCTGGATCATATAAGTAGTTAATTAATATTCCCATGATGGAGAACGAGAAGTGCAGTGTGATGTGTTGAAGATAGAGCAAAGTAGACATAAATCAGCATAAGAGATAGAACAAGCTTCCCTAAAATATGATAGCATGGCATCAGGCATTAAAATATCTATGGAACAAAAAACATCTGTATCTCTGCCCACATAATATCACTTTTTTGACTTTACTTTTCTTAAAGAAAGATATTTTTTAAAATATCATTCGTATTCCTGTACCTGTTGAATTCTCTCATAACTAAAATAGTATTTTATTTGCCATCAAGAACTTATAAAGATACTTTCATGTACATGTAATGTGTAACAATTTTGCATTATACCATGCTTTTAGCCATCTGCATGGGCTTCCAAAAGTCCTGAGAGTTGCTTTCCAAATATTTTAGCTAATAATGTCTGAAGATTCCTAGAGCAGCTAGTTGCTTTCTGCACAGACATGCTTTCAACTCCATTTGAAGCAACAATCATATCCCAATTCTGACTGTGGCTTTTTTTAAAAAAATTGTATCATGTAAGAGCAGCTATTACTAAGTGGGTAGTTGTCCACCCCACGTATTTGGCAGATATACAATACACAGTGCAAAGGAAAAAAATACCCAATGAATCCTGTTGAAAATTTGGTAGAAACCAAACGATTAAAAATGATCAAAATATGTTCAGAACAGTTTTAATTATTGGGATAATACTGGAATTAGGGAATTTAGTTCAGATTAAAGTCAACATTGAAAGGCCAAATATCCATCCATTCTTTGCATATCTATGCAAACAGGGCTTATTTTACCAAACCACATACAGGGTGGGGACCTTAAATTGCTGATTCAGATTTTAAAAAATAAAACCAGACACCATATGGTCTCTGTTGGGTCAATCTCAGGATCTAATTGCAACTTTCCAAACTGAAGCTATACCAGATGTTATCAATTCAGAATGTATCATTTTGGCACTAAGAAGAAATTCAGAATGTAGGCGGGAATGAGATGAATCGGTGACTAGCAGCCCAACGGTATGAATCACTTCAATGAGGAAGAGGTTTGCAACATTTAGTGTAAGAGACCTAATGCCACTGCGTGGGAAACAGAGCTACAGTCTGACCCCAACTTGGCTACTGCTGATAAATTCTTTAGAAACATTTCCCCTTGCTCAGGAAGAGGCGATCCAAAGTCCAAGCATATTCAGCATCATGCCTGTAGGAGGATGACAATAGGTAGGAAGCACTTATTTATCACTTCCACATTGATGAAATGTCATATCACCTCCTAAAACAATCCTGAATGTTACATTAGGAAGGAAGTTCCTAGACAGCAGTTCCTACCACTATAAGATTTTGAGAATAGTTAACTTCAGCACCATTGCTTTCCTTTAAAAGTAGCAATAGCAATAGCACTTAGGCTTGTATACCGCTTTACAGCCCTCTCAAAATGATATAAAGAGTCAGCATATTGTCCCCTCAACAACAATCTGGGTATTCATTTTACTGACTTCAGAAGGATGGAAGGCAGAGTCAACCTTGAGCCAGTCAGAATCGAACTCCTGGCTGTGGCAAAGCGCTAGCCAGCAGTACCGCATTCTACCCACTGCGCCACCATGGCTCTTAATATCATTTTTTCATTCACTTTGAACAGACTGGCTGCATAATAAAAGTAATAAAATCACTGCAATTTGTGGAGATATACAGTAGATTTGGGGGGCGGTTGGTTCCTTTTTTGTTTCTTAGCATCTGATTTGAAGTGGTGGCCATGGTGGTGAAAATGATGATGACAATGATAAGTGTTATGGAAGATTTTCAGGCACTTGGGGTATTTAATTAAAAAGCTATCCTCCTCATCCTCCTCATCCTCATCCTGAGATCAATGGTTCCTCATTTTCTTTTCTATAGAATTGCTGATTAATACTAATTTATAATGGACTGAACTTCAAGGACACATTTAATTAAAATGTATCAATGCTTTTCTTACATTTACTGTATATCCTGACCTCCAATGAGTTCGAAACAGCCTATATGGCTCACATTAGCTTTTGATTCTCACTACAGTCCAGTAAAATCAATTTATCTAAGAAAGAGGAAGCAGTGAAGGAATGTGAGTATTGTAGCCACTAGAAGTTAAGAATCTTTTGTGAAAGGAATACATTTGTGTAAACGTTATTGAGACTATGGGAAATGGCATTGGTAGGCATTATATTATACCCTATAAACTGTCATGTGAATCCACATTTTTATATTATGGTTAGCTAATTGCAAGAAAGCAAAAGCTTAGAACAGAAGTAATTCATACTGTCAGTGAAGAAGCTACAATTACCCTTCTTGGCTTGAAGAGTTTTGATGTTTAATGCAAGTGCCGCAAAATCAGTCAACTAGTAGCAGAACTTCCAAAGAATGATGTCTCTTCCCAAGAGAAGTGGCACACCCTCTATAATTCTGAGCAACAAAGGGATCCAGATGATTGCAACTCATCATTCACACATTCCTGCAATAATCAGATGTTTTTCAGATATCTTTGTAAAGTGAGCTTTTTGTCTGGCAGGTTCATTTGCAGAAGACAGTGGCCAACAGGTACTGAAATCCTGTCCTTCTACATTCAGGGGGAAATTGAAGCTAATGCAGAAGTTCCACCAAATGGCTTTATATTGAATCAGACCATTGGTTCATTCAATAATGTTTTCTATTCTAACTAGATTGCCAAAGTTTCAGGCAAGAGTTTTTCTCTGTCTCGCTCGAGAGATTAGTGGAATTTAATCTAGGGCTTTCTGTGTCCTTCTGCTGAGCTGTGGCTCCTCTGTGATAGAAAAACAAAGGAGCTAAAATTTACATGCATCACTATTTGCTTCCTTCTTTCCTCTCTCCCTTCCTTTCACCCACTTGAGGAGGTAGAGAGATATGTCATCGGCATATATTTTATTTGAAACATTGCAAAACAATTCAAATAACAAGAGGTTTGTAGGTATTTTACTAGCTCCATCAGACTTGTCTTTTTCCATGTTTTAGTCTGACAGGTCTATGCCTTTAATTACCAGGAGAAGGAAGAGGAGGAGCCAGGAAAACATCTTTAAGGATAGAAGGATCTTGAATATTCTGAATGAGGTAAAACTAGGTAAAACTATATGATCATTTCCCCCCCCCCTTTGATTATCTGGAGCAGTGGTTCTCAACCTTTTTAATGCTGCGACCCCCCAACCGATCATAAGTTGAGGACTACTCAACCGGTCGTAAGTCGAGGACTACTCAATTGGTGCAGCACCGTTTGCAGAATGGGACTTTTGACGGGCTCAGCAGAGCAGAGACAGCCTGGACAATTCCTATTGGCTTTTGAAAGCCAATAGAATTAGACTCTATTCAAGAAAGTCTATTCTATTGGCTTTCAAAAGCCAATAGAATAAAAGGGAGTAGCACAGCTAAGGAAAAGGGGGAAAAAATGGCGGACTGTGTTGTTTGGCGACCCCCGTGAAATGGTCGTTCGATCCCAAATGGGGTCCTGACCCACAGGTTGAGAACTACTGATCTGGAGGATAGTATAGGTTATACTATACTACTGGAACACTATTGGAGTACTACTGGAGGGTATTTTATGTGCTGGAGGATAATATAGATACTATAGACAGGCATGTCAAACTGCTGGCCCACGGGCTGGATGCATCATACTGAAACCACGCCCACCCCATTGCTGGCAATGGGAAAAAGTCACAATACGTCGCGCAACATCACGTGATGTCACAAGTTTGACATGCCTGTTATAGGACAAAACATTGACACTGAACAGGTCAAGCTACTGTATATAAACACTGTTCTAACACTGAAGGTGTTGGATAACAAAATATCTGCAAAAAAAACCAACTAAGCTCAGAGAGAATCAAGGACTCCATAATTCAAACCTGGGTTCCAAATGATTTTTTTTTTTTATGGCAAAATTGTCAGGTCATCAAGCATGAGACTTTCAGCAAGAGCACAAAAATCTTACAAGAGTTGGCATTTCCATTTCCATTCAATGTTTACATTTTTTAAATTAATCTGTTCTTAACATGGATATATATACATATGTATACTCCATGTTGTCCACAGGTGCTTCTTTGTCTACCCCTGGATTAAACAACAGTTCCCCAAAGCTTTCTATGCTAATGTCCTGGTCTGCATAAGAAAAGGTTAGAGGTCTTTGAGCAAGAGTAGAAAAGTTTACATATTTCACTGCTGCCTCTCTCCCCCTTTGTTTTTGTGCAATTATTAGATTGTCACTGAAGCCTGCATGAAATGTGCAGTCATTCTAAGTCATTGGCAGTCATCTTCATCTAAGCCAAATTATTTTTTTTCAGTACTTTGTAGCCTAAGTTAATGAATACTCACTCAAATGCATAGCTCTATTCAGTAGAGTTTTCTCCCCAGAAAGATTCATAGCTCACAGACTTACTTTGCAAACATATGTGTGCTTATCTCAGTCTCATACAAGACTTACTTCTAAATAAATATATTATAGGACACTCCAGTTCCTTAACATCTTTGCCTCATGTAAAAAATTTGGATTGTTGTGTCATGCTTATTTATACAAACGGCCTTCCTTGCAGAGTGGAATGTAAAGGGTGTATTTCAAAGCATCGGGTAACGCTTATTCAGCATGGCCACCAGCCGGGAGCCATATGAGGACTGCTAATTCCCAGGCTGACCCCGGCTAGTCCAAAAATCACTCTGGAGATATAAGCTTAATGAAGACAACACACACCAAAGGAATGATGGTAGCATAAAAGCAGAATGTTTGCTCATATTGGGACTTCTTTCTTGCCTTATATTATTGGGTTTCTGTATTCTCTGCATTGCTGATACATGTCCTTTGCTATAGTAGCTCTGATTGACTCCCTTTCATCTATGCTGCCATCATATCTCTGCAAGTATGATACTACCTTCCTCCAGTGATCAATTCTTCCTTCACTGTTTTCTCTACATCATCACCTGAATGTCCTTGGCTCTAAATCTCTAAAGAGCCACAAGGATAGCGATGGAAATAATGCATCACCATTTAAATTCACTGCACACCTGAAATCTGATACTGTACAAAAAGTGTTCCTGGCACTGGATCAGCTATTGGTCAGTGGTACAAACAGATAATTTTAGATCTTAGACTTAATGGTCTTACAGAAAGACCATGTGTTACTTGAGAATAAGCACGCTTCCACTGCAGAGAAGAATAATGTATTTTAATTGTTTTTATTAGACTGTTATAATATAAAATATGTAAGAACCATGGTGGCACAGTGGTTAGAATGCAGTATTGCAGGCTACTTCTGCTGACTGCCAGCTGCCAGGAGTTTGGGAGTTCGATCCTCACCGGTTGACTCATCCTTCCATCCTTCCGAGGTTGGTAAAATGAGGAGCCAGATTGTTGGGGGCAATAGTATAACTCTATAAGCTTAAAGAGGGCTGTAAAGCACTGTGAAGCGGTATATAAGTCTAAGTGCTATTGCTATAAAATACAAATAGAAACAAAGTTCGGAAAAGAAAGAGGAAAGAAGGAAAGTGGCCAAGAGTGCAAGGGTGTAGAAGGAAAAAAAAAGGGGGGGGGATGATTGACCTGACTTTTTTCAGTGCTGTACAATACAACTAGACCCAAATATCAAGCCAGTTCCTCTGACCCCTTCCATTGTCTGGATGGTCATTTGGGATTCCCCAGTGCTCTGGGGGGATGGTGCTCTGTACTTCAGCTCTAACTGCACCAATTGGCATTCATGAATAGCTGTAACTATTAGGGTTCCTGCTATATATCTGAAGGCCAAAAAGGTGCTTCAGAGGCATGAAGGGTCATACAGATGCTCTCCAAAGGGAAACTGTCTCACATTCTATACTATTCTGTTCTGTTCTGTTCTATTCTATTTCTATTTCTATTTCTATTCATCAAAGGACATAGGTGTGCTTGGCTTAATAAGTTGCTACATAGGTGGCCAGCCATGCTCTAAAATACATTTTTACTTCAGATTTGAAGAACTATGCAACCTTGATAGTTATGATTCATTCAATAATAAACAAGTCTCTGAAAGTAGAGAATATCTTCAGAAGAATCTCAGTGGCTGATCTGGAAAGTTCATAATGGGAAAGGAAGTTCCCCAAATAGTCAGGGCCAAAATTGTTTATAGAACTTTAAAGGTTAACACCAATATCTTAAATTGTGTCTGGTAAGCAACTGGCAACCACTGTAAATCTTTCAGAACAGGCATCATATGACATCTGCACATTGCATCAAATAGCACTTTAACCGTTACATTTTGTATCAGTTAAAACTTTTGGACACTATTCAAGTTAGCCTCACATAGGGTGAGTTGCAATAGATTTTCATCAAGGTATGTATAATTCTTCCAAATCTAGACAAGTTGTAATTAGGCAAAAGCATGGAGCAACCAGCAAACCACCAGTTAATTCAGTAGCAACTATATAGAGCTACTTGCCCACTATGGAATAGTGCAACTTTCCTAGAAGTGCACATGGGAATTGGTACTCACATATATTAAAGCTGTGATGCTTCGTATTTGGGGAGAGGGAAGGAAAACTTCATGAAAATCTTTTTGACTCCTGGACAAGTCTCTATAGTTTTCTTGGCAGCATTTTCAAAAGTGATTTGCCCTTACTTGCTCCCTAGGGTTGAGAGAGAGAGTGACTGGTCCAAGGTTATTGGGCTGGGCCATTTATATTGGCCACTCTTACAATATGGTGGGGGGGGGCAGGGAGAGGTGGAATAATTTAAAAACTTTCCTGATCGATTCTCACCAATCATGTTAAATACCTCCTAGTCTGTCCCTCAGCTCAACTTTAGGAAAATGGATAGGAAGGTGCTTTAAATTTTCCAAAATCCTTAAAAAAAAAAACTTAGTCCAATGTTGATATATAAAGGGCAGCTATATAACCATGCAAACTTGAACATGGGAAAAATTCTGTTATAAAACCAGTGAAGCAAAATTTATAGACATAACAAAGAATTTTATTAAGAAAGGGGAAATACTAAGAAAATGACAGAATTCCAGATGAAATCAGTGCAATCAGCTTGGCTAAATTAGCTACTAATGACTTCCTTGTGTTTCAAGACATGATCTCCCAGAGAAGATGGTTATAGAGAAATCTTGGAAGGGGGGAGGTGCGCTTCCGCATGGAAGTCTGCAGGCAAGTCGTTCTTACTCATTTTTGTTCTCAGCTCTTATCGCCAATTTTATAGAATTTGCAAGGATAAATGAAAGCCAGTATCATAGTGGATACTGGTTTGCTTTGTCCCATTAAAAACAATGTTCCATCTACTGAAAGGTCCTTCAAATCAGACATTACTTAGGGGCTAAATCCACCTTCCTAAGGACCACTGGTGGAATTATAAAAGGATAGTCTGGTCTTTAGATACTCTGCCTTTCTATAAATAGGATGACTGGAAAAGGCTTATCTGAGAAATAAAGTTTGATGCACCTTTTCAGACAGCATGATGTCTTATCAACTGCTTTAGGGGGGCTGTAGAGCCATACCATAACTAGGGGTTTGTCATGGCCACTTTAGTTACTTCTTTTTAATAGTCAGGAAGAGGATGAATATGGCTAAATTTGGGAAGAAGCAGGAGATGGGGTTTATGATTTCAGTAAACCCCTCTCTTTCCATCTCATAATCCAAGGATTACATTATCCTGATATTCTTATCACTTTTCCCAGCACTAAATGGCACATGAAGACAATTTGGCCTCATACTGTCTGTCACAAAACTGCAATGTCCCAAAAGTGTTTCTTCAAAAGGCACCTGGACTTTGTTTTACCTTGAAGATGTTTCACTTCTCATCCATGAATGGTGGAGGATGGAAGGATTTATATTCCTTGCAGTCATCTGATTGTTAGCACTCTTTCTGAAAGTCATTGAAGCCACTTGGAGGTTTATCTGTGCCCTCAGGGTCACCTGACCCAAATCCTTCCATTCCTCACCATTCAGTCAGAACTGAATAGGTTTTTTTGTATTCCCATCCCCACTTACAATTATCTTAGGCCTTCCTTTATAATTACCTTAGGCCTTAGGGAAGAGAATATTGTGTCAATTGGTTTCAGGCCAAAAAAAGACTTAATCTCACTTTCAGTGTGGCAGCACAAAATACAAAGATACACATCAGCACATACAAGATCCTCATCCTGCATTCTGAGTTCTGTATGTTAATTAAGCTCTTAGAATAGATCAAACATGTGTTAAAGAGCTTACACATCACTCTTCCTACCCTAGATAACTTTAACTTCCAGAGGACCTTTGATATTTCGCAAGGCTCTTCTAATACCTCTGATGCCAGTTATCTGAAATGAAACTGCTTGAAATAAATCCACCCTCCCACCCCACCCCCATCTCCTACACAGAGAGTGAGAGATACAGGACATTTGTCAATAGGCCTCAGATCCCTCTGCCCTCATTTTCCTCCATTGGCTTGGTCATTAAACCCACACCCTACATTTTTTTTCAACTGTTAATTACTCAGGTGCGGTTTCTTTGCAGTTTATTAATTTATGTTGGCTATTCACCAAAATTTGTGATATGGTTTGGGGCAGACCTCAATATTTTATAGCCCGCAGGCCACATTTGGCCCTTCAGCTGTTACTGTTTGTGATAATGGTAACAGTGGGCAGTAGGGCATCTGAGGTGGGGGAGGGGGCAGGGCAGCAGTGGTAGCAATGAGGGCGGGGCAGTGGCAGGGTGGTGGCCATAGCTCTCCACAATAGTGGAGGTTTCTTATGTAGCCCCTTGGAAAAATTAATTCCCCACCCCTGGCTTGGGAGATGCTTTTGCCATAGCATCTAATAAGGCATCTTATGCAGTATGTAATATATTATGGAGGACCATTTTCAATTTTTGTGGCTGAAGAATTGTTCAATTTTGTTCAATCCTTGTCCGTCTTAGTTAGATTAGATGATACATGATTGGGTAGATCCAAGAAGTAGTTAACATATAACTGCAGGACGAAAAGTTTCTACCATCCTTAAAACAGGTTGTGATGCACACATATTTGGAAAAAACAACAACACCCCTCCTTGGATTTGGAAATTTATGACAATTACCACCTAAATGATTTCACAGATAATATCATGTCATAGCAGAATCCAAGGAATGCTTTTAAGATAGGACTGAGAAGTTGGAAGTTCAAAGTTACACTTCAAATTAGTACCATCAAAACAAAAGTTATGCAACTGAGGAAAGCTACAGGAAGCACAAAACGCTTATCAGACATGAACACACTGAAGAGATAGAGCAGTTCACACCTCTGGGAAGCACATTTTGCAGTGATGGAGATGCTAAGATAGACATGAAATCCAGGACTGAAATAGCACTGGTATATTTTAGCAGTTGTTCCCAATCTGACCCATGTCAACTATTAACACTGAGACAATGCTTCAATTTTATAACAGTATTGTTTTGCCAACTGCAGCATACAGTATGATAGTGATACACGGAATATGACACAGTGAAAAGGCCCAAGGATTAAATATGTTTCACCAGCACTGTCTAAGAAAGATCCTTGGCATTACATATTTCAGTTTTGTTACCAATGCTGAGATCGTACAAAGAAGTAACTCATGTCAGATACAGAACATCATGGCAAAACAGAGAATGTGCTTCATGGGAACACATTTTACTTCTTCCAGATAACTGCCATGCCAAGACTGCAATCAGCTGGACACCATCTGGAAGAAAACAAAGACAAACAGACCTTATAAAACTTGGCACAAAACGTTCCACTTTCAGGTTGTTGATATCCTGCTGGAATAAATAGAAATTACCGTAATTGTTTGAAAACATTACCCCCTAATCATGAATACCCCATTTGGGGAGCAATGTATTATAAGAATGTTCATATAGCTGCAGATGGTCTCAAAATAAACTTTTTATCTGGATCATTGTGCACTCAGGCTAGGTTTTGTAAGCGAATTAGCCACATACTCCCTTACCAAAGACCTTCCATAGGAAAGAGACAAAGCCAGGATGACTATTGATCCTTTTAAACCTCTTGATGGTTTTTAGTAGTGCTAAGTATGGATAATCTCTATGGAAGTGTTTCTCCATCTTGGCAACTTTAAAATGCATAACTTCGACTCCCAGAATTGGCTGGCTGGGGAATATTGGAAATGAAAGTCCACACATCTTAGAGTTGCCACGATGGATAAATGCTGCTCTACTTTATCCTTTTGCATTATATTTGTGAGATAGGGATTGGAAGCATTGTTCTTTGTTGATTCCATGCCTGCTTGTAGAGACGATTTAAGAGAGTAGCTTTGGATTGATTGTGCCTTAATACCTCAGCAAAAATTCTCTATGATGCCACAAGTGACTGACTTGTACTCTGTGCTTTTTAACTACTGTTTTGATAACAACTGGATTGATTATATAAAGTTCTGGGATGAAATACCATCCATATGCTTATGATGCAAAGTTTTATTTCTTCATAACATATGAATCAGAAAAGATTGTGTGTGTCCTGAATAAAATACTGTACATGGGTTCAGTAATGGGTTGGATGAGGCAACAAAATAGAAACCATTCTAATGTATATGACCTACGTTAACCATTTTAACATCACTGTTTTATTACTGATTTAAACTTGATTGGTAATTTTGAAATATTTTATGGAAGTTTTTATATATATTATATAAATATTACATTGTGAGTGTTTCTTTTGTATGTCGCAGTCAACCCCATTTAGGCAGATCAGATCAGGAGTCAACTTACACAGGAAGGCTAAAACTACTTTTATTGAGATTGGCTATAATGATAGGATCTTGTAAATCTGAATGTGCTGTATCTCCTCCTCCTTCTAAAGTTCAGTGAAATAGGGAGGTGTCTGACTAAGCTGCTTCTGAGTGTTAGCTTTTTGTTCTGGATCTAAAAAATGCCCTTAGCCCCCTCTGCCTTGGCAATGGTTCTTGCATATCTCCATCACTGTCATCGTCCTGGCTCTCTATAACCACTTAGAATAGCCTTAACCAAAGTAATTTATAAATACATAAATAAGTAAAAATAAATAAATAAAATCTTTAAATAAACAAATAAGTGCATTGATATATGTGTTTAATTTAAAAGGTTCAAGGACCAAATTTATAAAGAGATGCATGGATGTTAAGTTTTTCTGACAGTTAAATTCTGTATGTACAAGTAGTAGACGAATCAGAAAAGTTAGAGAATGAAATCTTCTGAGCTAAAATCCAGAATACAAGCTAAATTAACACCATTAACATACATTTGCATAGGGTAATTACAGTACACAATCCCAAGAAATAACTTGGATGCTTTAAGGAGTTACAGATAACTGTTAATGTTTGTGCTTCTTCACTCTCTGAGACCCTTTTTTGATTTTGAATCCAAACCACCATATATCCTTAATATATACAATTAAATAATCATGACACATTTGCAAAGACAATGAATTTGGACAAAGAGTTGTCTGATGCAAGGAAAAGCAGGCCTTTTGCCTTTCTTCATTCCCCTCATCAAAATATCATTTTCCACTTGAATTTGCTTCATCTGCTTAATTTTATTTTCCAAACTTCATGTTTTCACAACATTCTAACTCACTAAGCCACAATTTACCCAATTAATAAAATATCCTGGCTTCGTACAACATGTTGAACCATGAAATAATTTTAGTGGCTGGGGTCACATAACACACCAAGCCAAAAACCAGCTGCTTTCCATGATAGCAAGGCACCACAGCTTTATTTTAAGTAGGCAGAAGAAACCTCAGGATACAGGACAAAGCAGGAGTTTTCACAAACGAAGAACCATCCACCTTATGAAGAAATACTGTAAGCATTTTTCACAGTGTGTTTTTTTTCTTGAGCAATAACTGAATGTACAAATTTCTGCAATTAACTGGCTTGCTTTATAAAACCCACTGGAAATCTTATAATGGGATCTTTAATTAAAGCAACTCTTATATATGGTAGAGATTTTAGCCTGGCATTTTGTTACCTATAATTGTATTTGCTCATGTTCTTCACTCCCTTTAATCCATGTACATCTCTGTCTACCTGATTATAATTCCTGAGCAAATACTGTAAGCAATGTCTAGAGTACCCTACACACTAACAACATTATGATGATGATAAAAAGAGGTAAGAAGAATACAGTACTACTGCGCTGTACAATTAGTAGCAAATATGCCATCTAAATATCTATGAAATGCCACAAGTGTGATTTCAAATCTGTTGAGTGTCTCTGGGTGTTATGAATGACTTTCAGAATTCAGAACTGTTCTGTAAGGAAGCTAGGAAGTTTCAAAATTAGCATGCACACAGCATCCACGGGACTAAAACAGCTTTCCCCAACTTAGACATGTCTTGACATGTTTGATTAGAACCACTAGCATTCACGCTTGACATATATGGAAGGTGTACATTACAGAAACCTGCTACTGAATAAGGGATTTGTCAAGCTAGGCTTTGAGAAAGTCAAACTTGGTTTTCTTTTCTGTCCCAGATAATGTGATATCCATCTGATCTTCAGCTGATTCCAGAGGCAACTTTAAATTATGCTTAGCTGATCTGGTGTGGTAATAGTGGCTTCCCTTATTCTGACAGTTTTTGCCATGGCTCTTCCTGACAGACTTCACTGACCATTCTGTTGGTGATACAATCAAATGAATTCCCGAGCAGAGGCAGGCTGATCATTTATTGGCCAACTGAAGTTGTTAGCAATATTTTCTAACTTTCTTTTTCAGAATGTCTGGCTCTCCTTCAGTAATCAAAGCATCATACATACTATTGATCTGGGGACCCTTTTTGTCCAATTCTTCCATGTGTTTATTCTATGTGATCTTTATATAATACTTCTTCAGTAGATATTTGTCTTTTATTATAGCCATATTTTCATTAAAAGGTCCTTTGATTTCTGTAACATTCCTAAATAAATATCTCATCCTTCTATTTAATTACAATAGTCAATTTCTTTTTATTGCTTATTTAAATATAAGTCATTTTTTCTTGCTGTTCTCTGGAACTCAAGTGTTTAATTGGGCTACTTCTCTATCTTCTCTGTTTACTTTTCATCTTTTTTTCAGCTATTATGAATATATCAAATTATGAATGAATCATCATGTCTTAAGGCCTTATGGGCTTGGAAGGTTCTGGTGCACGGTGATTATACCTGCTAGTTATAATTTCTCAAGGTGAATCATTAAGCCATCCACACCCTGGATACCACAGATTCAGTCTTAGACTAAAGGGTCAAAATTACATATTCCAGAAATACAAAAATGATATATTGATAAATGTATGAATATATCATAAATGTATCAATACATTATTTTTGTATTTCTGGAATATGTAATTTTGACCCTTTAGTCTAAGACTGAACCTATGGTTTCCAGGGTGTGGATGGCTTAATGATTCACCTTGAGAAATTATAACTAGCAGGTACAATCACCGTGTGCCAGGACTTTCCAAGCCCATAAGGCCTTAAGATATGATGACCAGGAATTTCAACACATCTAGATTTATTTATTTATTTATTTATGAGACCTATATACCGCTTTAAGTGCAAGCACTCTCTAAGCGGTGTACACCAGTAAGCAATGTATATATATATATTTACATTGCCCCCAACAATCTGGGTCCTCATTTTACCTACCCCGGAAGGATGGAAGGCTGAGTCAACCTTGAGCCGGTGAGATTTGAACCACTGACCTGCTGAACACAGTCAGCTAAAGTGGCCTGCAGTACTGCACTCTAACTGCTGCGCCACCTCGGCTCATAGTAGTATCAGAATGGAAAACGCACCAATTAACTATTGATGCATAAGAGGAATTAAATACATTAAATTGAATTAAATAATTTTAAGCCTAGTTATAGATTACACTGTTAAAAATATTAGATCTATGCCACTACAGAATATTTTCTCTGTGAATCCATTACCTGCACGGGCATCTTAGCAGAAATTTAAGATTTAAGAAAGGTGACTTTCGCCCTAAACATTTATATGCACCCCAAAATGCATTTTTTTTACAGATTCCTATTGGCTATGAGTGTCACTGAAGCAGCAGAACTGCAATTCTACTAACTGAGCAACTTTCTTCATCAGGATAGTACTCTATGTCAGTGGTTCTTAACTAAGGTGACCAACCGCCCTCCTTTAGGGAGGACAGTCCTCCTTTTGTAAGTTCTGTCCTCCCTCAAAAAGTGTCCTCCTACATGTCCTACTTTTCGATATTTGAAGACTAATCTGCAGGGCTTTTTTTTTTCTCATAGAATGCTCAGAACGGCATTCCGGCACCTTTTTTTAATGGTTTTTTTTTTCAACTTTTGCATGAGCTGTGCTTCTCCCACTATTGGCTTTCGAAAGCCAATAGGAATTGCTGCTGAGCACGCCAAAACACCCGGCTGGCAAACTTTGCATATGCAAGTTGTCTGTATTATTGTTGCAATGAATAAAATGTTTCTTTATTTACAATATTTTTTCTTCAATTTATTTGTGTCCTCCTTTTCATTGTTAAAAAGTTGGTCACCTTATTCTTAACCTTTTTGAACGAATCGCCCCCTTGAGCCAATGAGGAAGTTGTCATCGCCCCCCTCCCCCAACATAACTTCTCAATCATAGGAAATAATTCTTCAATTTATGCAAATACTTTTTTTGTTTTCTTTAAAATTGTCATCAGGACATATCAATGCAAATAATTTATTTCCAGTCTTTTCCCCATATCTCCCATATTCTGGCCAATGGCGCACCACTGTATGGGTAGAGGCGGCTGCGCAATGCGCATGAAGATAAGCGATGCGTCTTCACATATGTATGGCGTTCTGTACTGAAGCTAGCTGAAGGAACATTGAAAACACAATTCAATCCACTAATAGAGAGCGATCTGATGTTTTTGTACGACAGATATACAGCGATTCACTGTATGAAAAAGTCTCAAAAGTATCCCCAAAACATCTCGCTCCATCACCCCCATATCGCCCCCTTTTCATTCCATCACTCCCTGAAAAATGAAATCGCCCCCTGGGGGGCAATATTGCCCAGGTTAAAAACCACTGCTCTATGTGATTCATCAACCTTTGAACTTCAGACTTCTCCTCAGCCGCTCCAATTCCAACAGTGTATTTGCTGACCTTAGACTGCCAGCAGCTTGGCTTTGTTCAGGAATTAGGAAAGTCTTTGACAAATTCTCTGTGCTAAAGTTCAGATTTCTTATCCGGTAAATATACCTTCTGTTGTGTTCTTCGTTCGCTTACGAATGATGACTAAACATGGCGAAGTTTAACAGCTCTTTATTTGTAAACCAACACACCCGAATGAACAGAAAGGGCTCGCAGGCCCCTTTTTATGACCAGGACCCCTACAATGACAAGCAACAGTAGCAGAGCATTTCCACGCCTTGCGCATGCACACAAGGCCGGCGCCGCTCTGTCTGGTCCCGGGCAGCAACCACCTTGCGCATGCGCACAAGGCTGGCGCGCCGCTCAGTCTGGTCCCGGGCAGCTTTTGTAATGCCCAGGACCATTGCAACGTTCCGAGCCTGCTTTTGCAGGCTCAGGACACAACACCTTCCATCTAGGCTTCACTTTATTTAATGTTTACAAAGGATATCTAGCATCTAGAAGACTAAAGACTAAAACAGACTTTAATCAAACAGAGGAAAGATAAATTTTTCCCCAAATTACCTTGTCCTAAATTGCTCGCACTCTGACTTAGAAAAACATTCTCCTAAATTCAGTGATCTTTATTTTTTGTAAGGACTACTTAGTTAGCAATTGCTTTATTTCTCCAAATCTATTGCAAAACATTTATTTCAGCTCTTGTTTTTATTTTCGTTTACCACTAGTGTTAAAATTTCATATCCAAACAGTTTTTGCCCACCATGGATAGTGTTGATTGGAGTGATATTTTTGTTGTGATGACAGCATGAGTAGATAAATTTGCAGAGGTAACTCTCAATCATTGATCAATAACCGTAAACCATTGATGGGGGAGGGAGGAGGACAAGACAACCACAATAGTAGATATAATTGATTAGTGTTCAAAACTCATAGTGTGCAAAAAAAAATGTAGGCACAAAGGAACAAGAGTTTCTATTTCTTTATTTCCTAAGCTAGAGCCATCTTACATGGCTGGCGAAAACCCAGAACCACAAGATGACAAAAAATATCTACAATCTTTACAGCCATTCTAGAGGTCATCTAAATTTCTACAGCCCAGACAGGGCAGCCTAAGCAATGAAAACACTTCAGTCTGAGCTTGCCATTAAAGCTAAGTATATTACAAGATCATTTGCAAAAAATACTCTTTCAAAGGACTGGCTGCTGGATGAAAGCAGAAATCTCTTTTACAATTTCAGCTCCCTATATAATTATGGAAAACAAACTTTCGTTGAAGTTTCAATAGGTGACCCTGCATGATGTAATAGCTCCAACTCCATGCTAAATTAACATATTTAACAAACCGATTCTATTAACAGTAGGACTACTGTAAACTACATGTTAGGTTAATTACTCCAAAAGTAAACATATGGGATAGAATAGTCAAATCCTTCACTGTTGATCAGTTCTTCCTTTAAAAGTTGCCACCCACAAAAAAAGAAAAGAAAAAAGAAAAAGTAACCTTAATTAGTGTCAATTGAGATTTTGAGAGAGGATTCAGGAAGGAGATAATTAGAGAAAAAAAGGATTAAGCTTTGCTCTCTGCAAATGCAGGGCCTTACACTTACTTTAGAGAAAATGAAAAGAAGGAGAGACATGCATGATTAGCATCCAATTCCAGAGCACTTTTTTGTTCAGAATCTCATAGGATCAAGATGTAGTGTAGATATTTCAAAGGCAGTAGAAGATACTTAAAACTCTTTTTTAAATTAAGGCATAGCAATGTACAGGGTTGTTGTTGACCTATAAGGTAAGTTTGTCACTGCACAAAGGACTTGGCACAAGTCGTATTTGTTACCTTCCTGGAACTGTAGCAATATGCACACTGAAAGATGTTAGCAGCACTGACAGTTTCAAATTGCTCAATATACATGGTTTCTCTGAATTGATATACAGCAATCATTTTGGAACAAGTGAAATCTGACGTTGGTAAGCAGAGGCAGTTTGTGTTCAGAATGGAGAATTGATTATCAAAACTTAATTTGTGCCTGGCATAACTTGCACACCTGCTTGCAGTAGCCCTGGCAACATAAAATTATTACTAAAATAATACTTCCAATTGGAATACTTGGAAACGATATTTAAGATTGGAATACAAAAATGCCAAGAATTGCTCCAATATTATTATGGTATCATCATAGATTTCAATGGGACTTTCCTTCCATCATTCTGTACGGAATTGTTGCCCAAATGGCAGTTCTATCATCTTTGCTTAAATGAAGATGGGATAAGGAAAAAAAAAAAAAATCCTCTCCAGAGCCCCATTCTGGATTATAGGAAGCAGCTTCATCGGTCCATTTACAAAAGGTCAGCACAGCCATGGCTCTCCGAATGTATATATTAATGGCACTGTTGATGTCTTTGACAAATCCCTGGTCTACAAGTCATTTGAAATCAGTCATAGAACTGAAGAGTCCTCTAGATGTTTGGGGTGGGGTGAGAAGCTGGAATGAGAAGGAGGAGATACAGAAGGAAGGAGAGAAGCAGAGAGCCTATGGATTTAGATGGGCAAAAAGAAAAAAAATCCCTTGCCTTCTTTGCCTGCTTTCTCCATGGGGATTTCCTTAGAGGTTCAGACTTGTAAAGAAATAAAACTGGCATGGTTCTCAAATACCACATCAACTCAATCAGCTAGCAGCTTTGGCAGCAGTCAACTGGTCTTGTGGAACACATCACTGTACTGTGGTTTCATAATTAGTGTTTTGGTTTTAGCAATAATCCCTGATTAACCTCACTGACTTCTATGGAAAGAAAATTCATCCACAGGATGCTGCAAACTCATGCCTCTTGGTGAGTTACCCTGGGAACTTTCTTGCATGTCTTGTGGATTATCCAGCTACTTTACATCCTGATTCTCAGTAATCACACCAAGAATCACATGGCTTTCAAAACATGGTCTGATTCGGCAAATCCAAGCTTCTAGATTTGCATAGGAAAATGCTTTAGATCACCTCAGACAAATTGTCCTATTAAGCCACAACTGCCTCTCTGCGGCCTGAAATAAAAGACATCTAATATAAGATTTGAACCTAGGATGCTCTGAATACAAATCTGAGGGTCCTTCAATGACACAAGTTCTTCCACACTATACAGCTTCTTGCAGAGTTCACCAACAGGTCCAGCGTCTTCTTCTTTTAGCTATTTCCTTACTTATTGCTTCTGGGAATTTCCAAGAGAAAGCCTGCCAAAAGAGAAGTATTTTCATGGTTGTCTTTGTCTCCACCCTGAATGACTCCTTCAGTATGAATAATGTTCAGACTTGCATCACAAGCCAGGTGCAGACAATTTGATCTGTTTTCACAAAGTGCTGGACCTATACCATCTCAGACAGGTGATTGTCTAGCCTCTTCTTAAAAATCTCCACTGACGGAGCGCCCACAATTTCTGGTGGCAAGCTGTTCCACTGGTTAATTGTCCTCACTGTCAGGAAGTTTCTCCTTAATTCCGAGTTGCTTCTCTCTTTGATCAGTTTCCAACCATTGTTTCTCGTCCTTCTCTCTGGTGCTTTGGTGAATAACATGAGCCCCTCTTCCTTGTGGCAGCCCCTCATATACTGGAAGATTGCTATCATGTCTCCCCTATTTCTTCTTTTCTTTAGACTAGCCAAACCCAAGTCCCGCAGCTGTTCTTCATACGTTTTAGCCTTTGAGTGATTTGTAGTCAAAAGAAGGACTGGGGTGACATGAGAGCAGTCTTCCAATATCTGCCACAAACAAAAGGGGGTGCCAACCTCTTCTCCAAAGCACCTGAAGGCAGGACAAGAAGCAACAGAGGGAAACTAATCAAGGAGACAAACAACCTAGAACAGTGATGGCAAACCTTTTAGAGACCGAGTGCCCAAACTGCAACCCAAAACCCACTGATGCATCATCGGGTGCTGGGTGGGTGTGGCCCATTGGCTGGGTGTGACCCATTGGCTGGGTGTGGCCTATTGGGTGGGCATGGCTGCGGTGGTAACGGCAGACTGGGTGGGACTATAAAGTTCAATCAATCAATTCCAGCTTTGCAAGATCTTTTTTTTCCCACGAGAAGTTGAAATTGACTGATTGATTGAACCTTTTTTTTTTTTTGCACACGGCGGCGGAGACCTAAAGCGAAAAGGTTTTATAAAATCCAGCTGAAGGCCTAGGACTGGGGCGACGGCACGCATGCCCACAGAGAGGGCTCTGAGTGCCGCCTCTGGCACCCATGCCATAGGTTCGCCACCATGGACCTAGACCATTGCTCCTACCAACTGCAATCATCAAATACTTGATCATATAGCAAACAATAATCTACTGATATAAGCAACTATAAGTGAGTGGGGAGAAAGCAAGTCAGATCAACCCTACAAAGGATATGTTCATATTGGTACACAGATAGCCTGGACACCATAGTAATTGGGGCATATAGCATTATGAGTGGAATTTAGCAAAGGAACAACAATCGTATCATTGATGTTCTCTGAGCTTAGCTGGTTCAACCATGAGCTACAATATTCTCCTTTATCAGAATCATATAACCATAACCATAATAGTAAAGTTGGAAGGGACCTTGGAGGTCATCTAGTCCAACCCCCTTCTCAGGCAGGAAACCCTATACCATTTCGGACAAATGGCTGTCCAGTCTCTTCTTAAAAACTTCCAGTGTTGGGGTATTTACTGCTTCTGGAGGCAGGTTCTTCCACTGATTGTTCTCATGGGAAGTTTCTCCTTAGTTCTAGGTTGCTTCTCTCCTTGATTAGTTTCCACCCGTTGCTTCTTGTCCTGCCTTCAGGCACTTTGGAAAATAGCTTGATTCCCTCTTCTTTGTGGCAGCCCCTTAGATATTGGAACACTGCTATCATGTCCCCCCTCGTCCTTCTCTTTGTTAAACTAGACATACCCAATTCCAACAACCGTTCCTTATATGTTTTGGCTTCCAGTCCCCTAATCATCTTTGTTGCTCTTCTCTGTACTCTTTCTAGAGTCTCAACATCTTTTTTATATCGTGGTGACCAAAACTGGATGCAGTATTGCAAGTGTGGCCTTACCAAGGCATTGTAAAGTAGTATTAATACTTCACATGATCTTGATTCTATCCCTCTGTTAATGCAGCCTAGCATTGTGTTGGCTTTTATGGCAGCTGCTGTTTGTTGTTTAACCCATGACACAATCAAGACAGGATTTGGGGCAGATGTCCAGGTCACATTCATGCAGGGAGGTGCAATCATGGCAAATATCTGACTTGATGTTGAAATAATAAAATTAAATCATATCACCATCTTTAGAGAAAGAAAACTAGGATCCCACAAGACCAGAGTTTAAAATCTATCCAGCTGCTCCACTGACCCTAATGTGGTTTAATTTTTCTTCCTTTTCATAACAGCTCTG
The DNA here is from genome assembly GCF_016545835.1 of Crotalus tigris. Taxonomy (NCBI): domain Eukaryota; kingdom Metazoa; phylum Chordata; class Lepidosauria; order Squamata; family Viperidae; genus Crotalus; species Crotalus tigris. Next base: position 94,435 of record NW_024100451.1, read on the forward strand.
AAGTATTATTAGGTTTATTTTTAAAGTGAGATATGAAGCAACATCATTCAATTCAATGTATGTTGACTCAGTTCCATGAAGTTTGATGGGACTTTCTCATTCCAGATTTTATTATGCAATTACCACGACCCATTCAGAGAATTCTACAGGATGGGGAAGCGAGTGAAGGCAACATCCTTGCACTTCGAATCTTCTCATGTCTTCCGCATTATTTCTTCTGCTTTTTTTCCTTTTTTTTCTTAGCAGAAAAACATCCACTAAGAATGTGGTACCAGAAGCTGTCAGTGACCTAAGTATGCTCAGCATAGTCTGAACCCTGACTTCTTAGGTTTCTCAGATATGGTCCTGCTTTAGAATACTATCACTACTTTTCTAATGACCCTGTAGGGCAGTGTTTCCCAAACTTGACAATTTTAAGGCATGAGGACTTCAACTCCTAGAATTCCACAGCCAGCAACGCTGGCTGTGGAATTCTGGGAGTTGAAGTCCTCATGCCTTAAAATTGTCAAGTTTGGGAAACACTGCTGTAGGGTCATTAGTGGCAACGTACTAACTGTAACCCACTTTACAAGGAAGTGTTGATATATTTTTATCTGTTGATAGAAAATGTGTATATAACATTTACTGCCTTTTGATTCTTCTCTCAGGCTAATTTCAAGAGTGACCTCAACTATCACATCACCGTCAAATGTCAAACTATCTTTCAGTGGTCTCTGACTGAGAATGACTATTTAATTTTGAACAGATTTAAGTACAAATTGTTTTATAATCATTATGAGAACATTATAAGATTATTGAGTCTGAATTAGCCCATCTCCCTGGTCATTTAGGGCCAAATAAGGGCTTTCATCAGTTAACTCATCTTCCTATTTCTGTGGAAAAGACTGGAAGAATGTCCTCATTCAACTGCAAATATGCAGCTGGGAATGACTGATTCAACCAGGGCTTCCCTGAAACAGCCTTCTGGAGCCTTGCAAACCCAGAATTCCCAACTGACATGGCCTTCTGGAAATGGGAACTGCATTCTCAGACAGACATACAGTGGGTGAGGCTTTTAACTCTTCCCTCCATATAATTTTCCTGATAGGAACAAGTGTTACTCTTGCCCCTTGAGTTCCTGCAAGTCACAGTTGTCACAATAAAGAAAGGTGTACTTTGGGATCTGACTCACAGCACAATCCGGTAAGATATTTGCACTGCCCGCTGGGCTATAGGATACCTGGCGCCGCTCGAGCCAGATAGCTGGCCTCGCCCTGCTCTTCACCCCCCAGAGCTTTGTGGCACAGAAAAATCAGCCTGCCATCCTTCGGCTGCAAAAATCTAGATGACCACCAGATGGCTGTCAAGAGGGGGAAGAAAAGGAATCCCTTCCTACCAAACTAGCGGTCCTGCAGACTTTTGTTGTCCGGATACCGCATGTCCCCTTACTATACAAAACGTGCAGCTGCCAGACAAGGGGCGGGGGAAGAGCATCTGAAAAACTGCCCGCGTCTCTCGGGAAAAGAGCTGGTGGAACAGGCCTTCTTCATTTACTGTGCCAGGGGTTCATTACTGCAGGGGAGAACTCTCGACGAAAAACGGCCCAAGAAGAAGCACATCCAACCAGCTCCTTCACGACAGCCATCCGCCCGTCCTGAAGTTGAGGCTCGGGGGCTGAGGACCAGTGATCACCTCGGGCAGATCAAGTTCCAGAGGGAAACCCACGCGGTGGCTCCCCCCCCCCTTCCCTCTTCGCCTGCCTCCGGACCACGCACATTGCACAGGAGACGACGGGGAGGGGGAGAGAAAGAGAAACAGAGAGAGAGAGAGAGAGGGATCACCCCATCACGTTTCGACAGCAGCGGCAGCCGCTTCTCTCCCCCCCCCTCCCCCACGCCCCTGCCTGCTTGTGTGGCCGGGAGCGGAGAGGCTGGAGCGTTGGCCAACACGTGAGGCTCATGTGATGAGGGAGGGAGGGAGGGAGAGGCGAGGCTCGTCCGTCCCTCCCTCCGGTAGCAGCCAGACGTGCCTGGAGTCACAGGGTAAAACGCGTCGCTCCCCTCCACCCCCTCGCTCACATTTAACCCAGCCTGCAGCCTTCCAATTACTTCTCAGCTCGCCGGCGCAAGGGCGCCCCTTTCCAACCCGCCGCTCCAGGTAGCCGGAGATGACATGAGCAGCCGCCACCGCCACCGCTAACTTGACTTCGCTCGGCGCAGCCCTCGGCATCCCCTGCTCGAGCCCGTGTGGCGGCTCCTGGGGCGGGAGGCGATCCCGGGTCTCTCATTGGCTTCGCCTGGAGTGGAAGGGCAGTTCCGGCCGGCCAGGTGCCAAGCAAGTCTTCGGAGAAGCCGAAAGCCCATGGAAAGGATCACCAGCGCTCAGCCTCCTCCTCCTCCTCCCGCTTGTCTGGGCAAGCTGGCTGCGTTCGACGGCGGGGACATGTCCGGGTAAGAGCGCGCGCCGAAGGGCTGACGGGCGTTGCTTTTTCACGGGAAAATCGCCCGATTGAACTGCCCGGCGTTGGCCTCGAAGACCTTCCTTGGGGAGGACAGCGACGCCTACACTAGCCGTCTGGGGGAAGGGGAAGTTCGCGTTCTTACCGGCGAGTTAAAATATCATTTTTATTTTTTTTATTTTTTGTTAAAACAATATATTCTTCTTGTTGTCATCAACAGGTTGGACTTTGCTCACATGTATCAAGTTTACAAGCCCAGAAGAGGGTTAAAAAGAGGGGACGACAGTAAGGTAAGTGCAATTGCATTTATTTATTTTGCTTCGGGTTCTTCTTGGGTGAATGACGTTGCTCCCTTTTTACTGCAGAGTTGGGCTTCTACTTTAAAAGCGTTTTGATGATTTAGAAGAAGACCCCTCATTTCGGGAGCAGAATGCGAAAGTTTAGACTCTAGAGTCTGATCCTGCATATCAGATATTTACATTACCATTCATAACAGTAGCAAAATTACAGTTATGAAGTAGCAACGAAAATACTTTTATGGTTGGGGGTCACCACAACATGAGGAACTGTATTAAAGGGTCACGGCATTAGGAAGGTTGAGAACCACTGGCTTAGGGGCTACAGGATAGTGGTGTTTGGAGGATAAAATTATTATAGTAGCCTCATACTATGAAAACCTATTTGATTAGAAGTGTTGCATAAAGTATTTTCCTGGATATGTCCGTGGTAATGATCTCCCGGAAGTATTTTGTTTCAGGAGTTTTTCCTGTTGCAACGAAAATGGTTCTATCTTCTTTCATTCAAATTCAGCTTTGATTCAGAAACAGATGTTCTAAACTAGTTTTTCCCCCTTTTTCCTTTCAGGAGACTTATAAGTTGCCTCACAGGCTGATTGAGAAGAAAAGGCGTGATAGGATTAATGAATGCATTGCCCAGTTGAAAGATCTTTTACCAGAACATCTCAAACTTACAGTAAGTAAAAATCTGGCCGCTGTCCAGACTTGTCTTCCTTTTCAGAGGTTAGGCTGAATGGATTTTTGTATGGATAAAAGCGCCATCTAGAGGATTGCTTGGTCACTGCAGATGAAAGTGAAAAGGGCTGTGTCTGGGTAGCATTGCAGCTTTATGCTTTTTATCAGTACTTGGTCTTACAATTCTGAAGAACTTGCAAGTGAGATTCAGAGTATACAACACCTTAAAACTGACAGGAGACCACAGTTTATTTTGGAATGATTGGGTAGCTTTGATTTCATCCTTTTTTCTATGTTAACTATATTGTTGCTTCAAATTCCATGTTCTAATTTATCAAAATACTCCAGAACTTTCAAAATTAAAGTTTCCTGTTTCCTGTGATAAAATAGGACTGCAATCAATGCTTGCATACTTTTAAAAAAATAAGGAAAATGTTACTTAAATGATCCAGTTTCCATTTGAAAAATGAATCTTGATTTGGGTTTTTTATTTTGGAATTGTTTTTTTTTTAAAGCACTTTCTGTTTAGTTATTGTTCTATTTCTTCCAGGTTTTTTTTTTTACCTGAAATATATAGACATGACTGTAACTTCTGTTACTAATTCACAGGATAGATTTAAGTAGCTTTTCATCAGAATAAAAGTGGGTTTCATTGGGAACATTATGCTATGTTTAATTCAGTCCCTGCCCATTTCCTCCCATACTTTGCCAGGACATATTGCTCCCTGCATTCTGTTTCCTTCAGCTGACCAACTCACTCCTTTCCTGTTTTCAGACTTTAGGACACTTAGAAAAAGCTGTTGTTCTTGAACTTACCTTGAAGCATGTCAAAGCATTAACCAGTCTCATTGAACAGCAGCAGCAGCAGATCATAGCTCTCCAAAAAGGTTTGCATGCTGGTGAGTACATATTGTTTAACACCTTTTCTATAGACACAGATGCCTTTCACATCCAAATTCTCTATTAAAACATACCTCTGCTCGTTACAATAAACTTCTCATGGTAAAGCTTTCTTTAATTTATCCTTCCCTCATTTTTTGAAGAACTATAAAACTTGGCAGTCTTTGCCCTTTCATCTTGAACTTACGTTCTTTTCAGTCAGGGTGAGTTCTTTATTTAAGTTCCAAACACTTTTTTTAAAAAAAGATTGGGCTACTGAGCCATGCATCATCTGTAGATCAAAATGACTTTTTCTTATATAATATTCCAGCAGCCTAGAAATCTGGATTAGTTGTTGCAGTTCCAAATTGTGAAGAAGTAGTTCTCTTATTTCTTTAAGTCTGCTTCTTCAAGCCATATTCTGTTGTCCTTTAAAGCAGTCCTCCAAATGTGGTTTCCAGAGTTTTATGTACATTGGAAGTTGCAGCCCCAATTAACTGAGAAAACATCAGATTGATAACAACTGCTCTCAAGTTTAAATTATTTTATATTTTGATCCAGTATTTTCTTCTATAATTGGAGGAGCCCTTTGGTTGGATACTACTATCCCTAGCATAAAGGGACTGTCCGCATTAACAGTGGTAATTCCTCATGTAAGATGTTCTAGATGTAACAACAAGGTAGACAGAGTAATACTGTAGGAATTGGGGAAAAGGGAATAGTCTGAAGTATTGACTTCCTGGGCCAAGACAGCGCCCTGCTGTCTCTCACTGCATGGATGACTAGCAATATGTGAATAGCCCTTTCTCGTGGTATTGTGAATGAGCTCCAGGAATGTGGAGGAAAGGCTATGCGAAGGGGTGGATCCATCTAGTGAAATAATCTAAACATTTAAACATGAAGCAAAATGTGCAATTACACAGGGTTAGTGTAAGAAGCTCTTTCCTGTGTAATTCAGTTGATTTGTGCCTGCTCTCATTGAAGTCAGTAGTACTTTGAGGTTCTCCTCTGATGTTTCGGTTTCCCATTCATTAAAAAGATTAACTGTTAACTGGAGACTTACTTTGATAAAGAACCAATTTCATTCAGCTGCTTCTCCCTTACTCCAAACCTGGATTTTAACATTCTGTTGAAGTGATACCTTTTTTATTTAAGTACAGTAAAACCCGGATTTCACTTTTAGAAGCTCAGATAAATTAATCCATTATAGCGAAGTTTCTTTCTGAAGCAGTTCCCATGTGCACACTTACCTGGAAGGAAACTGGGGTGACTTAATGGCTTCTCAGTAGATATACTTTCTTAGAAGTGCATGACATTCTCATGTCCACTGAATCTTTTTGGTGTATCAGATTAATTTGTGACTAATATCTCTTCAGATGAGCTGCCACCACGGAGTCTTGAATCTAGCCAAGAGATATTTCGGTCTGGCTTCCAGATGTGTGCCAAAGAAGTGTTACAATACCTGGCCAAGCACGAAAATGTCAAGGATCTGAAATCATCTCAGTTCATGAGCCACCTGCACAGAATGGCAGAAGCTCTGCAGAGTGGAATCAGCCGAAAGCCTGTAGACGCCACCCCAAAGCTTGCAGATCTGAAGGATAAATCTCCATCTCTGACCAAAGCTGCTGAGGCACATGGGAAAAACTGTGTGCCTGTGATTCAGAGGACTTTTGCCCACTCCAGTGGAGAGCAGAGTGGTAGTGACACAGACACAGACAGTGGATATGGGGGTGAGCTAGAAAAAAGTGACTCTAAATCTGACCCACAGTATTTTAAAAAGGACACGGAGCTGAAGTACACTGCCCAAGAGAGAATCCCTTCTATTAAACAAGAAAATGAGGATCCACCAGCAAAACGGACCAGGATGGACATGTCGGAGGATGAAGACCATTTTAATAATGTGCTTGGCTCTTCCTCCAACAGCTTCTTAGGTCCACATCCCCACCAGTCTCCCCTTTGTTTGCCTTTTTATGTTTTCCCTCCCTCGGCGACAGCCTACCTGCCTATGTTGGAGAAGTGTTGGTATCCGGCCTCTGTGCCTATCTTGTATCCAAGCCTCCCAACATCCACTGCAGCACTTTCAGGATTGATGAACCCAGAGAGAATGTCTTCTCCTTTGCTATTGCCTCACCGACTCCCTTCGCCTATACCGTCCCATTCCCCCATGGATTCTACAGCTCTTCTTCAAGCTTTGAAGCAGATGTCTCCTTTGGATCTGGAAACCAAAGACTAAACAAGAGGCTCTCTTGTTCTGTTTGGCTGAGTTTGAAATTATTTTGGATTTCTCCCCATTCTAAACCATGTGTGTGTGTGTGGGAGGCTACGTGCCCAAGTCCTAGAAAAGTTTTCAAAGACGCATCCCAGTTAGCGAAAAAGAGGAGAGAGGTGTGTGTGTGATTGTTACATTAAAATAATGTTTGGATATGCTTTTACCTTTCAGCTATCTGAGAGACCTTAAATCAGCGAGGATTATACTTTGAAGTTGTGAAAGAAAACAAAAAGATTAAACAGATTTAGAGAGACTGCAGAAAGAAAAATCTGATGAGGGCTTTTCAGGTAATGATCTCCAGAATCAAAAATTCATAATTGGATGCAATGGCTTCTCTTGCTTTCTGGCACCACTGATATCTGAGATCTTAACATCCAGATAGATAAAATTTATTATAGCATAGCTATGAATCCTTCGGATAGCAGTCATTGGCTAGTAAAGCATTCAGGGAGATTTTGAATCTAGTTTCTTGCCTATTTCAGCTCAACAAAATTTCCCTTTTCCCCAAATGCTATCTGAAAGTTTTGTTTAATTTGAACTGCTTGATAGGTACTGCTCTGAGGAGGCCATTTTGAAAAACAGACCATATGCCTTTTCCTTATTATAAACATTGTTTTTCTTAATTTCTGACAAAAACCTATTCGCTAGGAAAAGACATTGGCTATCATAATAATTAGATACTGGTCCACCTTTGACTAACGTAAAGTGTCATCAGCTTGCTACTTTGACTGGGGAATGGCTGTTACTCTTGATCCAGGTGTGTTGTGAAGAATCAGTAGAATCCTATTATCTGCCTGGTTCTCAGTTTTTCCCCCAAGTGTTGTACTATCTAAAATAATCAAATATATTTTCTATTTTAAAGTGGTTCCCTATCTGTAGTTGAACATATATAGCTTTATTCTTGTCAAAACCAATATAAACTGGTATCTAAATCAGTACCATAAAACACATTATAATTTGACACAACAGAGGCCTTATTTAGAATATTTTGAGATAACTGGTGGTAGTCCCTCACATGACCATGTTGTGGAAATCCAGAGCCATCTCAAACCTATCCTTTCAGCATCTTCTTCCTAGACCTTCCTATTTGAGTGTAGCATTTTATAGTAGAACCAGAGACAGTTTTCTTGGTTATAGCATAAACTAGACAAGTGGGAGCTGATGAGAGAGAGAGAGAGAGAGAGAGAGAGAGAGAGAGAGAGAGAGAGAGAGAGAGAATGTGTGTGTGTGCGTGTGTCATATTTCCCCACCCATACTCATCCAATTGGGGCAGAACAGAAATGCTCTAGCAAAACTAAACAAGTTTTTGGCTAGGGCAGAAAAGTATAAGTTAGAAGAGTCCTTCCTTCTGTATAAGTTGAGTGAAACACTTTTGAAAAGACAATTTCCTGCCAAGGTTGGTTCTTGAAATTGGATTAGAGCTTGTAAGAAGCAGATGAGCAATAATCTCTTGGTAAGGAGGAAGAACCTCTTCCTTATGTGGTTAAAAAAAAGCATGTGGTCTGATTTTAGGATAGAGACCAGATATGATATTCTGGGGCTTCATCTTGCAGTATACGAACCACAGTCACTCCCAGGGATGAATTGTGAGTCATGGATTGTGGTCTTTGCCTCCTGCTTGTCCTCTTGTTGGCTGGAGCATGACAGTGCAAGGGAGATGCCTGCCTTTTCCTGGAAGATGGACAGCAGAGCAACACAGAACAATAGAAAAATTGCCAACATGTAAATTGACCCTAGATGGAATGAATCTTGCAGGACTGAACAATCCGCCATGATTCCGAATATTAAAGTTTTGAAAGATCAGGTCAAATGGTGGTATTAATAATTTGTTTTGAAAAATGCCGTACTGCCCTCTGATTATATTATTGCACCAACTGCTAGAATGCACTATGCTCAATTACAGGTTGTGTTTGACCATTTATATTTTATTGTTGGTTTGAAAAACCACATTTTTTGTACACAGTTGTTGCCTTTCTTTGCAAAAATCTATTATAAATGTGTACATATGCATATTCTATGTTTCAGAAGTCTATTTGTACAACTACTTAAGTTCAAAGAAAATGGGAAATATGAATGTATTCCTGTTGTTGTTGTTTTTCTTTTAAAGAGGGGAATGTCTTGTTCTTCCTCTTGGGAGAAATAAGAGTGTTTATATTTTTGGAACCTTCTTGAAGGTGGGTAGAGTGTAAATATTTTTATCAGAGTAAAAGTTAAGTAGTTGTTTAAAAAAATACTTAATAAAATTATTTTCCTGTGGAACTTGAGTTCTTGTTCCTCTTTGTCTGAAGAACCAGTTGATTGTAATAATAAGACGGAAGTATCTAAGGTAGAGGTACTTGTAGAGAAATAGAAAAGCAACTTAACTTGAATTTAAGGCCACTGAATTAAGTGGAACAAGAGGTCAGTTGAAGTGATAAAATGGGAATTGGTGTTCTCATGCTATCAAAAGGACTACATATCAGTTTCCCACGTGGGTCTCTAGTGCTATTGTGAGAGTGTATCATGTGCCTCCCCACTTCCTTTTTTTTTTTTAAATGAAAGACATGGGGTTACAATGGCCTCATTTTCTATGCAATGTTTTGTTTTTATTTCATGTGATAATGAATATTCTTGGGCCAATTACAAAGCTATGTAAAATGGGAAAAGCCATTTTAAAAAAAAAAGATTAACAAGTAATATCCCAGTATAATCAGACTACAAGTACTTTCCCAATGTAATGAGACATTATTTTAGATGTCTCAAGATTCACCTGGAAGAAGAAGATCTTAGGATGATGTCAGGTGATTAATATGGACACCTAGCATATCTCGTTGAGGTGATTCCATAAGCTGGGGCTCTTGAGGCCCTCACCCTTGTTATCAGATATCTAATTATAGTTGTCAAAAGATCCCAAAGGATGACCTTCAAGGATGAATAAAATATCTGGCCAGCTACATATCAGATACAGTATCATCCCCCTCCCTTTTTTTTAAAAAAAAAAGAACAAACAAGGAACAGTCTTTCTCCCTAAAGGATGCTCCAAACTAAGTCTGATGAAAACACAAGTGGCATAAGAAATTGCTCATGAGATTTTGGCACATGAAAAGACAGATTGGGCTGGGTGACTTTTTTTTAGTAATATATTTCTATTTAAATTGTAATTATTTCTAAATTCACATGTATCCATTTATGTTACATACCTCTTGACTATCTTTTCTGCATTGCTGCTTTTTTTTTTTTTTTTGGTGAAATACAAGGGATTGTCCTGTTTTTGCTTTCATTATCACTTCAGAATGAATGCATGTGGTCCTGGAACTGCCCAGTATATCATTTTTGCCTTAAATGTGCAAAAATGCTTCTAAATGTGAAGGAAAGGCAAAGAAACAAAAGGCAGAGCCCATCACCCTCTGTGCCAAATAGTGGCGCCACTGAACTACAATGGGACAAGCTACTGCTTGCAGAGCAATCACCTCAGCGGATCTTCCTAGCTTACCTCAACAGCAAGCCAATTTTTCCATTGGCTCACCTCTAAATATTTCACCATTCACTCAAATCACATTCAGAATTGAAATCTTTACACGGTAACTCCAAACAGTTTGATGCTCTCATATTTTCTTTTATTTTTTTGTATTCTATTAAGAGAGAGAGAAGTTGGTATAGTGTAGTGGTTCTCAACCTGTGGGTCGGGACTCCATTTGGGGTCGAATGACCATTTCACGGGGGTCACCAAACCATGCTGTCCGCCATTTTTTTCCCTTTTCCCTAGCTGTCCTACTCCCTCTTATTGGTGGCCACACCCACTTGGGGGTCACCACAACATGGGGAACTGTATTATGGGGTCACGGCATTAGAAAGGTTGAGAATCACTGGTATAGTGGTTCAGGTTAGAGGTATAATTCCACCTTAGACACAAAGCCTGCTGGGTGATCTTGGACCAGTCACTCCCTCTCAGTCTTAAGAAGGAAGCAATGGCAAACCACTTCTGAAAAGCCAAGAAAACTGAAAACACTAATCCAGGCAGTTATCAGAAGTCAATACTGACTTGAAGGTACACACATACACACAAAATCAAAATCTTGATATAGTAATATTTGGCCTATGGGCTCATATGGGTAAGTGTAATCTAAAACCAACTCACTTTTTGAGTTGGGCTCCTGGAATTCAGAAGCAAAAAATCATCAGTGGTCCAAAAGCAAAAGGTTTTTGATGAAATTGAAAGACTTGCCTGTTCATTGCTGTTAAAAGGCATGCAGCTGCATTCTATATAGTTGAAGGTTTTAAATCATACCTGTCACATTAAAAGGAATCAAAATTGGAAGTTACCGGATGCACAGATCAACATGGCAAGTTCCGACCTATCTAATATATATATATATAAATATACTTCATGGCAAGCAGACATGATTAAGAAGACATAACCCTAATAACAATTCCAGCATGCTTTCTTGGTCCATCAAACTGAGTTAAGCTGGAAACAATTCAATCCATAATTTTATTCCAGTTCAAAAGTAGAAAACATTAATTCCAAATAAAGGTCAATATTTTCAAAGCGGCTGCCACAGTTTGAACTAAGATTTGAAGCTCACAAAATTGTGATATAGACTCAGTTAGTCCGTGAAATCCACAAAACTTCCAGCCTCCATCTGAGTGCATCTAGAACTAGACAGTTCTGAAGACCGCAAAACTCCTAGGAGGCCACTAGTTTACTTCCAAATAGACCATCCTCTGAAAGAGATATCCATTCCTCCATCCCTCTGCCTTCTACTTTCCACACACACACGCAGATCAATATTCCTATGGTTTAGGTCAGTGTTTCTCAACTTTGGCAACTTTCTGATATGTGGACCTCAATTCCCAAAATTTCCCAGTCAGTAGGGATGGCTGGGGAATTCTGGGAGTTGAAGTCCATATAACTAAAAACTCCAAAGTTTAGAAACCCTGGTCTAGATGATTGAAACTCTGGTTCAGAAACAGAATCCCCAAGTCAAATTCAGGAACATGAATCTATCTCACCATTAGGTTCTGGTTATTCAGCATCCAATCCAATAGGTGACTATTTTTTCTTTTTCTTCTCCTCCTAAGATGATTTATAAACCGGGACATAATATAGTATCAATAAATAAATCTAAATCCAACAAAGGTGGAACTGAGGAAGTGATAAGCTGCCTGGGAAAGCCAAGGGAAATCATCAAAACAATTAAAAAACTAAAATTAGAATATTTCGGACATGTGATGGAACACCCAGAAAAATACGGCATACTCCATTTAATCCTCCAGGGAAAGATTGAAGGCAAACAAGGTCCAGGCAGAAGAAGAACATCGTGGCTTCAAAATCTAAGGGACTGGTTTGGACAAAACTCAGCAGCACTTTTTCGTGCGGCTGCTGATAAAAACAGGATCGCCAACATGATTGCCAATGTCCGATAACAGATATGGCACAAGAAGAAGAAGAAGAAATCCAACAAAATCACCAAGCTTTTAACATGGTCCATAGGTTAGAGATTCAATATGCTTTAATCCATGGACGATCTTCACCAATGTCACATGTCCAACCTCAGCACATTATAGTGGAATTTAGCAAAAAGTAGCAAAGACAGAGAAAGAAAGAATCCTAGGCATTATAACCATTACCCAACACCTCATTGTCTTGATTTCTATGTCCATTTACTCATTTTTGAACATTTCTTCCATTTTCTTTTCTTTCTTGTGATTTCCAGTGTGGAATAAGACCAACAGATCAGCCACATATCAGCAGGAATAGCAATTTTTCTATGTAAACTATTCCGTAAACCTTTTTTTTTAAAAAAAACTAAAGAATAGAATAAAATGTTTTAAATTGTAATTAAAATAACAATGTCTCAACATCCTTAATTTTATGCAAATTCTGCAAATTATGTTAACAATGCCACATGTAGCTATAATATAGGTGCTAATATATATATGTATTCAATTTAGCCATCTTTGGGAGGGGAAAAATAACACTATGAAGTAACAGTAAATAATATGCAGAAATACTAACGTTGGAGATAGCACCTGTGGTTTCACCGTGAACACTGTCCCAGCAATGAAATCATGGAAAAGTATCTTTTCTCTGTTGGGGTTTCTTGCAAGGGAGTACTTCTTCAGCTAAGCAGATCACATTAAGACCCTGGAAAGTGTGCAGGGAAAAGCAACAAAGATGAAAAAGGGTCCATGCTGGCTCAGGAATTCTGGGAGTTGAAGTCCATGAGTCATAAAAGAGCCAAGGTTGCCTACTCCTGGGCTAGCCTATGAAAGAAAAGGGTTAGGGGGGAACATGATAATTGTCTTCTGGTACTTGAGGGGCTGTCACAGAAAAGAGTGGATTGACTTATTCTCCAACGCACCAGAGGGCAGGACAAGAAGAAATGTGTGGAAACTGGTTAAAGAGAGCTCTAACCTAGAAACAAGGATAAATTTTCTAGCAGTGAGAACAATTAATCAATGGAACTGCTTGTGTCCCAGAGCTGTAGGTGCTCCATTACTGGAGGCTTTCAAACATAGACCGGACAACCATTTGACTGAGATGTTGTACGGCTCCTTGAGCAGGAGGTTGGACTAGAAAACCTCCAAGGTCCCTTACAGTCCTATGATTTTATGTTCTATGTTCTAGAACATTACAGGCATTACTTAGAGCTTCAAGAAAAGCCTTTCTGATTCTTTATGAGTTGCCTTCCTACGAGTCTCCCTAAAACAAAACAGAGTGCTCCCCCCGCCCAGAATTCACTTCTGGCATTTGCTCCTCTTTTGTTATTTAAACCTCTTAAGCTTCTGAAGTCAAGGAGGGAGAGATCACACTTAATTTAAATCAGTGTTTTTCAAACTTGGCAATTTTAAAATTGTGGACTTCAGAGTTTCTTAGCCACGTTTAAAACACATTTAAAGTTGCCAAGTTTGAAAAACACATTAAAAAAAGTGATTGTGTTTATCCTAATATAGATGGGGGACATGTGCTACCTTACTGCTTTCTCAGTAAAGGGTATGGTTCTGGGCAATGGTGGGATTCAGCCAGTTCCCACCAGTTTGGCAGAACCGGTAGCTAATTTTTTTGTTGCTCAGGCCCAGAATGGACTTCCAGAAGCAGCATCCACACAGAGAACCAGTTGTTCACATATTTGAATTCCACCACTGGTTCTGGGTAGCTGCACCAACTTCAATTTGATATGCAGTTCCTGTACTACTTTGTTTCCGCTTGCTAACTCTGAATTGATTTTATAATTTTATTTTTGAACCCTAGTCTCCCTGACACAAGATATTTATTTTTAAGCTCCCTGCTGCTCTGTTGGCATTGGTGTGGTTTTTCTTTGCAGATATACATTCACGTTGTTAATAACCATTCCTTTTGACTCAGAAGATTTTGAAATATAGTACTAGCATTTGATATTCTGGAGAGAGAGAAGTTTCCTGTGGAAGGGCTCCAGCATGAGCCCAAACACTTGGAGAGAATAAACCCTTGGTCCTGATGACCAACTTTCATTGGGTCCCACTAGCAAAGTTTGATTCTAGCAAAGTATCAGCCAGTACAATGTAGCAGTAAATTTGTTGGAATAAAATAGAGATATTTATTCAGACTCAAGACCCCACCAATACAGAATTCATTGGGATCTCTGGGACAGCTGTTCTTCCTCAGCCCAACTTACTGAATCATTGTAGTGGGTACAGTAATTAAGAGATCCCCCTGTTTCAGAAAACAGGTGGAATATGATTATAACAAATAATTCAGAAAACTGTAAGGACATGCCCAGTTCTGGTAATCCCTGTAACCTGTTACTGGAAGAGCAGTTTCTAATAACATACTTAGCTACTCTTGAAATCTGAATGGAAAATAACTTGTAATTTACTACAGGTGATGCTGGGAGCGCTATGCATGCACAATTACTTTTCTAGGAAGGAAAAGTCAAAGACAATGCTGACAATATATGTGTCATTGCATGCGTCTAATTAACTTTCAGAGATGTTGCCAGCATATTAACTCTTCCAATATTGAAAACAGCCAGTGAGTCTTAGGACTGAACTACGCATAATGCAGTTCCATTTAATGTTATCTCAGGTGTTCCCTGAGCTTGGCTGTTTTCTTGCAGATGTTTCTTTACTCAACTAGGTAACATCACCAGTGCAGTCTGCAAGAAAACAACCAAGGACCCCCACATATCATTGTACTTTAGTTAGTTACCCTCTATGTACATGGAGGAAAAACAGCATAGATAGTGTTGGCATTGCTATACTGAAGTAAAAGCTTCTGTGTTGGTATTTTCTACAATAGTTAAGGGCTCCAAGCAGGAATGGGGGATGATTATGGGTGGTTTTTTCAATAAGCATTACAAATAGCCTTAGACACAACCATGACACATGGATCATTCCATATTATTCAGTTCTGGATTGTGGCACATTTTGACCAGTATGTCACAAAGCAAATAAAGTACAGCTTTACTCCAACATGTGCAAGCTGTTCTGAGCAAACTAGGATCCTAGACACTACCTTGCAAGCCAACATACCATTGGCTGCATCTTATTAATAAGCAGTTATATCTAGTGTACTGACACACACCAAGGATATTGAAAGAAATCTGAAAAGATCACAATGGTTGTGTTTCATATGGAAAGTAATGCATAAACAGAAAAGGTTAGACAAAGTAGATGATTTTGTGCTTCTGGTAGAATGCTTAGTAAAGACTGAAAAATGAATGAAGACATTTTAAGATGTTCTAAAATTAGTACAAAAGTAGTAAATAACTTGTGATCGCTTGCAACTTCCAAGGAATGTTTGTTTTGTTTAAAGAAGCAAAAATGGCTGTATATGAAAGTATATTTCTGATATATAAAACTGGGAAGTGAGTGTTTCGGGAGAAATATAAAAGTAAACCGAATGCACCAGGAATGAGGTACTTAACTGTGTATGGTAAAACAAGAGGAGACAATGTCAAGCATTGAGAGGGTGAAAGATGAATGTGGATTGAATACATAGGACCTGCATGAACTGTGCTGTGGTGTTTGCTCATGTACAAAGAATAAATGATCACTGAAATGCAAAACCATTATATGAAGGAAGAATGATTGGGTTGAAAGGGAAGTTGAGAATAGTGGTTGGATGGAATTGATGAGATCATCAAAAAAGGAAGAGTGAGAAGTTTATAGAGCTAAAGGCAATAATTGAAATGGTGGAAGTAAGGATGGTTTGCTGGAGTAGAAAAATGTACTGTGCATAGTTAATGAAACTGAAGTAAATTAGATTTAGCTGTGTTTCCTTTTCATTTCTTGCCTCATCTCCTTGGGTTACAATTTCTTATTCCTTTTTGGTACTTAGTCCTTGCCTTATAACTACAATTGAGATCAAATTTTTTGTTGCTAAGTGAGACAGTTGTTAAATGGGTTTTGCTCCATTTTACAACTTTTCTTGCCTCAGTTGTTAAGTGAATCACTGCAATTGTTAAATTAGTAACATGGTTGTTATATGAATCTGACTTCCCCATTAACTTTGCTTGTCAGAAATTTGCAAAAGGTGATTACATGATCCCGGGACACTGCAGCTGCCTAAATATGAGTCAGTTGCCAAGCATCTGAATTTTGATCATGTGACCATGGGAATGCTGCAATGGTCATAAGTGTAACAAACACTCATAAGTCACTATTTTCAGTACCATTGTAACTTTGATCACCAAACGAATTGTTGTAAGTCAAGGACTACCTGTAGTGTGGTGGGTGGTGGGTGATTTCAAGCTAATTCATCATTAGAGATATGAAAAGGAACAGAGAGGGGCAAAAAGAAATCAAGCCTATATAAACTAACAGGCATATAGTAAGGATCCCTTAAATCAGTGGTTCTCAACCTGTGGGTCGGACCCCATTTGGGGTCAAACGACCATTTCACGGGGGTCGCCAAACAATGCAGTCCGCCATTTTTTTCCCCTTTTCCTTAGCTGTGCTGCTCCCTTTTATTCTATTGGCTTTTGAAAGCCAATAGAATAGACTCTCTAGAATAGAGTCTAATTCTATTGGCTTTCAAAAGCCAATAGGAATTGTCCAGGCTGTCTCTGCCCTGCTGAGCCCGCCAAAAGTCCCATTCTGCAAACAGTGCTGCACCAGTTGAGTAGTCCTCGATTTACGACCGGTTGAGTAGTCCTCGACTTACGACCGGTTGGGGGTCGCAGCATTAAAAAGGTTGAGAACCACTGCCTTAAATAATCAAAAATATGTTTTAAAGTCTGGTAGCCAGGTACCCCATGAATAAAAGAAAGCTTATTTATATTAGACACAGACACATAATACGGCTGAAGATTCCTGATAGATAAACATGGGAAAGTGTTACTTCAGAATCTAATGCCTCCATGGTGTGTGTGTGTGTGTGTGTGTGTGTGTGTGTGTGTGTGTGTGTGTTGTGTACTTTAAATTGCCCCACAAATAAGGTCATCTTTACTTATCCCCAGAAGGAAATTTTGTTTAGGTACAAGGCTGTTTGCACGGTGCTCTAATTTCCTCCCTTGGAAAATCCTACAGAAGTGCCCTCTTGTTATATAACCAGCTCGGCAGATACAAATGTATTTGCTAACTTGCCATCCGTTCCTGTCTGTCCTCTTCCTTTTGCCATGAAGCAGTTTTCACCCAAAATGATCCTCAGCAGGCAAGTATACTCTGTCCTGGCTGAAAAACAGGGATCAGATTAGAAAGAGGCAGGGAGGGAGGAAGGGAGGAAGCATCAAAGCGCCTCTGTGCAGCTGGAATTATCAGCTTGCGAGGGGGTTGCTTTGCACACGGCCTTCGCACTTGGACTGTTCAGACAGGGTGTGTTGAGTTCCCCTCTCCTGGCTTGTTTTCATGGTCTCACCCAGCTCTGACCTGCTTCAAATGTTGACACAATGTCACGTTTCCGACTCCAGTCTTTCATGTGCAGCCGGAGGCTAAATACGGCTGCTGGTTCCTGGAAACAGACGTGCCTGGCACCCTGTCAGCAGAAACCCAATCTCTATGTGGGCTTGGCACAGCACGCTGAATAACAGGGCCATAGCTCTTTCAGCAGGCTTTCAGCCATAAATAGGGCTCCCCGAGCAAGCTTCTGGGAATGTAGCAACATGATGAATGCTTTCTTTCCACAGAACATGAGGCTGTACAGAAAGCAAATGTGGGAATGCACCAAAGATGACAGTGGAAGGAGCATAATCCGTGGTGGGAATATTTAATGCAGCTTTCCTAAACGTGATGCCCTCCCTATAGGTGGGAATACTGGTCATGGTTGTCCTAACTGTTCCTACATACTAATGGTCAATTAAAGGCACTGGAAAGACATTCTATTCTCCACGGGGGGAGAAATTATAATGCCTGTGTGAATCTGTTAGAACTGCAGGGGATCACAAAACAATGGAAACCTCCACCCAAGGACTCTGTGCCAGCTGAAGCTGGTTCCAGAACCTCTCACTCCCAATGCATCAGCAGTGGTCACGAGCTGAGCTAATTTATTTTCAGCCAGGCTGCAATGTATTTGAAACTGCAACTAAAGTGACTTCCTTTTTGTTCCTGTAAAACACTCAGAGCTCCTGGGTCATCTTGCCTCCTGGTGTCAATCCAGACTCTCCCATTTCCCCACCGGTGATCAGCTCCCTACTGATGATCACCACATCCAGGAGAAAGAATTGGAACAATGTACACATTATGAAATAAAGCTTGAAATGGGAGGGAGGGAGGGGCAAGGCACAGAGTGCATGAAGTTTGCACTCCCTGATGAATCATCTGGAAGAGCACAGAACAGCTTGTGGTGTTTTCAATGTTTTGAGGGGTGGTGGCAGCGATGAAGATGTCCACAGGAGTGGAAGTGGTAGTGGTCAGAGATCAACCCAGTTGAATTTCCTGTGCTAAAATCTACATATTGCAGTGTTTGGGCTAAGGATTAGCCTGTTTTTATATATATATATATATATATATATATATATATATATATATATATATATATATATATATATGTTTTCTGAGGTTTTCGCGGGTGTTTGTATGTAGGTCTTTGGTTGTTCGGGTTTTCTCCCGCGTAAAATTGGAAGTGTCTTGGCGACGTTTCGACGAAGTCCCATTCGTCATCTTCAGGCTGGTGTTTTCAGCTTCGTGCTTCGAGCAGCAAATTGCTGCTCGAAGCACGAAGCTGAAACACCAGCCTGAAGATGACGAATGGGACTTCGTCGAAACGTCGCCAAGACACTTCCAATTTTACGTGGAGAAAACCCGAAAGACCTACATATATATATATATATATATATATATATATATATATATATATATATATATATATATATACTTTATGACTTGTCTCAGCTGGCAAAAAAATAGGAACCACAAGATTTCTTTCAGAGGATCAGAAATTTCCCTGGAGATTTTCCCACGTCCATTGTTGCATTCTACCCTTCAGGGAGCAATATTGGTTGGTCTCAGCTTTGAGCCTGCTTCTCCTTTTTGCACAGAACATAGAGACACACAAACTCACACCTTTCCAGACCTCCAGTGCTTTTCTCTGTCTTTCTGGCTCATGGTTTCAAAGGAACCCCATCCTATTGCTATCAGTGCCCTACCTTTCTTTCAGGCTTTTCTGCTGGCACATACTTGGGTTTCCTTATTTGCTTTTCTGAACAGCTCAGGAACTATATTGGAATGGGCACAGGTAGTTACATGCAAGCACACAAAGTCAATGTTTGTCCACAAAAATCAGAAAATACTAGATTAGAATGCGTGTGTAGGGTTCTTTTGCTGCCAATGTAGGATTAAAGGCAGGCAGTGTGGAGGCTGGACATTTTGTGTTCACCCATGTAACCTTAAGCATTTTCTCAGAAATGGGATATATTTCTGTCCCGAAAAATTCAGCAGTAACTGAGAGGCTCTCATAATTTTAGCCTTTCATCATCTGCTTGGGAAGCTACTATGGGCAGATGCTGTTTCCCTGGAGGAGAAATCTAGTCATGTGCTCCAGAAGCTTCTTATCTTAATCTCTGACCAAGGTCCTAAATTAATCTCCTGCAGGGGTAGAGAATCTTTGGGTAGCCAGGCACTGACTTTAACAAGGAGCATGCTGAGAGGGACATGTTGCAAAATAACTTGGGACTGTGGCCTGGATGTGGGTTTTCTTTTTTCTTGGGAGACAGACATTGGAGTTTTTAACCCAAGCTAAGTCTATTTTAGAGGTTTCCAATGGCCAAAAATTCTGATTATAAGACCTCCAGAAGTTGCCCCCAAATGGTTTGGAGACTGCCTGTGTGCTGCTGCCAACGGGAAGCTGGGGGAGGCTGATTTATGCGTTAGGCATTAGGAACATGCTTGCCATATATATATAAAGTGTGTTTGCAGAAGGCTCTCAAAGTATACACATGGAGACACATATCTGTTTTTCCACCCGTCCTCCTCACACATTGTGGCAGAAGAGCTGCCTCTTTATCTGTAAAGCATGCAGTGACAAGTGCTGAGTGTTTTCACTGGGCTTTGAAAGATTCCTTGAACTGTGTCCTAGTACAAAAGAGGCTTTGAAAGGAGAACTATGTTGTCATGGAGTCTTTCAGGCCAGCAGCCTTAATATGAACCAGAAAAATTGTGACTTTAGCTGCTTTGGACTGGAAAAAAAGAAAGAATAGAAATCTCATGGCAAATCAAGCTTCTCTCCTCACAGTTAACTGAAGTGGTATGAGAGGCCTTTATGTATTCTCAGGAGAAATGCATTCGAGGAGATGGAGAATGAAGGCTGCACCAACACTATTTTTTAAAACACTACCAATGTCTTCCATCTAGCTCTACATTCTATGGGCAGAAGGTTATTTCCAGCAAAGGTTGTTCTGCCAGTTCAGGTTAAATGAGTTTCTACCTTTCAGGCCACGTAACTGACATCACCAGTGTCAAGAAAGGATGACCCAGTAAAGTAAGATATTGGTTTTGGATAACCCTTAGCTATGTGACAAAAGGTTCATGCCAGCCTCACCAAAAGACCGAGAATAATACATAGCTGAGTGAGAGGCACAGAAAGAAAAGCAACAATCCTGCAGTATTTCTCCATGTTCCTAATGAAAATGACTTTAGTCAGGAGCTTATTATCTTACCCAGTTGGAAATCTTCATTATGTATATGTCAAGGAATATTACTGATCACTCAATAAAGCAAATACATACATGAAATGGGGACATTCAGAGCATATCAATGCAGGTTCACTTTTGTTGTTGTTGTTGTTGTTGTTGCTGTTGTATGTGAAAAGCTCCACATCACCTGTCGAGCAACTGGCACTGATGTGTGGATTTTCTACATGATTCAGATGAGCCATACGGCTGCTGCATGATCTGATGCTGATGCCTGCAAAACTCCATATGGGAAGTGTTAAGTCCTTTGATCGTGGGCGAATGATGAAGACTCATTGTGCAGTTAACAGCTCTTTATTTGTTTAACAGCAACACCCCAACAACGCAATCAGCACGCAGGCCTCTCTTTATCTTCCCAGAGACCCGGACACAATGGCAACAAGTAGTGGAGCGTTTTCACACCCTGCGCATGCACGCAAGGCTGGCACCACTCAGTCTAGTCCTGGGCAGCTTTTGGAATGCCCGGAACCAATGCAACATCCCAAGCCTGCTTTTGCAGGCTTAGGACACAACACCCCTCCCCCCTAGATGGAACATTTCTGCGCACATACATGTACGTCCTACATTGGGGAAGTAATATATAGTTCCATAAATCAAATGCATGAAATGTGGAATATTTGAGGCTACCCTCAGGCAAAACCCCTTCCACTTCATTTTGGGAATACATGTATCTGAAATCAGGAAATAATACAAAATAACCATGCCCTTTTATTCAGGGCCCTTATGAGTAGTCCCCTTTGAACTTGACAGCAACTTCACAAATTCCCTAAGATATTTGGATGGGCATTTGGCCCACTGCGATCTCCTCGGACCAGGAGAGATTGCATGGCCCACCTGCTCGCCTACCAGGCTAGGTGGGCCAAGGCGTTGCTGCCCTAAATTCCCAGGTGACCTTGGTGCTGTTGCCTAACCTACTTGCTCGCCTACCAAGCTCGGCAGGCCAGGACTTTGCTGCCCTGCCTGCTGTCACCTCTCGTAGAGCATCTTGGAAAGAGACATCTTCTTTTGCAAAAATCTTCTCCTGTAAGTCTCTGTTCCTTAAACCGCATACAAAGCGATCTCGCAGCCTCTCTTCCAGATCCTTGAACTCACACGGTCTGGCTGCTCGCCTTAAGGCCGCAATAAAATCCTTAGCAGATTCACCTGCCCTCTGGTCCCTTTGCTCAAACGTGTGCCTCCATGCAATAACAGACAACTTGGGCTGGAAATGTTCCTTCAGCAGTTTCTTCAAGTCAGTATACGTTACTGACTCCAGAGGTACAGGGGCCACCAGGTTCTCTGCAATTTCAAAAGCTTCTTGTCCACAGACACACAACAGGGTTGCAGCCTTCAAGCCATCTTCTCTAATCTGGTTTACCCTGAAGTAATTCTCCACCCTTGCAACATAGGATTCCCATCTCTCTGGGTGTGAGACATCAAATTCGGATAAACGACCAATCTTCGCCATCCTGTAGTTTACAACCTTCACCACTCGCTCCTCTGCAACTTCTATTGGGGAAAGGGTCTTTCAGCTGAGCTCATCCTCCAGCGACGCTATACTGGCAGGCTGGGACGCTGATTCCAACGCTGTCTTCCCCTCTTCAGGACTTCTTGGGTAAGTCTTTAAAGCTTTCTTTTCTTCAGCTGGTAAATCATCCCACCTTCGTTGCCAGTGTTAAGTCCTTTGATTGTGGATGAATGATGAAGACTCATTGTGCAGTTAACAGCTCTTTATTCATTTAACAGCAACACCCCAATAACGCAATCAGCATGCAGGCCTCTCTTTATCTGCCCAGAGACCCGGACACAATGGCAACAAGTAGCAGAGCGTTTTCGTGCCCTGCGCATGTGCGCAAGACTGGCGCCACTCAGTCTGGTCCCAGGCAGCTTTTGGAAGGCCCAGGACCAATGCAACATCCAGAGCCTGCTTTTGCAGGCTCAGGACACAACAGGAAGGATTGTTATTTTTATGGTGGTTTCACAGAACTACCATGGGTTTGATACCAGACAACATCCTGCAGGAATCAAAAATAGAGATTGGTAATCTAGATTGTGTGGCAGCCTTAGAGTAGTAGAATAGTTGGCTCTTGTGGTGTAGAAAGGAGTCATCTGAATGTTTCATGAGAAGAATCTTAGTAACAATGTCTTACTGGCATTAAAGAAACTCCAGATAAAGTCTTAAATCTCTAAGGACTGCATGAGGAAGTGGAGGCATGTGCCTGATTTAGCTTCAGAAGGTGAAACAGTCCGTTCCCAGGAAGGGTCACATTCAAGTCAGAAGATTTCCAAGTAATTAAAGCAAATTGGGGTGAATGAGTCATTTTGTTGCAGGAATTAGAAGCTAGGCAGGAGACGCCCTCTTCAACTAAGGTCAGAATAAATCCTGGGGGCATCTGCATAGTAACTTGATTAAAGGCCTTTTCCTTTAAGATCAGGATGTTGGACCAGAGTGGGGACTTACTAAACAATCACATTCCTCACAAAAGTCAGGAGAACCTGACTCCAGGGACTTTGAAGTACACTGCTATAGGAATGGCTGCAGAGGGCAGGGACTCATTTAATTTCTTCTCTTTCTTTGGAAGGCTGAGGTTGCAGACCCAGTGATGATGATACAAATGGGCAATGCTGGGTCATTATGTGGGTGGGGCTGGGATTTCTCTTTATCTTTGGTTCCCCCCCCCCAAATTTGCTGTTAAGTCTATTTTAAGTTTACACTAACACATTCATTACCCTCCCCCAAATGGTTAAAAAGGAGACACTTGGCAATACAATCAGAAAGAATTCTGGGAACTATAAAATAGAAGTTTGGGGGCCATCAATTATCCAGCTCTGCACCACCACTAGGATATTTCTGACAACACAGATTTTCACTTTCTGCCTGGCCCACTGCTTCCCAAGTGCATGAACAAACGACGTGAAAATCCTCCCAATTGCAAATGCAGCTGATTGCCAATGGAATCCATGTTTGTTTTTTTCTTTCTTTATTGTCTATGGAGATGTTCAGTCATCTAGGTCATGGTTGTCCCAAAGGTGCTTTTTCAAAAGGCAACTGGACTTTCTTTGTTTTTGCTCTAAGATGTTTCACTTCTCATCCAAGGTCTGAATGAATTCATTCTTTATTACTTTTTTACACTGCCTGACTCCCACCAAGGTTTCATTGAAAACTACTGTTTTCCAACAACATCCCTAAAACAGAGTGGATGGTCTCCAGTACTTTGTACCATTCTAACAGCAGTCCTTGTTCTGATTGGCTGAAGTGCCTGATATGCCACACCCCTCCCCTCCAGCAAGGGGGCGGCCAAGCTATTACTTCTTCACTGTTAAGCAGATATCACTTTTTAAAACTTCAAATTAATCCAATAACAGCTTTCTTCATCTATGTTTTCCATTTAACACATTCATCTCCGAACTGGGGCTTCTGCCAAGGCTGTACCCCTTGCTTTTCCATCTCAAGCCCACAGCACCAGAAAGACACCTTTCTCCTTAAAATAGTTGTAACATAAGCACATCACTGCTATGTTTCTATGAGTGGAATTATCATTTCTTCCTTGCTGCCATGGGTCTACAAGAGGAAAAGGGGGAGAAAGGACCATTGGGTCCACTGTTGCTGTGATTATTGCAGCATCAGAGCAACAAGGGGAAAACAAACTCTGTCTCCTTAGTGCCAAAGGAGATACAGGCAGACCAAGTAAAAGTACAGTTTGTTCAGCAACTATTCAAAGTTAAAATAGCACTAAACAAATGGTACTTACGACTGGTCCTCAGAGTTCCGGCTGTACCAGCGTCCCTGCCAGGCATGGCTAGACTGACCCATACAGGATTGGAAAGGCTAGTAAGAAGAAAGACATTACAAATAAGATCTTGAAATGGTTATAGTCTGGACTGACCCTCCTGGCCCCATTGTTAAGCCCCTGCAATGCAGACTGGAATTTTTGAAAGTAGTTCAAATAACTGAGAACAGCACACAGGAGACAAACATTAGTGTGGAATTGCCCAGAATGGAGTTTAATGGAATTTAAGTGCAAGCTAAAAATTAAGATAGGAAGGGTGACCAGTTTTTGAATGTACCACATTCTTACTCAGGCATCCATATAACAAAAAAGGAGAAATGAGGATTGAGTGGCTGCATGTTTCTCAGTGGCCTCCAGGCATAAACTTTTGGTTAGTAAGAAACCAATCAATAATATCTTAGTCATTGAGACATATAACAACCATGCTGCGAGGTCTTGCAGATATACCCTTTTTTCTGTCTCAGCTTAGGATATTATTCAAATCCATAAGATTTTCAAAAAGAACAAGAGGAACTAGAATGGTTTTTGGAGAAGAGGTTTAGCTTTGAGTTCTGGAAAGTACTTTTGGAAAGTACTTTGAGTTCTAGAAAGTACTTCTATGGAGATCTGATGTGAATTTGTTCTTAGTTATATGAGATCTGCATCTTAGAAGATCTTCTAGTAGAGTAAAGTATTTACTCTGTAGTAAGGTATTTTAGATGGTCTATAAATAAACATTATTAAGCAAACTGTAGTTTAGTGTCATCCATGAAGCCATGATCACTTTCTCCACTGAGCAAGTCTTGTTCCTGGTAATTTGATCTTGATCAGATAATCGGGATGGGTGATTAAGATATTCTGATCTTTCTTCCTTAGGTCATGAAATGCTTCAGACAGGATGTCACTAGCTGTCATTTCATTTCTCTGAAGACAGATAGAAACTAGACCCAATATAAATACTAAAGAGTCTTCCTATGGAAACTATGTTGTATTTTTATTCCTGGTTTTTCTATTGCACTAATTATATTTGAAGGATAATTGTGTGTCTAATTTTCTATTGCATGTTGTATCAGTTCTGCTGTGGTGATTTGTGGGCCATTATTTCTGGCTTAGGACATTGTATGAATTTGCTGGGGTCTGTTCAACAATCCTTGGTTGAATAAATCATGACTTATCACCATTTGTAAATCCAACCTTCATCTGAAGTATATAAGTAGCCAATTCCTCAAGGTTTCCTAAAAGGGCTTTAATAGTTCAATGAATTCGCAAACAAGGCTGTTTTACCTACTTCTTATAAGCATAATAAACTTCCAAGAATGTAATCTTAGAATTTATACTTAGCACTATGGCCTTGTTAACCACAGAACATTCCTTAAACTTTATTATATGCACAGTACAATTAGAGTTTATTGTAATTTATATTGCATCTGACCTGAGGCACTACCTTGGAAAGCACCGTGTCATATCATTTAGGGTCCTTCCACACTGTTACTATTCTTACTTCCTAATCTATCTAAGGTAGTTCAAAGCCAACCCATGACAATCTTCACAATTACTGACCACTTAGAATAAACAGGATTACCATGATCCAGTGAAGGCTCTCACCAATTGACCAATAGTGAATGTAAAAAATGTTGTTCAGTCAAGACCTCTTCCCTCAGCAGTCATGGGTCCAAGAATAATAAAAATTCCTCTATTTAGTCAAGTGAAAAAGAAGAATAAATTGTTAACACATCCTTTTATCTGTTTTATTATAAGGGAGGCATTTTTTCTCAAAATCTGGTAAACCAAATTAGCCTGGGAATAATTGTCTCATTTGATTATGGCAATCCATAACAGACTAAGAATTGAAAATAAAACTATCATGCTATGTTGCTATGCTGCGTTCTTTCTATTTTTTTAAAAAAAAACAGCATGAGTCTACAAAGGTAGAATAGAATAGAATAGAATAGAATAGAATAGAATAGAATAGAATAGAATAGAATAGAATAGAGTTGGAAGGCCATCTAGTCCAACCCCCCACCCAAGCAGGAGACCCTACACCATTTCTGACAGATGGCAGTCCAGTCTCTTCTTGAAAGCTTCCAATGATAAAGCTCTCACAACTTCTGAAGGCAATCTGTTCCATTGGTTAATTGTTCTCATTGTCCAAAAATTTATCCTTATTTCTAGGTTGAATCTCTCCTTGATCAGTTTCCATCTATTATTCCTTGTCTGGCTTTCAGATGATTTGGAAACTAGGTTGATCCCCTCCTATCTGTGACAGCCCCTCAAATATTGGAACACTACTATCATGTCTCTTCTGGTCCTTCTCTTCACTGGACTAGCTATGCCCTGTTCCTGTAACTCTTCTTCATATGTTTTAGCTCCAGTCCCCTAATAATCTTTGTTTCTCTTCTTTGCACTTTTTTAAGAGTCTCAACATCTTTTTTATAGTGTGGTGACCAAAACTGGTTGCAGTATTCTAGGTGTTGCCTTATTAAGGCTTTATAGGGAGGGATTAGTACCTCACACGATCTTAATTGAATCCCTCTCTTAATGCAGTTTAGGATTGCCTTGGCTTTTTGGCTGCTGCCACAACTGTTGGCTCATATTTAATTGATTGTCCACTAAGATTCCAAGATCCCTCTCACAGTTGCTGCTATTAAACCTGGTTTCACCCAATGCATATGTGTACTTTTGTTTTTTCTTGCCCAAGTGTAAGATTTACTTTTCTCTACCTTGAATTTCATTTTGTTAGATAGGGCCCAGTGTTCAAGTCTGTCAAGATCCCTCTGGATCTTGAGCCTATCATCTAGGGTGTTGGCTATTCCTGCCAGCTTAGTATTATCTGCAAATTTGATAAGTTCCCCTTTTATTCCCTCATCTAAGTCTTTTATGAAGATATTGAAGGTAGAACTATAGTTTAACTAACCAGTTTAGAAATCTCTTTCTCAGAATTGCTCAGACAAAATATAGCATTCATTCATTCATTCATTCATTCATTCATTCATTCATTCGTCATATTTATAGAGCTTTCCATCTCACGAATGTGACTATTGGTGACATACAATAAAAACTGAACTTAAAAATAAATAAACATTAAAATATTTCATAATAAAATATTCATATTATTTAAAAAGGAGCACCTTTGGCGTTATACATAGCATAGCTATTTCACAGGGGGGGAGGGACCAGAGCCTCTTAGGAGGCAGAGGAACAGCCCCCTCACTCAACTAGCACAAGAACCACCTTCACAACATCCTGATCCAGGTATTTAGCCAGAAGGGACATGAATCTAAAAAGCTTGTGACCATATGGACTCTGTCCACTTCCTCAGCCCCCCAACAATTTCAAAACTTTCCCATATTACAGGGCAGGACTCTGTCCTTTCTTCATCATTTCCTTAGCAACAAGGGCTACATTAAATTGCAAATAAATTAGAGTCACTTCGTGCAACAGATGCTCAGCAAATTCTTCCATACAGCCTTTTAAGAGGATTTCTGAATCCCTTTACCCAAGAGTTGTCACCTAGACAAAGCCATCAGATGGCTATCTGCATATGCAATAAGGGCAGAGAAATATTGTCACTTTGTCACTCTTATTGCCACTAGTGGCACTGTAGACGTCTGTTTTCCTGTTTCATCTCATTCAATTCTTCTATGAAGTACAGAGAGTAATGGGTTTCACAAAGGAGAGAGGTTGCATAGCTGTGACCTAATCTAAGACCTCAGTATTCCTCTTATTCCAAGCAATGACCAAGGCCTCAAATGGTCCATACAGCAGACCAGGAGAAACAACCTCCAAGTTCCTCTGATATTCATCAAGGCTAATCAGTTGCTGAGAACAAACCGATATAATAGGTCCTGTCTTTCTGGATAGTGGATAGTGGCACCAGAGAATGCCATGGCTATTCAGGGCATCATCTGATCATGTTCTAGAATACATCACATTGCCATCACTCCAACAAGAATACCACATCAGGTTCTTGCCAATCATATCAATTTTTTCCTTTAATCTTCACATAATAAGGATAGAAGTACATGCCGTTTTTGAAAGTAATGCCTTTTCCAGTCAGATAACTAAATAATCAGAATTCAGCTAATGCATATAATCCACTTCTCCTTTTCTGCTTCCCTCCTGTGTGCTTTCAAGAGAGTATGGAATGTAGCCAATTTCTTTACGGCCTAATCTCTCCATCATTCCAAATTTATTATCTCTCTATTGGCAGTAGGAATGCTTTCTGCTACAATAACAATTAACCTATCTTAAAATGTAACTGCCACTAAATTCCCCAAAGACTTAATCAAGAGCCCCAGTTAAAACTTAGCTGTATGCCTCTTATTTCAGTGACATCTTGAAACCTACAAGCTGATCCCAGCAAATAATTGCAAATCCCTAGCCTGAATAAAGTTTTTATAGTTGCTTTTTTTTTAAAAAAAAATTAAAATTAATCATGGCTGAGTCATCCCATTGTTTAGCCACCTTTCATTGATGGTAACATGTAATGTTGGTGGAGGTGAGCAGAAAAGAACCAATGGGTGATTCCAGTCCTAGAAGAATCACCCCAAACATTCCAATAGTGAAGCTTCTGCTAGGAATTTTTATAACTCTGAAGAAGTGAATGAGGCAAGCAGAGCAATGTCTGTTAGAATGTGAAAAATCAGAGCATTGAGTCATCCCCTGTCTTTCCATACTTTCCATAATCCCTCCTGTTAACACAGGACACAGAGACCCTTAACTCAGTAACATAGAATTGCTATGATGTTTGCTGCTTTACATAAACTTTTAAAAAGTAATTCTGGTTTTATTAAATGTGAAAAATGGTAGAAAATCCAGAGATCGTTCTCTGGGAAACATTTTAAAACCATGATAGATTTATTCCCATGGCTAACATTTATATTCCATTTTATTACTTAGTAAACAATGCTTTATTTGTGGGTGTGTTGTTGTTTTTTTGCCAGCTCACAGCTTCATGTGACAAACCAAGTGCCTGTTGTTTAAAATATGATACATCTTACACGGTCAACTATGAACACTCCCTACCACATGCAACCTTGCCTGTCCTTTTTATGAATGTAGTCTTAAAACAGAACTTCCTTGATATTTAAGTATAAAGTTTTTCTTTCATCACCAACTGTGGTGGGAATAGAGGGATCATTGGATTGAAAACTCTGCTTAATCAGCACATGATGAAAACTTTTTTTTAAATAATTTTTTATTTTTCCAAACTCTCCCCCATACATATACCGTGATATTTATCAGATGTTAACATACATTCTTTTAACATTCATATATAAGATACTTTTAATAAAATGAAATAAATACATACACATGACTTTTGGTATTGCTCGCTCATTTCCCCTTTCACTGTATCCACACTCCTTCTTCTCTACCTTCTTTCTCCCTTCTTTCTCTTACCTACTTCCCTCTTCTTCCTCTCCTCTTTTCTTTCCTTCACCACTCTCCTCCCCTTTCTCCCCACTTCTCCTCTTCTCCTCCAACCTTCCTACTTCCTTCTCCCCTCCTTTACTCTTTTCTCTCTCCTCTCCTTTCTTCCCTCTCATCCCTATTCAGATACAATTCAGGGGTAATGTCCAAGCAACTCCTCTCTCCAAATTTCCCTATCTGTATTATATACAATAAGATTAATTTTCTCTTACATTAATATTTCTATTTATCTAACCTTCTTGGTATATACTTCTATAAATATTTATACAACCTCCAGTTATTCAATACTGTGTTGCCTGGGTCTCCCTCCTTATCTGCTCCTTCTTCTTCCAAGTACATGATGAAAACTTGACTGTTACTTATGTTATCATTTAAATTGCAGATGAGTTCATGTTGATTATGGTAGTTACTATATGTACTTTGACTAGATATGGTTTGATGTGTTTTGAGAAGCTTTTGAGAATCTTATTTCTAGTAAAGTAAAGTTTCATATGAATTGAGTTTGATTATTGGTGATACATGGACACCACCATTTTTTTTCTTCATAGCAATTCAGAAATAGTTTGCCATTGTTTTATTTTGTGATTAATTTCATTCTTATTCCTGACTGAATTAACTGCCCTGGATTTTCTTGGTGGCTTTTTATCCAAATACTAATGAGGTCTGACACTGTTTAGCTTTCCAAAGATTGGCCAACATCAGCCAGATGCTATGACCTGCTTTCTTATGTTGACAACTGATCCTTAATAGACAACCTTATATTACTTTTTTTAAAAAATAATGTTTTAAACATTACAATTAAAAGATAATAACTAATGCAACCCAAAAGAAATAAATGAATATAAAGAAAAAATAGAAGATGCAAAAAGGAAAGGAAAAGTAGAAAGTGCAACAAAGAAAGAAAAAATATAATATAGTGTAGAATATAGTAGAGGAAAAGAGAAGAAATATATAAGGAAATTACTTCCCCCTTCATCATAAACATTTTAGTAACTTATTGCCTCCTTTTAAAATATAATAAAAGATCTTTTATCTCTAAATCCCATTTCTTATCTATAAACATATCCTTAAAGCCACATCATTCAGTCCTGATTAGCAAAAGTCCATTAAGAATGAACAGAGATTACAACCTATCTATTCTAACTTTGATCAAATAAACCAACTTTATATTCCTTCCTTTTACTTCTAACAATCTTCATTTTTAATCCTTTCAAATACTCTCCTACAATCTGATTTCTTTTCATTTTGTTTGCTTCTCACAAAATCCTTTAAAACTTTTGTAAATCCAACAAAGGGAACTTATCCAGGTCACTCTTTTGGTTTTATGATTTATATATCCCTTTTAAATTATTAAGACATCAGCCAGTTTTATTTGTATTTCCAGTATAGCCTTTTTTCCCATATCATTCTCATAGCCTGTCATTTTTAAATCCCTTTTCAAATCATTCTCAGTTTTATGCAGTAAAACCTGTTTCTCTTTGATATTATTTTTTAAACACAGACTATCTATAGTGTCAGAGATTTTTTAAATTAATCCTCCACTTGGCTGATGATCGCCATTGCGATATCATGCAATATAATGCCCTGTCCTTCAAGAATATTCAGTTTGCTATAACATCTCACCGGAAGTCCACAGACAATACTATATAATTCTGTGGGTCTTATTTCTGTACAGATGTATAAGACTGCCCTAAAGTAGCTTTTTTATATAATGATAAGAAAAACAGAACTCTGCTAAGCACCTAGCTGTCTTGATGGAAGAAAAAAAAAAAAGGAAAGTACAAAGTATGATCCTCTTTAAGGAGGAAGCAATGTGATTTTTGTGACAGCATTGGTTGCTTGAAAAAAAAGGAGAAGAATGAAAGAAGTCCTATATAAACAACAGCAACAGAGGTGATGTGTAGTTTGGAGGATATCCTTCTGTTTCTTACTTCCTGGCTGCAGCTCTGTGTAAGGAGGTTTTTATTGTTTTTATTTTATTAAGAGTTTTCAGGAAAGCCAACCCTTTGCTTGAGCTGATGAGATTATTCCTTCCCTTAAGAAAACTGCTTGCTGGAGCAGGATCCACATGCAAGTGGTGTTGTATGTATCAACATGCCCACTCACTCAGTTTGCCTGCAGGGCCTCTTGAATGCAGCATGTGGCTGGGACCAGGATGACTCAGAAACTTATTGAAGCAAGTGGAGAGAGAGAGAGAGAGAGAGAGAGAGCAATGACCCCACTCTGCATTTTGCTTGGAAACTGAAACAGTCTCTGATTTGGTCATGGAAAATTCTTTCTGCGTGGCTGTTCAAACGGAAACTTACTGGAATGACCAATTCAGAGATTTCCCTGGAATTCTTACTGCTTTGAAAAGTCAGTTTTAAGTTGCTGAGTTCAAGAGAATTTTTTTTAAAACCCCTTTGCTGTCTGCAACAATCACAGGACAGGTTTTTGTTGAGGATCTGCCCATCTGCTCCTTTTCATCTGCCTTGAGTTCCAGAGTCCTAGTAATTTTGGCTTTAGTAATAGTAGTAAAGTTGGAAGGGACCTTGGAGGTCATCTAGTCCAACCCCCTGCTCGGGCAGGAAACCCTACACCATTTCGGACAAATGGCTGTCCAGTCTCTTCTTAAAAACTTCCAGTGTTGGAGCATTTACTGCTTCTGGAGGCAAGCTGTTCCACTGATTAATTGTTCTCACTGTCAGGAAGTTTCTCCTTAGTTCTAGGTTGCTTCTCTCCTTGATGAGTTTCCACCCGTTGCTTCTTGTCCTGCCTTCAGGTGCTTTGGAAAATAGCTTAATTCCCTCTTCTTTATGGCAGCCCCTGAGATATTGGAATACTGCTATCATGTCCCCCCTTGTCCTTCTCTTCGTTAAACTAGACATACCCAATTCTCGCAACCGTTCCTTATATGTTTTAGCCTCCAGTCCCCTAATCATCTTTGTTGCTCTTCTCTGTACTCTTTCTAGAGTCTCAACATCTTTTTTACATCGTGGTGACCAAAACTGGATGCAGTATTCCAAGTGTGGCCTTACCAAGGCATTGAAGAGTGGTATTAATACTTCACGTGATCTTGATTCTATCCCTCTGTTAATGCAGCCTAGCACTGTGTTGGCCTTTTTGGCAGCTGCAGCACACTGCTGGCTCATATTTAAGTGATTGTCTACTAGGACTCCGAGGTCCCTCTCACAGTTACTACTATTGAGCATGGTGCCACCTATGCTGTACTTGTGCATTTGGTTTTTCTTGCCTAAATGTAGAACCTTGCTTTTTTCACCATTGAATTTCATTTTGTTAGTTAGTGCCCAGTGTTCAAGTCTGTCCAGATCCTTCTGTATCTGAAGCCTGTCTTCTGGAGTGTTGGCTATTCCTGCCAGCTTGGAGTCGTCTGCAAATTTGATGAGTTCCCCATCTATCCCTTCATCCAAATCGTTGATGAAGATTCAACCATTCCTTATTATAAATTATTATCTCCTTTTTATAAGTTATTATCGTATGTTGAGATCAGCTTTGAATTAAAAGAGAAAAAGAAAAGTGATTAACAACCAAATTTTGATACATCTAAGAAATCACAGTGCGTATGATAAATGCCCAATGGAAGTACATATGATGCAAAGCCCATATTCCAAAAATATACAGGATTTATGTTACAAGCATGAATGCTAAAGACTAAACATTTTAATTTATTAACAATTCATACTTACATTGCGATTGAATCTTGGTTAGTCTCTAGGTTTCCTGACTTTTAAAGAATATTCAAATAGCTTTAATTTTTTAATCCTATTGTTTATGCATTAGATACTGTTTTAAAATCTTGCAATCGTTTTAATTGTAAAGGTACGTCCAGATCCCTTATAGATCAAATGATAACAAAAATGTTTTACTCATTTAATCAATTTTCTACTCAAAAATGACAAGTCAAAAAATAATCTGCATTTATTTTTCTTTCTACTTCCATATATATTGCCTGTAACACTTCAATTGCTTTCTTTTTTTCCCCTGAGCTCTCTGTTACCATTCCACACATGAATTTCAAAACTTATTTATAGTAGGCTCTCCGTTTATAGTCCCCAGGGGCAAACATGTTAAATATTTATCAAATCAAACTGGTGTGCCACCTGACTCCCAATGACTCTGGACAGCTCACAACAATCAAAACAAGGAAATCACAATACAACTAATTAAAAGGAAAGTAAAAAAAGGACGAAAGATTGCAAAATAATATAGGTATCATTGTAGCTTCCATTAATTTTTGAAAGCATTTGACCAAGAAAAGCGGGGTTTGGTTCTAATTGAAAATCTTTTTTCTCATTAGTATGCATGGCCTTGGAGGAAAAAAAAATTAGGCTCACATTGACTGTTTTTAATTTGCATACTGTGTATTAACATTAAAAAAAAAAAAAATGATGCAGGAAGGAGCCACAAGCCTAACATTTCAAACACTACCAACATTTAGTATATAGAATATTATATCAGGGAGGGCAACAAGGGTCTGTGGAGTTGGTAACTACCAATAAAAGAGAATATTTGTAGCTGAGAGTTGAAACGAGGAGTCCTTGGTGCTCTCTGAGCTTGGGTTTTTTTTTTTTTTGCGGACATTTCATTACCCAAAATAGGTAACATTATCAGTGCTAGAGTGATGATGAGTGACTAGCACTGAGGATACTTAGTTTGGTAATGAAATGTCTGCAAGAACAGAGATCCCCAACCTTTTGGGCATCAGGGACCGGTTCCGTGGAAGTTTTTTCTGCGGACTGGAAGCTGCGTGGTTTTATGTGATAACTTATTCTGGTTTGTCAGCTGCATCCCTGTCTGGTAAAGGTGTACCTTGCATTAGGGTGATGAGGCTGGATGTCTGTAATGTGCTCTACATGCTCCTGCCTATTGAAACAGTCTGACAAGCTGTGGCTATCCTATTGTTGGTGAAGCCCCTGGAGCATGTGAGAATTCTATTACACTGGCTCTTGGTGCTTTTCCAAGCCCAATTAAAATTGTGGGTGTTAATCTTTATAGCACGAATAGGGAATACAATCCAGCCTAAGGGACAGATGAAAGCCCAGCTGGTCAGATGAAATAAAGGATGAGACTTCAGGAAGGGGGGAAACTTCTTGCATCATCAGTTTATTCATGCTAGAGGAAGTGGAAAAATGATGGCTTGCTGTTTTGCAATGCTTAGAGCATTTTTCTTTGGAACTGAAAGAGGGAGAGGGAGCCATTGTTCTTGTTTTCTTTGCTTACCCATGTCCCATTTTGGCTGAGAATGGGATAAACTTGTGACTTCTAGCTTGGAATACACCACACCCAACCAGGAAAGCATAGAATGGCCAAAGCTACCTTTGCAAAGGGTTCCTTCTAAACCAGGGGTGTCAAACTTGCAACATCACGTGACATCTCGCAATGTATTGCAACTTTTTTTCCATTGCTGGTGGTTTCGCCATGATGCATCTGGCCCTCGGGCCTGCCCTTATACTGATTAGAGATCTTTCAGGCTGATCATTCTCTCAACCATTTGCTTCAATTGTCTTGAGTGTTTTCCTTTAAGCATTATTTTCCTTTTCCAATTGAGGTAAACATGGGGGAGGAGAGGTGTGACTATCTTGTCCCATCTAGCATTAGTGGGGAGAGAGTCTGAGGGAAGAATGGCCCAGGTTACACCACTGCTCCATTAGTGGCATTGGCTGCCAGTCTGCTTCTGTGTACAATTTAAGGTGTTGGTAATCACCTCTAAAGCCCTTCATGGCCATGGGTCCAGGCCACTTGAGAGACTGTCTCATCCCACTGGGATTGACCTGCCCCACCCTTGCTGGCAGAGGAAGCATGAGGTGGTCCTTGACGGCCCGATTATTCCAGTGGCAGGGATTAGGAGAGGGGCTTTCTCTGCTGTTGCACCTGCCTTCTGGAACATCTTGGAGTGAGGTTGGCTCCAACCCCTTCTGCGCTTCCGTAAGAGCTTCAAGGTGTGGCTCTGCCAGTTGGCTTGGGGCTTCAATAGGGTAATATCACAGTGAAGATGGTTGATCGATTAACATCAGAATCCACCTCCCCCCCATCCTGCTTCTGCCCTCCCCATCTTTTAATTACACTGTAGTGTTTGACTTTTTGTACTAACTTATTTGCATTTTTAGTTTATATAGTTTTTATCTTTTATGATTATAAGCAGCCCAGAGTTACCTTGAGGTAAGATGGGCAGCCAATAAATTTTACAAACAAACAAATACAGAAATAAAGAATTACTTAGAGCGCTGCAAGTTAGACAGATCCAGGAAGTCTGTTGCTAGGCATTGTCCATCCTTGCTTATAGCTTTGACTGGTTGGGTCCACATTACTTGAAGGGACATCTTCAGCCATATCTGCTTGTACTTTCAAATCAATAATCGAGGGCCTTGTCTTTTGCCAATTTTGAGGATTATTCATTAAAATATAAGGGGGGAGCTTTTTCTGATATGACCTCTCTCTAGAATGGGTTGCTACTTGTGATTGTTCTAGGTCAAGGGTCTTCAAACTTGGCAACTTTAAGACTTGTGGATTTCAACTCCCTGGCTGCCTGAGGAATTCTGGGAGTTGAAGTCCACAAGTGTTAAAGTTGCCAAGTTTGAAGACCCCTGTTCTAGCCTATCACTACAAGCTTTTAAACAGATTTATTTTCTTTTGCTTTAATCCTTTGATTTCCCAAAAGTGATAAATACTTTATTTTTGGAATTTATAATTTTAATTATAGTAATAAACATTCATAAATACAAGTAGCCCTCGACTTACAACTATTTTTAGTGACTGTTCAAAGTTATAACGGCATTGAAAAAAGCGACTTGATGGCCTTTTGCACACTTGCCATTGCAACATCCCCATGGTCACTTGATCAAAATTCAGATGATTGGCAACAGACTCATGTTTAGAACCGCTGCAATGTCCTGTGGTCATGTGATCACCTTTTGTGACCTTCGGACAAGCAAATCAGTGGGGAAGCCGGATTCACTTAACAACCGTGTTACCAATTTAACAACCTCAGTGAATCACTTAACAACAGTGGCAAGAAAGGCTATCCAATGGGGCAAAACTCATTTAACAATTGTCTTGCTGAACAACATAAATTTTGGGCTCAATGTAGTCCCACCTTACTGGCACTTCAGAAGAGCATGAAGACTCTTTTTCAGACCTTTGGCTAAGATGAGTTAGCCCCTTTCAAGGAGAGGGTGTGTTTTTGCTGCTGCCTGTTTGTGCCGTTTTTCTTTTATTGTTTTTACTAGTCTTATGTTTTCTTGTGAACTGTTTAGGATTGTTGGGAGTCAGATGGTGTGCAAACTGAATTAAATTAAAAAAAAACCAAATTGGATCACCATATCCTATTACAAATGCTTGCTGTTATATATTATTCAATAGTTTGATCCACATAATTGCTTTGGGAGGTTTCTGGTATTAAAGATTAACTATTTTAACAATACAAAGGTGATGGCTCAACATCCATGGATCAGGTAGTGATGGGATTCACACTATGCCAAAACTAGATTTCCATGTGATATGTGATCTCTATCTGGAGAATGGGAAAGGATTTGAGGAATGATGGGCAGAACCTTTGGAGAAAGGGTGATGGAAGAGTCAAGGTAGAATAGAATAGAATAGAATAGAATAGAATAGAATAGAATAGAATAGAATAGAATAGAATAGAATAGAATCTGGAAGGGACCTTGGAAATCTTCTAGTCCAGCTCCCTGCTCAAGCAGGAGAACCTATACCATCTCAGACAAGTGACTGTCTAGTCTCTTCTTAAAAACCTCCAGGGATGGAGCGCCCATGATTTCTGAAGGCAAGCTGTTCCACTGGTTAATTGTCCTCACTGTTAGGAACTTTCTCCTTAATTCCAGGTTGCTTCTCTCTCCATTGTTTCTTGTCCTGGCCTTTGGTGATTTGGAGAATAATTTGACCCCCTTTTCTTTGTGGCAGTCTCTGAAATACTGGAATACTGCTATCATGTTACCCTTATTTCTTCTTTTCTTTAGACTAGCCAAACCCAAATCCTGCAGCCGTTCTTCGTATGTTTTAGTCTCCAGACCTTTGATCATTTTAGTTGCTCTTCTCTGAACATTTTTCAAAGTCTTAACATCTTTTTTGTAGTATGGTGACCAAAATTGGCTGCAGTATTCCAGGTGTGGTCTCACTAGGGTTTTAAAAAGCGGTACTAGTACTGCGTGTGATCTTGATTCTATGCCTCTGTTTATACAACCCAGAATTCTATTAGCTTTTTTGGCTGCTGCTACACATTGCTGGCTCATAGTCAAGTGATCGTCCACTAGGATTCCAAGGTCCCTCTCACAATTATTGCTTTTGAGCCAGGTTTTTGAGGAGGAAAGGATTATAGATATACATGATGGGGGAAGTAAGTATGGAAAATCAGTACTAAGGAGATAGAAAGATCAGTGCCTGGAAAGCTGATTGAGATAAATCCCAAAAATGGATAAAATGACAGATGGTGAGGTATAGGTTACTTTGTAAACTGAAGATTTGGGCAAAAGGAAGGAAATAGAGATGAAAGAAATAAGAGTCAAAGAGAAGAGAAAACAAAGTTCAAAGACATTCTGGGATGTAGGAGGAGACCAAAACTAAAGCTGTCCTGGATTAACCCCATACATGGTTGAGGTATTAGAAATGCTGAGTGCTGCTGGCAGGAAGAGCTAGGTGGGCCAAAGATTAATGAGAAGGGACAATTTCACAGTCTTATTAGAATTATCCAGCCGATTCTTTGGCTGCAGTTTTCAGGAAATGTCATAGATTCTGGCTAAGTTCCTAGTTAGCACTTTTTCTTTCTCCTATCTGATAGTCTGCAGTGCAGCTGTGCTGTGTTGACACTGGCTAGGGAAAAGAACGGTCTTTTCCATCCTATAGTTAGCACTGCGGTGTTTTCCCCCTCCTGGGCTTTAACAGATATGAGATGGGCTGAAATTCAGTAAGTGAACCGTCCCTGATAGTGAGTCTCTTATGGGGAAAGAGCTTTGGTTAGTGCATTTACTTTGTTCACGAAGCTATTAAAAGGCACAGGAGTTTTGCAAGGGGAAGAAACGTGAATATCTCTCTGGCACAGCACGTCTAGTTCTGCACATGCAGCTTCTGCCTGTGTTAAATGTCACAGTAATTGCAGTTCTTCACGATGGAAGTTACTGCTGATAATCATGCCAGCTGTGGCTTATCCATTCTGCACTTATGTAAATCATTACACAACCACTTTGCATGCATGGTTTCTCTCTGGTGTAAATGGAAACAGCTCAAATATAAGATTTAATTTTTAGAGCAACCCTTCACCTACAGATAGAAAATACAGTTGTTGATAACTGTCTAAAGTGCAGGTAGCAGATGATCAATTACTTCTCCCTTCTACAAAAGACTACACCTGCTAATGGCTATAAATGAAGCTATTCTTAAAGGCAGAGAGCAAAGGATATGTTTTTCCTAATTGATGGGCAAGCACAATGCAGAATCAGAAGGCATTATAAAATACTTGAGCAAAATCACGTGGAATACTCTGGTTGGGTTTGGGCAACATGTCAGGCAAGACTAAAATGGGATTGGGTATTGTGTTGCATCGCACTATGCCAGGGGTCTTCAAACTTGGGCCTTTCCTGGCTGAGGAATTCTGGGAGTTGAAGTCCCATAAAAGGGCCATGTTTGAAGACCCTTCTGTACTATATTGTCATGAATGACTTGAGGGTTGCAATATATACAGCTGTTCTGGGTCCCTGGAAAGTAGGGGGTCTCTAAGCAGAGCAGAAGGCAGAAGAGGGCTGTGGACAAGTGGAAACACAATGGCTATGCCTGCCTTAGTGTCTCCACTCCAAGAAAGCAACTCATGTTGGCCTCAGATCACAGGATGTTTTGGGTAGACAAGTCTACCAAGAGCCTAACCCAGCTCCGCATATAAGCAAGTATTCATTGTGCAGTAAATGGGGCTGGTCTATTCCCATAATGCCATTGCAAAGGGCTATTTCTATTAAAATACATGATCTTTCCCTCTTCTTCCATCATCTCATTTTGTAGGAATCCACATGTAATGTTT
The DNA here is from genome assembly GCF_016545835.1 of Crotalus tigris. Taxonomy (NCBI): domain Eukaryota; kingdom Metazoa; phylum Chordata; class Lepidosauria; order Squamata; family Viperidae; genus Crotalus; species Crotalus tigris. The sequence continues at coordinate 134,281 of NW_024100451.1, forward strand.
ATATAGGGCTGTTAGTAAAGGGTCCTCTGAATCTGGTGTTGTATCAGACCCCCCCAAGTGAATGTTGCATGAACATGTCACACATAAAACAATAATGTGACTTTGTTGGGCATAAATATGATGTGCTTGGTTAACATGATCAGGATTTAGAATGGCATGTGAACTAGGTAGACTGGCAAAAGAAAGCAAAGATAGTACCAATAGTAATAGGCATCTTGGATATAATCCCCAAACATCTGGAGCACCATAGGCATTGACCAAATCACCATCAGTTAGTTGCAAAAGGCTTACATCTTGCGATGATACCTTTTAACATCCTCAGCAACATTTGCCTAATCCAGGTCCTTGAGAAGGACTTGGCCAGTGGATTGAAATGCCAAATTCAGTCTAAACTGTGCAACCAAGCACAATAATAATAATATGATGTTTAACTGCACTCCATGTTATTTTAACTAGTGATTAGATTTGAAGTGTCAGAATTAAAAAGATCTCCCCAGAAGTTTAGTAAAATTTGACATTATCATGAACTTCTAGTTTCTAGAAGCTGACTGTGTTCTTGAAACACATTCCTGCAATTCAGTGCCTGTCCCTAATTTCCTCCACCCACTGAGAAGTGAGAGAGAATTCCTTGGTAACAATTACTCATAATACCTATGATTCCTTCTGTGAACTCCTAGACAATGTTTATATAAAAGAGGTAAACCAATTTAAGAAGAAATCAAAATCGGATTAACGGAGATATGAAAGAATGCTAAAAGTGTTTGAAACTTAAAACGATACAAGTTATTACTATTCTCCAAAAGAAGAAGGGATAAGAAAATCAAAAGTAAAATGTTCAGATGTAGAAATAGGCCACACAGGGCTTCAGCCTAAGTAGAATGTTTTGATTTGTTACTTTATTTGAATTGCATTTGGTGAATCATAGCACAAAGAAACTATGGCTATCTTGATATGTTTCACTTAGAGCAGGGGTGTCAAACTGTCAGCCCATGGGCCGGATGCGTCACGATGAAACCACGCCCACCCCATTGCTGGTAATGGGGAAAAAGTTCTGATACGTCGCGTGACTCACGTGACATCATGAATTTGACATGTCTGACTTAGAATGCATTCTGATGAATGTTTAAGTGCAAGTACTTTCATAGTACTTGATAAGATTCCTGAAACAGAGAAGTATGGGCAACTTTGTTGGGTAACTAGGAGTTACAGTTTAGTTTTATTTGAGGAACAAAGATTTCCCACCATGGATATAAAAGAATGGTAGATAGACCTATTCAGATTACAGATTACAAAGTACAGATTACTTTAACTACATAATACTAGTTGATATCTCTGTATCTCTTTTCTGCTAATTTACAGTGATACGGATTTTTGTAGCCAAGCTGGTGACTGTGTCCTATAAGCAAGGAAGCAATCAAGCAAACAAAATAACTATCTCAGTCTTCCTCAACATGCTATCCTCTAGATATGATGCAACCTCAATTCCCAGAGTTTCTACCACGGATGGTTGGGAATACTAAAAATTGAAATCCCAGCACATTACAGAATACTAAGATATGGAGAAGTGGTTTATGCTTTTAACAGATACCACTGAGTACATGTAGTCCTTGACTTAAGACCACAATTGAACCCAAAGTTTCCACAGTTAAACAAGGCAGTTGTTAAGTGAGTTTTGCCCCATTTTATGACTTTTTGTGCCACAGTTAAGTGAATCACTGCAGTTGTTAAGTGAATCATGCAGTTGTTAAGCAAATCTGTCTTTCTCATTGTCTTTGCTTGTCAGAATTTGGCTTGTCAGAAGGTTACAAATGCGGATTCTGGGACAGTGTAATTGTCATAAATGCATGCCAGTTGCCAAGCGTACACATTTTGATCGCATGAGCATGGGGATGCTGCAACGACCGTAAGTATGAAAATTAGTCATAAGTCACATTTTTGAAGTGACTATCTTTGAAAAGTCACTAAACAAATGATTATAAGTCAAGGACTGTGTAGATTTCTACAGACAGTTATTTTGATAGACTACGGATTTCTATACATTGATTTTCAGAGCTGCTGCATTCTATGATGTTTGAACTGGCTTTCTATATTGTGATTCCAGGCAGATTAGGAAATCAAACAATGAGCAGCCCTAGAACAAGGCAACCCTGACTGCTCTTTAGAAGGCCAGATCCTGAAGTTGAAACTCAAGTACTTTGGCCACCTAATGAGAAGGAAGGACTCACTGGAGAAGAGCCTAATGCTGGGAAAGATTGAGGGCAATAGAAGAAGTGGACAACAGAGAATGAGGTGGCTGGATGGAGTCACTGAAGCAGTAGGCGTGAGCTTAAATGAACTCCAAAAGATGGTAGAGGACAGGAAGGCCTGGAGGAACATTGTCCATGGGGTCACGACGGGTTGGACATGACTTCGCAACTAACAACAACAACAACAGAACAAGGCAAACCATGCTTTCTAAAGAAACAGAGGTTTTGAAAATATGTATTCAGACGTAAAGTGTATGCAGTATGTTTATATTGATCAACTATCTGTAATATTTTTGAAACATACTGTACAGGTTGTAGCTGACGTCTTAATATTATCATCCATTATGGATATGGGAGAAAGAGGGAGGGAAGGAAGGAGGGAGGGAGGGAAGAAAGGAAAGAAAAAAGAAAGAAAAAAGAAAGAAAGAGAGAGAGAAACAGGGACAGAGAGGGAGGGAGGGAGGGAGGGAGGGAGGGAAGGAGGAAGGAAGGAAGGAAGGAAGGAAGGAAGGAAGGAAGGAAGGAAGGAAGGAAGGAAGGAAGGAAGGAAGGAAGGAAGGAAACCATTACACTCAAAGTCTAAAGAATCTTCTCTGTGCCTGTACTATAGCCCTTCTGATTTCAGAGGATGATGTCATGATGTCTGTTGCCTTTCTTTTATAGAATAACTGTTACTGCCAATAAAGGGGAAAATGCTGAGGACCAGGGTATCCATGGCAACATCGGGCTCTGCAACATGTGGGTAAAGCCGGACCTCCCACTCCAAACACCTTGTGCATCATCCAGCTGCTGTGTAACACAGATAAGTCAAAGAAATCTCATTGTATAATACTTCATGTCCTTTTCCATTCCTTTCAGTCAGAATAAGGTCACATCACCTGCATGAAGCAGGAAAAAAACAACACCCATTATGTAATTCCAGATTATCCCTCCCAATGATGTAAGAGCTAATTCAAGATCTCTCTATACCTGAAGGAGTTCATTCAGGCCCACTTTAAAAGTTCCTGCTGTTGTTGAAAGGCACACCTAGCAGTAATTATGCCTTAACAGAAGTTTGTTAATTTTCTCAGCATATTATATAAGGAAAAAACTGGGTTACATTCTAAAGAGAAAAAAAAATTCACAAAATGTCAGGAGATGGAAAGAGAGGATGTGAATGTGGTTTAAAAATTGTTATGTTAGAGCTATTTGACATGAAAATGCATCTCATTCCTTCTCTTTAAGAAAGGATTTCAGGTGATCTGAAACAGGGAGGGAGAACCTGTGGCTAAAAGTGGAGGAAGATATTAGAAATTGTAGTTCAATTCGGCAAGAACAGGATTAAAAACCTCTTGCAGTCCGAAAGAAACCATCAAGTTCAGTTACTGAAAAGCTGCTTCAAAACCTGGACTCCAGCCTTCAGGGTTTACGAGTCCTTTCCAGAGCCAGCTTAAGACTTTCTTCCTTCTAAGGCCCAAAAAGTATGGTGCATCTGCTGGAGACTGCCCAAAATATTTGAATGCTTCCAAGTTCCAATCACCTTACCAATAAAAATGCAACTATATCAGTGAAATGACTTGCCTGCAGAAGTTGTGGGTGCTCCAACACTGGAGGTTTTTAAGAAGAGATTGGACAACTATTTGTCTGAAATGGTATAGGGTTTCCTGCCTGAGCAGGGGGTTGGACTAGAAGACCTCCAAGGTCCCATCCAGTTCTGTTATTCTGTTAACCAAGAATTTGTTCCCTTTGTTCCCACCACAATCCCCATTAGCTGCTGGCCAGGGGTCTGACTCGAACACAACTCTTCATAGCATGTGGAGAGGAGAGAGATTTGGCATTAGTACTGTCTGGAAATAGTTTGCCAGAGCTGTTTTTCTGGAACAATTGTTTGGACTTCCCAGTCTAGCCTACAGCCCTGGCAGTCTCCGATATGTGTGCTAATTAGGCCCATCCTTGCTTCGCTTCTGAGACCTGAGCACGATAGCCAAATGCTGTTTGTGAATGTGTGCTCATGAGAGAATAAGAGGCAATCTTAATTTCCCCCTCCCCCCTTCTAGGGCCCCGTGAGAAGACTGTGCTCTTTCAGTAAAGGCTTGGCTGATAAGGCATAATCTTCTGGATGCTCAGGGGATACTCAGCTGACTTTACTACCTCCTCCTCCTCTTTATCTCCACCACTGTTTTTGTACTGCTAAATTTACCAGTGAAGAACTGGGCAAGGAAGCTTAGAAAACAGAACAAAAAAAAAAAAATACAAAAGGGAAGGGACTGTGGTTTTAAAACAGGGAAGGGGTGAAGTAGTTCTACATAGTAGATTAATTCACTTCAGCATTTTCCCCAGGCTTCCTTTAGCACAGGGGCAAACCTCAAGAAGATTGAGCCAAGTTCATTTAAGCAGAAGACGGCCTGGGGGGTTATGATGCTTATGCTGGCCTCTCCCTTGCAGTTGGTTCTCCTTGTTCACACAGGCAATTGTTTCACTATGGGTGTTGCTGAGACAGATGGCACCTGTGTGGCATGAAAGGGTAGTCTTGTGCACTGTTCCTGCCACTTATAAAATCCGAGACAGGATCTTAAAAACACAGTCCTCATGCTGATCTGATGTAAGAGGATCAAAGTAAGCAAGAAGCCCAACGGGTTTTACAGCCGTTAATGAGACCGGTCTCCGGTGATGACGAGGAGGAAAAGAAAACCAAGCTGTGGTGCAATTCTTAGCAGGATTCCTGCATGTGCCACCTGTGGCCTGGATTGTGTGGGTGGTTCCCCAGAGGATGGGGGGATGGAGACTGGTGCTGAATGACTGTTCCTGCCTTTGGGCACTGACACAGGGAAAAAGTTTCCTTTTTTAACATGAAAGAAACCAAACAAACTAGGGGCTAGACAGATACAACACTTCTAGTCAGATAATCTAACCCACGGGAGTTGTTTTCAAATGTTAGATATTTGAAATATTGTTTTCCTGCCACTCAAATCTAGCAATATCCTGAAAATGTTAATGGCAACCTGTTTTGTAGTTTATTTTTTGGGGGAAGATCCCAACAGCCCCATTCTATGCATGTTTAATTCTTAATGTATCAATGGAACTTAGTTCTGAAAAATTTCACACAGGACTGTATTCCTCCCCCCCAGTGGTGGGATTCAGCTGGTTCACACCACTTAGGCAGAACCGGTAGCTAATGTTTTGTTGCCCAGGCCCAGAATGAACTTCCGGAAGTGGCATCCACACAGAGAACTGGTTGTTCATATATTTGAATCCCATCACTGCTTCATTCCAATCCCAGAGTCATGTGCTCAATATCACTGTGTTTAAAGTTTCATTTTCTTCAGTAAATATGTAGATTTACTGTTGCCACAGTTCTTTATTTCAAAGATCACCTCAGATGGAGACTGCAGCCAAGAAATTAAAAGACGCTTGCTCCTGGGGAGGAAAGCTATGGCAAATCTAGACAGCATACTAAAAAGCAGAGACATCACCCTGCCAACAAAAGTGCTTATAGTCCAGGCCATGGTTTTCCCAGTTGCAATGTATGGCTGTGAAAGTTGGACCATAAGAAAGGCTGAGCGCCAAAGAATTGAGGCCTTTGAACTATGGTGCTGGAGAAGACTCCTGCGAGTCCCTTGGACTGCAAGGCGTTCAAACCGGTCAGTCCTAGAAGAGATCAACCCCGACTGCTCTTTAGAAGGCCAGATCCTGAAGTTGAAACTCAAATACTTTGGCCACCTAATGAGAAGGAAGGACTCACTGGAGAAGGGCCTAATGCTGGGAAAGATTGAGGGCAATAAAAGAAGGGGACGACAGAGAATGAGATGGCTGGATGGAGTCACTGAAGCAGTAGGTGTGAACTTAAATGGACTCCAGAAGATGGTAGAGGACAGGAAGACCTGGAGGAACATTGTCCATGGGGTCGCGATGGGTCGGACACAACTTCTCAATTAACAACAACAACAACAACAAAGATGCCATACGTTCATAAAAGGTATAGCATTTCTAAAAGTTTTCCCCCCTTAGTATTTCAAAGTCCCACAAAGAGTTTAGCAATGTTTTCCAATTCTATGCAGTTGGACTCAGAAGTCATTCCTGCTAAGCATGGCTGCCTCTGCTAGGTCATTGTATATAGATCTGTGGTTTCAATGGATTACAAATACCCTTCTTGATTTTTTTAATGCTGTTCTCTCAATCCTTGGAGAACTTTTGCCTATTTGAATGAGTTCATCTCAAGCTGCCTTATTCATTACAGTGACTATAGCTGCTCTCCAGAGTTTGACATCAGAGTGAGGGCAGGAGACTAAAACTAGGATAATTTCAATGTACATTATGAGCTATTTTACCAAGTATAGAATAGAATAACAGAGTTGGAAGGGACCTTGCAGGTCTTCTAGTCCAAACCTCTGCTCAGGCAGGAAACTCTATACCAGGGGTAGGTAACCTTGGCTCTTTTATGACTCGTGGACTTCAACTCCCAGAATTCTGGGAGTTGAAGTCCACGAGTCATAAAAGAGCCAAGGTTGCCTACCACTGCTCTATACCATTTAAGACAAATGGTTGTCCAGCCTCTTTTTAAAAACTTTCAGTGTTGGAACATTCACAACTTCTGGAGGCAGGTTGTTCCACTGATAAATTCACAAACATTAACAATTTCTAGGTTTCTTCTCTCCTTGATTGGTTTCCATCCATTGCTTCTTGTCCTGCTTTCAGATGCTTTGGAGAATAACTTGACTCCCTGTTTTTTGTGGCAACCCCTGAGATATTGGAACACTGCTCTCATGTCCCCCCTCATCCTTCTCTTCATTAGACTAGACATACCCAATTTCAGCAACCATTCTTTATATGTTTTAGCCTCCGGTCCCCTGATCATCTTTGTTGTTCTGATGGCCTTTCTTTTTCTTTTGCAAATGGTGCATCCATAATGTGTTCCTTTTCAAATCAGCAAAAGGAAAGCAAGTGTCACTAAACAGTTCCATTGCAGATAATAAGTTCCCCTGAGTAAACAAACATGCCTTAGCAACTTGGTGCCCTCTGAGTATTGGCCTATGACTCTTGTCCCCTATATAGTCCCTATAATCCCTTGACCCCATGATTAGGACCTTGCTCAATAAGGCTTGGAGGAGGAACTCAGCCCTTCTTCCTTGGCTGGGAGGAGAATGTTTGCTAAGAGTGGGGAGAATTAATCACAGGGAGGTGAAAAGCTGGGTTGCCTTGGGGTGAAAAATGTTTGGCAACATATTGCAAAGATCTGTCGCTGCCCAAGAGTGAATCCTGTGAGCAGGGAAGGAATGCCAGCAACTGCTTTGCATGTGACAGCTGCACAAGGAGAATATTGAAGTGTTTCCTGCTGAGGGGGAGACCTGAAGGAATGTCCGTAGTTGGAGTGATGCTTTGTTAATTACTCGATGGGCTTTCTGAATCAAGTGCCTGTAAGAACTCTAAGGCCTGAAAATACCTTTTTTTCTGAAAGGGAGATGTCTCAGATAGCCTGCCAAAAGGTAGACAATCCTACAGAAGGAAAATGAGGGCCATTTGCATTTCTAACCTCATGAGATAAAAGGCTGCCAGACTTTCTTTACAATGCATTTTAAAGGTAAGTGCATAGTCACCACCAATGTTATTTTCAGTGAAGAAACATCAGCTTAACTACATCACAGAATGGCAGCCTAAAAGTTCCTCCTTTAGAAAGAGATAGAGGTCCCTTTTCAAGAGCTGTCATTTCTCTCCTTTGATTTCTCCTGGAAAAACAGCCCTAAGGTTTTCCAAGGCCAACAAGTGTTTCATCACAATGCACCCATTACCAGAACACTTTTTTTTTCACATGGAGACAAGGCTCTGAGTCAGAAATTAATAGCCATGAAATGATGATGTATGATACATACAAATTGTACAAACATGCAGAAAGAATCTGTCTATCTTAAAGCCTATGACAGAGTTCACATATAGGTTTGTTTTATTCATATGAGCTGGAAATTAGCCTTTTGGAATTTTTGGAACTAAGCAAAATGCAAATGAGACAGTAAACAAATACATAAGCCACAGTACTCTGAGTTTACACAATACATAAAGGCAGTGGTTCTCAACTTGTGGTCCACGAAGCCTTGAAGAAATGTTATGATTTAAATCTTAAGTTAAGTCTTGAGGGTCCATGGCCATGGTGAAGAAAAGGTTGACAGCCACGGCATTAAGACATTCATAGTGGCCAAGCAAGTGGATGGAATTTCATACGGGATAGATATGCAGACTATATCCAGGGATAGACAACCAAGCAGGTGTTTGGGATTCTAAAATAAGGGTCTTTGAATATAAAATATGGCTTATCATTTCCATTACTGATGCAACAGTTGAAACCAATTGTGAAAACAGTTCTTATAACATGGTTAAATATAGTTTGAAAATCCTAGCCAGCTATGTTTTAGTAGTATATAGAGATAACACATAGGGACAATGTTAATTTAGTATTTTAATCTTCTAATGTTTTATGTTGTCATTTTTATCTTGTTGTAAGCCATTCAGAGTGGCTTGAAAGCAAGATGGGTGGCATTTAAATTTAATAAACAAACCAGCAAACCATTTCAGCAGAAATGAAAAAATTATGGGCATGATAGATGAGGCCACTGGAAGCTACAGCTCCATAACAGTTGGCAGGTACATATGTCTCTCCCCTATAATAGAGGGTCTAATTCTTTCCAACATAAAATTTGTAAAGTAGGAAGTGAACCTGCAGAAAGGACTTACAACTGTGCTTAGCAACAGAAGAGCACTTCACAGAAAGAACAACTCTTACGTTGTTGTGTAGTGTTTTGCAAACAGCTAAGCAGCAGGGAGTTTCTGAAGAGTCTTTTTGCTTCTTCAGACAGAACCGTTTAGACATTTTATATGAATGAGTGTATTTGTGCTTACATGTTACCAGAGATGGGAGGTCTGGAAGAATTGAGTGGAAATGATTGAAACTTGGGGGGGGGGGGAATTAAAGACTCATATTGACCCTTGCATGAGCTTCTAGGCAACTAATCGTGCCCTGATCCTACCTTATACCAAGAGTGGGTCCATTTCATTTTCTTTAACCGTATTTTCTTGATTCAGTCTCCACTCCCTAGTCCAGACATGCTTTAGTAAGGATGTCAGAGGCCCACAAGTCTCTTAATTGCATTGATTTTTGCAATGCCAGAGATGTGGACTGGGTGCAGCTCACACAAAAAAAAGTGTGGATAACAGACGGGTGAGCAGAGTTCTTGGAAACCACTCCTAGTGCACACATACCCACAGAGACATGCTGAAATGGTTATTCAAATCACAGTGAGGGTGAGGTTTCAGAATGTTTCGCAGTTACACCCAATGTGTGAGAAAAGATTTACAGTCAAGGGTAGGTATTCTTGGTAAAATATCAAGCAAAGAGCTAAGATTGAATTTAGGGCATCTATTCGACAGAATCCCTGACTGAAATCCCCTTCCAGTTCATCTCCTCTCTTTGCTTAACTGAGATAATATGCAGAGAACATATTTCGCTAATCCATTCTCAACCAAGGTTGCCTGTCCTATATTGTTCAGAAAGTTCCTAGTGAACTGTGACCTTTGAGGTTCTACTCTTGAATCATTTTATTGCAGCAAAAGCTTCAGATTGACATCTTTCCCCAGCATCATGTTAATGTAGCTATTTTCATTTAATGAATTATTTTTAAATTTATTTGCTGCCCATCTCACCATGAGGTGATTCCAGAATGCTCCTAAGGTCCATGAACAAGCAGCACCTCTTATTTACATTAGCTATTTTCCAAGCGAAGTAGAAGTAGCATATGATAGCATAAATATAGCCTTGCTTCCTCTACTTCTTCACATTATCACTACACAATGCCTGCGGGCAGCACCTGGGTTTACTCCCACAATAGCAATCACCAGTCTGTGGAAATGGAGGAACAAGTCTTCAGCATCCAGCAAAAATATTCAAAGAGAATAGAGCTGGAAGGGACCTAGGAGGTCTTCTAGTCCAGCCCCCTGCTCAAGCAGGAGAACCTATACCATCTCAGACAAGTGACTATCTAGTCTCCTTTTTAAAACTTCCAGCAATGGAGTGCCCCGATTTCTGAAGGCAAGCTGTTCCACTGGTTAATTGTCCTCACTGTCAGGAAGTTTCTCCTTAATTCCAGGTTGCTTCTCTCTTTGATCAGCTTCCAACCATTTTTTCTCATCCTTCCCTCTGGTGCTCTGGTGAACAACCTGACCCCCTCTTCTTTGTGGCAGCCCCTCAGATACTGGAACACTACTATCATGTCTCCCCTATTTCTTCTTTTCTTTAGACTGGTCAACCCAAGTTCTGCAGCCATTCTTTGTATGTTTTGGTCTTCAGGTCTTTGATCATCTGACAGTGAGAACAATTAATCAATGGAACAGCTTGCCTCCAGAAGCAGTAAATGCTCCAACACTGGAAGTTTTTAAGAAGAGACTGGACAGCCATTTGTCCGAAATGGTGTAGGGTTTCCTGCCCGAGCAGGGGGTTGGACTAGATGACCTCCAAGGTCTCTTCCAACTTTACTACTACTATTATTATTATTATTATTATCTTAGTTGCTCTTCTCTGAACTTTTTCCAGACTCTCCACATCTTTTTTGTGATATGGTGGCCAAAATTGGCTGCAGTATTTGAGGTGTGGTCTTATAGGACTTTGTAAAGTGGCACTAGTACTAATAGATTTTGTTTGAGTGCAGTTACTATACTTTCCCTACTATTAGATGTGGTGAGGGCCATCAGTTGAAACAATTTTGAAAGGGAGCTGGACAAAATTGTAAGAGTAAGTCTTCATTGACAGCTAATCTCAATGGATGTTTGTTACCATATTCATTTATATTTTATTCATTTATTAAATTTATATGCTGTCCATCTCCCTTTCTGAAGTGACTCTGTGTGGCTATCTAAATACAAGTGACATGCAGCAATTGTAGTGGAAGGCTTTCATCCTCCTATCCATGCTTATGATTTGCCTGAATGCCCCTTGTTGGCCAGTGTGAGATAATGAAATGGTAGACTCAAGAATCCTTGGCCTGGTTTAGCAGGCCTTTTCTTAAGTTCTAATGAGAATATATTCTTACTGTACAATTATTCAATAAAAGAGAATATTTGTAATATTTGTACCAGCACTGACGTTGTTATCTAGTTTGGGTAATAAATTGTCTGCAAGAAAACAATCAAGCTCAGAGAGCACCAAGGACCCCTCTGTACAATTATTACTCTTACTGAGTACATTTCTGCCCCTTTCCCCCTGTGTCCTTGATGTTTTTCCTCTCCTATCTGGAAAAATACACAGTTTACCGGTTGAAGTCAGTGGCTTCTGCTTTTCTGTATAGAGAGAAGCATGGGAGGGTTGACCCTTAGGAAAATACCTGAAAGATGAGATGACAAGGAGCTAAGTCCTCTTGTTTGCGGAATCCCTGAGTTATCTGATAGGGCAAGGGCCAGGAATAGCTGCACCACCACTTGTTCTAATGAGAAAGGTTCTGAGTGCAAAGCTTAAATTGGAGGCTGTAGTAGCTGATTCAGAAAGAGATCTTGGGGTCATGGGTTAGTGGAAATGTGAACAAATTGCTCTCAAAGTGTACACATACTGTATGTAACACACATTTAAATGTACTATATACAACGTGTATAGAATTACACCCTTACATATAAATCAATGTTTCTCAACCCTAGCAACTTTAAGATAAGTGGACTTCAACTCCCAGAGAGGCAGATATGATTGATGGGTCATTTTTAAATTTAGTAATAGCATGTTAAAAATAATTAACCAACATGATAATGCCATCATACAAATGTACATTTGGAATAACATGATCCTTCTAATTTCCCAAACTCAAAAAATGTAATGATAGGATTGCAGATTTTTTTTTTTAGCAGATTGCAGCAAGTCTTTTAAGGATGTTTCAATGTTTCAACTTAGAAAACAAAAACAACTAAAATAAATTATTACCGAGTCTTCTAAATTTAAAGATAATATTGTTGTGGTTGCTGTTGTTAGACCCCATGGACAACGTTCCTCCAGGCCTTCCTGTAAGGGTGATTTGAGTGTAAATTTTCTTCCTCTCTCATGATGTGACAGCCTGGAATCCTTCAGTGAAACTATTTAAAAAATTTAGGCAAACAAAACATGCAGTTCTTTACATGGTATAAATATAAACTCTAGGATTCACTGACACAAGCTATGGGGCAGCCACCAGCACAATGGCTCTGTAAGATGCCAATGAACTTCCAATTACTTCCTTTCAAAGAAAATCCCATTTGGAACAATTTTTCTGGGTTTTCTTACTGCTTAGAGAAGATCCTAATCATTGTAGTTTTAAATGTATTTGAGCCATTTGTGTGTAAAAATACTGATAATTTTTGATTTGTTGTAGACGTCTAAAACATTTGTATAGCTGAAACCTTTTTGCTACAAAAGGAGAGTTCTCTCTTCAAAAAAATGAAAGTTTGTCACTAAGATGCTATTGAAAAATAATTTAACTTATATTTTAATTTATATAACAATTCATTTATCAGTGTTTCTCAACCCTAGCAACTTTAAGGTAAATGGACTTCAACTCCCAGAATTCCCCAGCCAGCATGGAATTCTGGGAGTTGAAGTCCACTTATCTTAAAGTTGCTAGGGTTGAGAAACATTGATTTATATGTAAGGGTGTAATTCTATACACGTTGTATATAGTATGTTTAAATGTGTGTTATATACAATATGTGTACACTTTGAGAGCAAGCAACTAAATTTTATTTTTAATGGGTGGCATGGTGCCCACAATAAAAAATGACAATAAAGGTTATCTATCTATCTATCTATCTATCTATCTATCTATCTATCTATCTATCTATCTATCTATCTATCTATCTATCTAATCTAAAATCATAAGAGTTGAAAGGCACCACCTCTCAGTGTAGGATTCACTAGTAGAACATCCCAGCCTCTGTTTGAAGACATTTTCTAAAGGAGAACTCATCATGTCATGTGGCAGCCTTGCAGTTGACAGCTCATATTATCAGGAAGGTCTGGCTGAGGTTTAGCTTGACACTCCTTTTTTACAGTTTTGATATGGTTTTAACCCACTGGCTATAGTCCTGTCCTCTGGGACAACATAGAATAAGTCCAGTCCCTTCTCTTTGTGACAGCTTTCAGATATTTAAAGATTGCTGTCGTGTCTGCCTTTCATTGTCTTTTCTCTCGGCTAATTATACTCAAATCCTTTAATAATATCTTACAGATCTTGTTTTCAGATCCTTCATCCTGGTAGTTCTCCTCTCAACTTGCTGGTCTGTGGTGCCCAGAAATACTGGACACAGTATTGCAAGTAAGGTCTGACTCAGACAGAGGAAAGTGGAAAAATCACATCCTGGGAGTCGAGATTCTGTGCTCCTATAAATGCAATGCAAGATAACATTTGTTTTTTTAGCAGCTGCATTACAGAGCTTATTTTTATTTAACTTGAGATCATCAAGGCCATCCAGATTTTGTTCGTATGGACTTTTGTTGAGCCTGTTCCTTTCCATCTTATACTTGGGTCTTCCATTTCCCCCCCATATGGAGAAAATTTATTTCTCTCTATTAAGTTCCATCTTATTCATAGTCCAATGCTTAAGCCAATCTGGATTGCTTTGAATCTTCACTCCTTCTAAAGTAGTATCAGGTTTGTGTCCCCTTTAATTTCCTTATCAAAAATATTGATGACAATGTGGAACGGTACAACACCAGGACAAAATCTTGTGGCCCTCCATTTAATACTTCACAAGCTGAAGTGTAGCATTTTTGTAGCACTCTTAAAAGATGGTCATTCAGCACACGACATCTAGAACTAGTAACATCTAGCCCACAGTTTACCATTTTATTTTTGATGTTTCTCATAAACTTCAATTAATTCCAAGCTTTATCTTTTCTGACAGTTTCCAGACATGACCTTACATCATATTTTGACTAGAAATGGAAGTCCCCTCCTACCATTTCCTGTATATATCTCTTTTTCTCTTTCTTGTTTTAGAGAGCTTTGCTTATATCAGGGGTTTTCAAACTTGGCCCTTTTATGACTTGTGGACTTCAACTCCCAGAATTCCTCTGCCAGCATGCCCCCTGGCTTATATCCATGTTGGTCTCCTTAGATTTCTCAAATTTTTTCTTTCTTGGGTCGATTATTTCTGATTTCAGTATCTCATTTCAGAGAGTTTCCTATCCTTCTTGGGCATTTTCTTCTTTCAGGATTTCAAGCCATTGGATCTGCCCTACTTTCCCTCAGAATTCTTTCAAAACTGCTATTTCAGAAGTCCAGTGTGCAGGTTTGACTCTTCTCAGTTCCTCCACCTCTGGATTTCACAAATTTAAGGATAACTCACTCACTTTCCCCAGGGTGTGAGTCACAAAACTTGCTGATCTTGTTATAAAAAAACGTTGCCTCTCTCGAGTGTCATTCTGAGCCGAAGCCCACCATGCTTACTTCTCAGAATGAGGTCAGAGTTTTTATCCTGCAAGAATAGCTCAGTACTGAAGGTTTTCCAAACTGACAGACCATGGGTTTTTTTCCCCCCATCACATGATGCCTTTGTTTTTTTGGTAGCCGAATGCCAACGAATATAGCCACACAAATCATGTCTTAGAACACCAAGTGATCTTTCTTTCTCATAGAGGCTTTCATAGTTACTTTCATTCTCTCTTCTCCTCCTTTCTTGTGACAGCTACATATTGTAGACTGCATGCCTTAAAAACTGGTCATTCTATTCCTATTAAAATCAGTAGTGCTGATTTAATTTTTTAAATTACTGAGAATTAAATGATTTAAACACATTGAGAATTAAAGGAAAAGAAGATGCAGAATACTTTCAAACCTGGAACCTATTTTATCAATGGTTAGAAAAACGAGATAGAGAGTAAGAAGTTAACTTTTACGACTAAGCAAAAATTAACCCAGACATCATGTTGCTTATTAAGCACAAATGAATTGTAATGATAAAAAACTAATAAAATACTTTTAAAAAAATCAGTAGTGCTGGCCATGTTTGTCTGCTAATTTTTACCCATTTCTCTCTGCCAGAATCAGGGCTAAGGGACAGCATTTGGGGGAACTTAATTAGTTGTATGCCTCAACTGAGGCAGCACTTTTTTATCCTGACAAGACTTTTTTCAGGTAGGAAAGGAAAGATGGAGACATCTCTTTATTATTTTTTAACCATGACAGAATCAATCCTGTGTATGTGTGTTTGTGACACAGAGAGAGTGACCCAGGTTGTTTCCCAGGCAGATGGGCTTCACTCTGGCCTTCTATAATCCTACTGTATATGGTGTTGTTTCTGGCTACTACTGTCTATGCAACTCTGTGTGTAGCCACAGAATCTAGGACAGTGATGACAAACCTCGCCCCCCACAATCCCCCACCTGGAGGGCCATCCACCACCTCCACGGCCTGCCGCAGATCACCCAGGTGGCCCAGCAGCACCATGGTGGCCACACCCTCTGTCTGCGCTCCGCAGCATCATCTGCATGTGATGGGGTGTGAGGGCGGAGTCTTGTCCCCACTGCCTGGCTGCCATGTCCTTGGCTGCGCTATTCTGCATGGGCTTCACTCGGAGGCAACTCTCCTCCAGGGGGGCTGCTAGTGAGGAGGGGGTCATGAGGGGAAGCGAGACTGGGATGATGGCGCGCATGCCCAGAGGGCTCTGAGTACTGTCTCTGGCACGCATGCCATAGGTTCGCCACCACTGATCTAGGAGAATGAAAAGTAGCCTCCAGTGATTTTGCTCTTACTTTCTGGAGAACCAGTGTAGACCAGGCATATATAGATAGAAAATGTACACCATGTGAAGAAATGTTTTCACTGAAAGAAAAATATGTTGAGAGTCCTGCTTAATGCCTCATTGTTCTCAAGAATAAATAAGTAACAATAGGTGTTAGCTACAATACAATAATATATCAGAACTACTTATCAATAATTGCTTTGATATGAAAGATTTACATTTTGGTAGATATAGAACAAAGGGGTGCAACCATTCTGGTTCTTCTTGATCTCTCAGCGGCTTTTCTTACCATTGATCTTAATATCCTTCTGGGCTGGCTACAGGATCAGGGAGTTTTACTGGTTGTTCTTTCCTGTAGCCAGTTACATTTAGAATTGACAGCACAAAAAATCCAGATTGAAGCCTCTGATTTTTAAGATACATTAAGGCTTGACACTCTTGCCTTGATTGCTTAATATGTCCACATGAAACTGCTGAGTGAGGTCACCTGTTGACATGGCGTAAGGTGTCATAGGTATGCTGATGATATTCAACTGTATATCTCAACCCCTGCTTGACCAAGTTGTACTGTTGAGGTCACAAATCAGTGTCAGGAGGCTGGGAAAGATAGACTCAACTTTTACTCTAACAAGATAAACGCTGGAGCCTATGACAGAGAGTGACTGGCTCAAGGTCACTCATCTGGAAAGTCTGGTCATCACCCATAGAGCTGTTAGTAGCATGGAGCTTGATTATCTGAGGAAGTGCCTCCTTCTCATCATTCCTGTCTGTTCTGTAAAATCTGACCTAGGAAGGGTGCCTTTTCTGTTGCAGGATCTGCCCTTTGGAATAGCACCTTCCTCCCAGAGATTTGGAGCACCCTGAATCTGCAAACCTTAGGTGATCTTTAAAAACTGGCTTTCCCCCAGTTTCATTTGTGTGACCATTTTGTGTGTATTGTTTATTTTGGTTGTAACATGTCTTTCCCCCAGTTTAGTAAGATTTCATTTCTGTTCATTTTGTCCTTTCTTAAATAGTATATTGATTTGTAAGTGAGTGAGATTGGGTTCAGGAGTCTTATGAATTGAAATTATAAATAAATATAAATATTAGTGTCATCGATAGTGGCCTAAGACCACAGTAATGAACATGGACAGATCATCATTCTTCACTTAAAGAACCTGTTGGGTCTGGTTACCAAGCTTGTCAAATACAGTATGATCCTGAAATGTGTATGAACTGGTGATCTATTTCAAGAGGCTATTTATGGTTTGAGTCTAACTCCCTGTTCCATGCTTCCTGCAGAAATTTAAGCTATCCCCAACAAATACAGTAGCTATCCAGCCTTTCCCTGAACACATCCAATTGAAGAGGACCCAGTGACTTCAGCAGGTAATTCATTCCATTGGCAAACTCCTCTTTATTTTTTAGGATTTTTTAAAAAAATATTCAATTGGAATCTACTTTTGTGAAAGTTAAATTTGTTCTTTTGTGTCCTCCCTCTTGAAGGAGAAGGATCTTGATCTTTTTTGTGATCCCTTTTCAAGCATTTGTGAAGGAATACCATATCCCCTCCTCACTTTTCTCTTCTTAAAGGTAAACATTCCCCACTGTTTCATTCTGATAATCATTTTTAGTCTCGTGGTCATCCTTCTTGCTTTTCAGTGAACCTATTCCAGGTTGTTCATTCCTTAAAAGGTGTTATTCACAACAAGACTCCATATCTGAGGTGGAGTCTGAAATATACAGATTACTTCCCATGATTTAGAAATAGTATTTCTGTTGATTAAGCCCCAAACTGCATTTACAATGTTTATAGTCACATCGGCCTTTTTCATGTTCATTGCTGACTCATATTCAGTTTCTTATCAAGTGCTGTTCTTTGTGGCATCCTTTTGATTCTTCCCTCTGTTTTAATGAGAAACTGTTAATGAGTACTCTGAGTACAATTTTCAAGCCAGTGATGTGTCTATTTAATTGTCATTCTATCCATCCCTGCCTAACTACTTTGCTAATTAATGGAGTTCTTTGACATATGCTTTGCTAAAATTAAGATATATTATATTTATTAAATTCCCACAATTTATTACCTGATTAAAAATTAGATAAGGCTAGTCAAGTAAGACTTGTTCTTGATAAATCCATGCTGACTTCCAGAAATCACTGCATTATTTTAAAAGTGCTGCCAGATCAATCACTTTATGCTCTACAATCGTCCCAATTACCAGTGTCAGTTTGACTGGTATGTAGATACTCTGATCCTTCATTCCCATCTTTTTAAAAATAAGGACAAAAGTTACCCTTCTCTAGTCATCAGATATATCCCAAATTTCTCAAAGAAAATACATAATACGTGAAATTCACCTGGTCCTAGAAATTTAAATTTGCTGAATGTTAACATGTATTTTCTGACAGCATTTATTTTAGGTCAATCTCATGATTTAATCGAAGGTACAAGTACAGATTAAGCAAGACCTGACTCAAAAAGAGCAATTGTAAGAGGGATCTTGGAGTTCTAGTGGACAATCACTTGACTATGAGCCAGCAGTGTGCAGCAGCCACCAAAAAAGCTAATACAATCCTGGGTTGTATAAACAGAAGCACAGAATCAAGATCACATGAAGTATTAGTACCACTTTATAAAACCCTAGTAAGACCACACCTGGAATACTGCAGACAATTTTGGTCACCATATCACAAAAAAGATGTTGAGAGTTTGGAAAAAGTGCAAAGACCAGCTAAGATGATCAAAGGCCTGGAGACTAAAGCATACGAAGAATGACTGCGGGACTTGGGCTTGGCTAGTCTAAAGAAAAGAAGAAATAGGGGAAACATGATAGCGGTATTCCAGTACTTGAGGGGCTACCATGTTATTCACCAAAGTATCAGAGGGAAGGATGAGAAACAATGGTTGGAAACTGATCAAAGAGACAAGCAACCTAGAATTAAGTAGAAACGTCCTGACAGTGGGGACAATTAAAAAGTGGAACAGCTTGCCTCCAGAAATCATGGGTGCTCCATCACTGGAGATTTAAAGAAGAGTTAGACAGTCATTTTCTGAGATGGTATAGGTTCTCCTGCTTGAGCAGGGAGCTGGACTAGAAGACCTTCAAGGTCCCTTCCAACTTCTATTCTATTCTATTCTATTCTATTCTACTCTACTCTACTCTACTCTACTCTACTCTACTCTACTCTAATTTCCTGCAATTTCACTTTAGCATTCAACATTACCCATTTGGAATATATACTCTGTTGTTGGAGAAAATCAGGCCAAAATAGATATTGAGAAGCTCTGCCTTTTCTTTGTTATGCACTACTGCTCTTCATCTTTTCTGAATTCCTAATCTGATTTTTTTTTTAACTTCTATTTACAGAATAAGAGTTGGAAGGGACCTTGGAGGTCTTCTGATCCAATCTCCTGCTCAGTCAGGAAACTATACCATTTCAGAAATATGGTTGTCCAATCTCTTCTTTAAAACCTCCATTGTTGGAGCATTCACAAATTCTAGAGGCAAATCATTCCATTCTAACTGCCAGGAAATTTCTCCTTATTTCTAGGTTGGTTCTCTCTTTGGTTAGTTTCCATCCATTGCTTCTTGTTCTGCCTTTAGATGCTTTGGAGAATAAGTTGATCCCTCTTCTTTGTGCAGCCCCTTAGATATTGGTATACTGCTATCATGTGGCCCCTAGTCCTTCTTTTCATTAAACTAGACATACCTAATTCCTGCAACTGTTCTTCATATGTTTTAGTCTCCAGTCCCCTAATCATCTTTGTTGCTCTTCTCTGCACTCTTTCTGGAGTCTCCACATCTTTTTTATATTGCAGGGACCAAAAGTGGATGCAATATTCCAGGTGTGGCCTTACCAAGGCATTATAAAGTAGTACTAACACTTCATATGATCTTGATTCTGTTCCTCTGTTAATGCAGCTTAGGACTATATTGGATTTTTTGACAGCTGCAGCACACTGCTGGCTCATATTTAAGTAATTGTCCACTACGACTCCAAGATTACAAGATTTTGTTAGCATGTTTTTCTTTTTCTTAGTACCTTTCATCCACCTCTGCCTCTTGCTAACTTTAGCAACAGAGTCTGGAGAAAGTAGAGAATGGGCCAGAGGGATAAGTTGATTGATGGATAATTTATTTTGCACAAGCATACTTCATTAAGTCTCCCTACTTTACAAATTTTGTGGTCTGCATAGTTTTTTATAAACAGTCAATGAAGCAGTCTACGGTCTGAATTCAGCTACCCTATTTCTTAATTTGTGTGATTTAATCTGTTCCATGTGGTAACAAGTCCTACAAGGCATTGAAATCTGGATGCTCAAGTACTACTGGAAAATGTTTTCCCACAGCTTCCCTGGCTTACTTCCTTATTACATGATTTACCTAACTTCCTCCATAGAGTTCAAGCTCACAGTGGCATTAGGTATGTTCCATTGTTTTTTCCACTTTATCCTCATAAAAATCTAGAATGTGACTGAATTTTCTTCTGTTAGAAAAGAACTTCTAACAGTAAGAGCAATTTCACAGTGAAGCCAATTATCCAGATGAATAGTATATAGCTATTCTTCACTGGATATGTACAAACCAAGGCTAGACAGATCTCTGTCTCTGTTGCTTTGATTTGGATACCTGGGCTAGGCAGAAGATTGGACTTGGTGATTAAATGGCCCCTTCTGGCGCTAGAATTCTGTGACTGTATTTTGTAAAATAAGTTAAGCTAAGGAGAAAAAAATGTGTATAGCATTTTACATGGGGCACAAAACTTGAATAGGAAGATTTGCTTTTCTCTTTCCCGTTCTTGAAATATTAGGACCCAGGATCATAAAATGAAATGGAAATGGGAGAGATTCTGAATAAAAAAAAGAAAATAATTATTTATGCCACATATAATTAAATTATACAGTGGGTCCATGCAAGATATAATGATGGCTGCCAATTTAGATGGCTTTAAAAAAAAATGGAATAGAGGAACATGCAGTTCAGGGTTACTAGTTATGTTGGCTCTAGTTCTCTACTATCCATTTTCCATGAAGAAGAAAGGGAGGGAGAAGAAGGGAGGGGAGGGAGGGAGAAGAAGGGAGGGGAGGGAGGGAGGGAGGGAAGGAAGGAAGGAAGGACGGAAGGAAGGAAGGAAGGAAGGAAGGAGGGAAGGAAGGAAATCTATTCATATCTTCAGGGATCTGATTAAATGCAGAACAGAAGACTAGCCCAGACAAGTCTTTGACCAGATCAGAACAACTCTTTGGGGTTATTTTTGGTTTGATCCGCAAACCAGCTGCTGAACTGTCTGCCTCACATTTTTCTTGGGACTTTTTTTCTTCACACCATCTTGCCAAAGGGATTGTCTTTCACCTAACAAGCCTTTATATGAATACATAATCTCTGACATAGAAACAAGATATCTTGTTTTCAAATAGATGTTTAATCCATCATTTCCTCCTTATTTAAGTACTTCTATTAGCCCTCCTCTTAAGATTCAGCACAAATGTAGGAAGAAATGTTTGGTTAATGCAAACATGAAATATTTGTCAGCAAGCAGAACTAACACACTGGGAGTAACAACAGAGAATGAATTCTTTGACATATGCCAGTTAGTTTGGCTTTCCAGTTAGCACATGCTCTGAAATGAAGATTCTTTGATGTTATGCAAATTAAACCCTCTAGTAGTTAACACAGAGAGTCTAGTTTCCTTTCTCTGTTGGGCTGTCCCTGTTAGTCAAAGGGTGAAGCAGAGGTCACATGGGGGATTTTAAGAATTGTTCTGATGGTTTTGATCTCTGTCTAATCCTCTGAACTGTAGCTAATTAGGCACAGCAACTCCAAGATGGACTTAGAAAACCAAGGTTTTTGATCAAGTCATGCCAGTCAAATGAAACTTTCCATCCAGTGAAATGAAGTGCCACTAATTAGTCTTTTACTAAATATACTCATTGACTTCAGATTCTCAGCAGTAGGGCGGTTTTTTCAATTTGGATCATTCCATCTTGGGCAATCAGAGTTGAAAATAAGTTATTTTCATGGTGGCTGACCTAGGTTGTATGAATGGGTTGCAACCCACATTCCTAGAGTGGGGGCAATTTAAAGCCCAACCTGAGTTGTGGGAAACTGATTGTATAGTGCTCTCTGCCCTTTTCTAGTAATTACACAAGTTGGCAACAGGTTTAAAATACCAGCAAAAGGTTTTTTTTTTTTTTAAACATTTCTTGTCAGCTGAACTGTAGTGAATTGCAACATTTTTATTCCCTTTTAAATTCTTATCTTCAATCTTCAATAACTGGGTTTAGCCATGGAAACATGTTTTCTTCTGTTTTTTTTTTTTTTTAAGAATGCTATTAGACTTTGAATCTTAAAATACTCTCCGTGAGGGAAAAGGAAGATTATAGAAGTGCAATTCTGGAGGAAAATATAGCCATGCAGGGCAGGTCATTTAATGGGGTGAAAATTAATTTTTGTAAATTTTTTCAGTGAGGGGTTCTAAAAATATGTGTTTTTACACCAAGAATTGAAATCTGCTCTCATTTTTGCAACTGGACAATGTTTAGCTCGTGCAATTCTGGTCATATACCCCACAAAGGTATATAATATTGTTAACGTTATCTTCTCAAAATTATACTTTGGGCTACAAAAATTAAAGTTATTTTTCTGCATGAATTTTATCTAGCTAAGCAAAAAATAACCCATGAAATCATAAATTAATGTCAGAAAGCAATTACAAAAATGTTTAAGCGAGTTTCATCAAGTTTAGTTTTGATTGGTTCTTCAACAACAGCTGCCGACTTGCTTCTCTGCTTGTTGCTTCTGCAACCTATTTCATCGCTCTATTGATTGGGCATGACAGGGCCACTGTGGTACTTGCATGGGTTTATCAATGAACTTCTTTATTTCTGCTACAGTCAGTTTGCACATCAAAGGTGGCTCATATACACCTTCAGATCAGTCAATCAGCTCCAGCAGAGTGGATGCTTTGGCATTGATTAAATGTGTTTTTCTTGCATGTACAGAAAAATCTCCCAGGATGGCATCATCTGCACCCCTCAAGTCAAAGATCTTTTGCACACCAGCTCTCCTCTCTTGAATGTCATCTGAATACAAGAATGTCTGGATTATAATTTCACTGAAAGTGTACCATGCTGAGTGCTGAATGGTTGGCAAAACAGCATCTACTACAGCCTTCTTTTACAGTCTGACTTGCTGCAGCTGGAATAACACATGATGCGGGCCTTCAATCCAGGAATGTTTTACTTTGATGTTGAACCAGCAAGGGTAGTATACACCAACAATATGTTCCTCCATCTTTCTTAAGTTTTGGAAAGTTTTGCCTTTAAAGCTATGTTTTGAAACCCATATTCGACAAAGCCTATTTGCAGTTGTCAACCAGCATGAGTGGCAAATGGGGCCAATTTCCAGAAGAGCCAGATCTGTGGGAAGTTCTGTTCTTATTGCCCTTGTGATCCTATATCCATACACTTGATTAGTAGAGAGATCCTTTACAACACTGTTGCTCAGTAAAATGAGAGGCTCACCAATTAAAACTCTGATGAAGGAAGGAACAATGTCACGTTCTGTTGCAGTGTCTAGCACGTTGCCAATTTTACCTGTCCATTTGTTGTTAGACAAGGTCTTCCCATTCCATTTTGTGATTAAGTTTTGTGGGGTAATTCATTTGTGTGGAGTACACATTCCAACCAGATCAACTTCCAGTCAAGCTTGATCGCTACCCAGTGCCTGGCACCACCTTCACACTAGTTTTAACATTTGTAGAATCTCCTTCAATGACCTTCAAGCTTTTGTCAATGTTCTTCTTCTTCATGAAATACACCAGATTATCTGCAATCACTTGAGCAGGTTTTCCTGTTTTTGAGCCTTTCTCTGGAGTGAAATGATAAAGATATCCTCCACCCAGCTCACTGCACACTGAATAATGTTCTTCTTAGATGGTACTGGGGAATTGCTGGTCTGAACTGTTTGCTTTTAGCATAATTTTAGTTGCATTTATATGGCCGTTGAAGAAGATGCATTCTATTTCGCCCTTCTTACAGAGCTCATCAAATTCTTGATCTAAGGCCTTCATAATTTTTTCCTGGGTCTCTTGACTTTATTGTGATCAACTACAAGTCTCTTGTCCTCTTCGGTGATCAAGCCAGCATCTGTGAAGGCAGCTGTTCTAATGGCAGCAGTGGCACATAGACCAACACCCTATCTTATGCCCTGCATAGCTACATTTGTTATTTCTAATCTATTGTATTCTGTCTTTTCTTTTGAAATAGAGGGCAAGTGTCAACATCCAGCTCAAGAATCCAAATAAAACTCCAGGTTCATTCTGTCTCCGAAAATCTTACTGTTTATTAAATACACTGCATGATAATATTGAAGCAAAACTAATTCTGAGGTTCCAACACCAATTCATAGACTTAAACAATAATTTTTCCAGACAAACCCCCAAAGTCTTATGTGTTCATATAAACAAGTTCACTTTGTTATGGGAACTATTTGCTTCAAATCCACACCTACTATAGTGTCCTTGGAAAGGTTTTAGACTCTCATAGTCTTCAGTGGAATTGTAGAAGTTTCATTTCTCCATCTAACCCACTTGAAAGTAACACCTCCACCCCTTACTCTAAAGGCAAGTTGAAACACAAAGGCATGTAGCTGCCAAAGTTTCATCCTTGACAATATATGTGTTTGGTCTAAGGCCTCTTCATAACTTCCATCACATTCTTCTTCATCTTCATCATCAGTCTGTCCTTCATTTTCATCATAAGAGATAATTACTTCATTTATCAGTATTGAAATGTCTGGAATACTTCTCTGTTTATATTTAGAGAGCCTTTGTCTCTCTCATTGTCTTGTTGCTTTTGCCTTTTACCTAGTTGTTTCTGCTCGGGCACATCTGGCAAACAAATCTGGTGTGCTCCAAAAGAACTAGTCTTGTCTCTCTGACTTTTAATAAAATCAAGTTCCTTCAATGGTATCTTCGAATCCTTAAGACAGGTACAGTTAATGTGAGCTTCTTTTTTGCAGCCAGGAGGGCAGTTGAATTCGGCACACAGAACAATTTGACACTTGAAGTTGAGGATGTCAAACAGTTTGTCAAGTTTCACAGTGAAAGTCTCTCGGACATCTAGCTTTCCTCTACCAAGAGATATGTTTTTGGCTTGATCCCAGGTCTCTTGGATCTTGTTCAAGATTGTCACTCATGAATTTACAAGAGGGGCCACAAAAGAACTGTTTGCTCGTTCCCACTTTTCAAGCACTTTGGGATATAGGTCTCTTGCAAGACTGGCTTCTGGATAGTTTCTAGCATCATCATTACTTTGTTTTCTTAATAGGAGGCCATATCTGAGAATGTCTCTCAGTGTTGGGAGTTTAAATGGCAACAAGTCTCTGCCAGTCCCAATTAGGTTGCTCATATGAATGAACGTTCCCAGTCCTGTTCTTTTTTAAGAAACCATTATAGATCAGTTATCATACTCACAGGAAACGAGGCTAGCAGTATTAACACTCTCAGACAAAATAATGTTAACAAAAAGATAAAGGCAGCTGAATCTGTGAAATGAAACAAACAAAATGTTAAAAAGTTATGATATTTACGTAGTTATTTAACAAGCACATCTAAATTATATTAAAGTAACCGAAATATTTTTACAATCCCCAAGTCGTGTCACAACTTTTGAGCACCCCTAATGTTTAGAAATTGAAAGTTGAAAATTTTGACATGCCCTAATGCAGGGGTCCCCAACCCCTGGTCCGTGGACCAGTACTGGTCAAGCAACATCCCATCTGTGAAATGCAAGCAGCACACAAAACCATGCACCCTCCGGTCCACGGAAAAACCTCTCTCCATGGAACTGGTCTCTGGTGCCCAAAAAGTTGGGGACCTCTGCCCTAATAGACAGGGAAAAGATTCAATAACTTGACAGTCCATCTCCCACCCACCACCCACCCCCTGGTAAAAACTCTACCTATCCAGTTAGTTTTATTGGCAGTTGTAGCGAAGTGGTAATATCCAGTTTTTCATTACTATGTTCATGGAAACATGGACAGGAGAGATTTGATCGGCAGATGTAAAAAGCAGGCTATTGGGCTGATCAGTGCAGCCTTTCTTGGAACATTTTTCAAAGCTGTTGCCAGCTTGCCTATCATGCTCCCTCCAGATATCCATTTGCCTCACATCAGGGATTTATGGAATCAAGAAAAATGTTATTTTGCTATTGGAAAAAAAAAGCAATTGTTTTAGTTTGTGGAATAGAAATGTCAATATGTAATATGCTTCATGCATCGTACACAAAGCTATACTTTTGAAAGTGGAGGGCAGAAGAAGCTGAAATCAATGTACCTGCTCAAATACTCTACCTGAAGGCTTGCACATGTACTGAAATTCTGAGGCTTCAGGCTGGAACTACTGCTAATGGAATGGCATAGTCTGATGGTTGTAAGCTACTGTAGGTTCTGGAAATTGTTCCGCAATGAAACAGGATGATGAAAAAACTGGCATTGATTGACTCTTCTGCTTTGTAGTCAATCTACTTCAATTAGCTTTTGCCAGTCTGGGACCACTGGGGATGAGCTGAGACACCACTCTAATCATCTGTTGGCACATCATCTAAAGGTCACCATATGGTATTATACTATTTTTTTCTCTTCCTCTTTGATGTGCAAGTGCTTGGGAAAAACCACCATTAAAAAAGGTGAGATACTAGATAGAAGGCCCATGGAGGCATTTTAAAATGCCCTTATATGCTGGAAACCAAAGAAGGAAAAGTGTCCTTTAATATGTCCATAACCAATTCTGTCACCATCATCCTACTGTGAATGTGTAGGATTTAGTGTCTACGTACAACAGGTGGCAAAATGAGGAATCAGTACCTGAAATTATAGCTTCCACAACTTCTATTGTAACAGGCAATGGGAAGAATTGTGGATGATTCAACATAGACTTCATGGAGAAGATCATCTACTTCTCGCTTGAGAGATTATGTGTCGGGTGATCTGAAAGACTTCTGTCTGTGAGTCAGGGTGAATAGGTAACTGTTGTGCAAGGCATCTCCTTGGGTGAAAGCTTTGAGTTTGGGTGCCAAATCAGGCTTATCCACCTCTTTCAGTTCATCAGACCCCACTTGCTGTTAGGCTGCATTGTCTTCTAAGTCACGTGGGCTATTGATGGGTCGCTATGAATCAAAACGTACAAGGTAGCACATTTCACCAGAAGTTGCAATATATGTAAATGATTGTTCTTTCCCTGAAAAGCAAAGGGGCTGAGCAGGATTACTGTTGTAATGCAAAGGCATTTTGGGATAAAACCACAGTGCCCTGACATGTTCTGGTGGTACAATGAGTTGCCAAAGTTGATTGAATTCCTGTTTTATTTGGAACAGAAGATGAAAACCACAGAGTTATATAGGCTTTAATTCTTCACAAGTATGCTTTGCCACAAAATCCCTATGGGGAAAGGAGATGAAGAAGAACTTATGATGCATGTAAATTGTGCTAAGCTGCTAACATCTCTGGTACCCAAAATGTGTTGTACAAGGGGAATAGTTTCCACTGAGGAGTGGACATTCTTCTCTGCCTGATTTACAACACAGATGACTTTCATTGTAGGAATTTGAAAGAAAATGATGGATAGATCTATGGTCTAAGCATGATAAAATACTGACCCAAGTTAACCCAACAGTAACAAAGAAGATTTCAATCCTCCAAAGAATCTTGGACATATAAGAAAACAGTCCCATTTCTTCAGACCTTTTGGCTCTCTGGCCAACTTGTTAATGAACCAGATGTTTGGGGATAAATACAATAATTATTACGTATTTAAAACTTGAAATTTTAAAATTGGGGTCAGAATTCAAGGTGCAGCTGTTACTGAAACCCTAAGAAGTGGGGGTAATAAGATCAGGGGGTCAAATGGGAAGTGTTACAAAGATTAGTGCCTGTTTTTAGGTTCAAGATGTATAATATAGTATTTTACACTTTGATAAACAAAAATTGTAGCACATCTGCTGAAATATTCCTACACAGTTATTCACTTTGATTCCTCTTCTCCTCCTCTAGGAAATTCCACATGAATCCAAATGATTCTTCCTCCATTTTACTGCTATAATAATTCTATACAAGAGAATAAGAAGATAAATAGCTGTTGGGGCAAAGTGAACTTCAAGCTAAACAGGAAATTTTATTATCCAAATCAAAGACCAAAACCTCAGTATTTATATGTACATATCAACCTAAAGCATACATACATGTTTAGAATAACATTCTAAACCAAACCAAGCCTTTGCCACTATCTAAAGTCATGGCATGTTCTTGAAATTCAGACCTGCCCAAGTAAGTATTAGTGGGGATGGGCTTGGGCTTGTATCAAGAAGACAAATAACAAAACACATGGTGTTTTGTGAGGCAAACTTGACCCTTTCCATGTGTGCATGTGATATCATAACACTGATACAAAAAGACAGAGGTTGGGTGATAATGTCATGATTGACATTTTGGCATCATTGTGGATAGTTCTGAACATCTATCTCTACATACTGTTTGATCTCCAAATAATGCCAACCCTACAGTAGCTTTTAGAGGAAGGTGAAAGATTGGGTTAGAAACAGGGCTGTTTCTGCCACAATATCTTTACCTTTCTGTTTTACTTTTTCATACATGGTACAAAAGAGCAAACAAAATTGGTAGGAGGATTAGCCTTTCCTACCGCTACCCGTGACTATGAGCCAGCAGTGTGCAGCAGCAGCTAAAAAAGCTAATAGAATCCTGGGTTGTATAAACAGAGGCATATAATCAAGATCACACGAAGTATTAGTACTGTTTTATACAACCCTAGTAAGACCACACCTGGAATACTGCTGACAGTTTTGGTCACCATATCACAAAAAAGGTGTTGAGAGTTTGGAAAAAGTGCAGAGAAGAGCAACTAAAATGATCAAAGGTCTGGAGACTAAAACATACGAAGAACAGCTGCAGGACTTGGATATGGCTAGTCCAAAGAAAAGGAGAAATAGGGGAGACATGATAGCAGTGTTCCAGTATTTGAGGGGCAGCCACAAAAAAGAGGGGGTCACATTATTCTCCAAAGCACCAGAGGGCAGGATAAGAAACAAAAGTTGGGAACTGATCAAAGAGAGAAACAACCTGGAATTAAGGAGAAACATCCTGACAGTGAGGACAATTAACCAGTGGAACAGCTTGCCTTCAGAAATCTTGGGCACTCCATCACTGGAGATTTTTAAGAAGAGGCTAGACAGTCATTTGCCTGAGATGGTATAGGTTCTCCTGCTTGAGCAGGGGGCTGGACTAGAAGACCTCCAAGGTCCCTTCCAGCTGTACTCTACTCTACTCTACTCTACTCTACTCTACTCTACTCTACTCTACTCTACTCTACTCTACTCTATTCTACCATCTGTCTTCTGTACATCTACTTTTGAATTTGGTTTAGATGTTGACACTAGTCAGCAACTACAACAGTATTACTGTGTTTTCTGGCCTAACATTGATGGTCAAGTCTCCTATCAGTGATTAATGATAAACATAGCTTAGCTTGCTGCACAAGCATAGTAAATGAATAGATAGCTCATTTCTGAGTTATTGGAAGCAGGATATATGCTCATGAAATATGTATAGAAAATGAGTTGTGCAGACCACTTTTTGCATGCCACCTTTACATCCCTTGACTTACCAAGTTATAAAATAACTGTTCAGAGGTCTCTACACGTCTGTTATAGTCAGCTCCTGAACTTAATTTGCTCCATTTTTAATTCAAATGCTAAAATTATACTTATAATAAGATTGGCTCCAGTTATTATACTATACGGAGAGCATTTAGAAATAACACATTCCAACTTGAAAGGCATTTGTTGGGCGAATAACCAATAACGGCAGCATGTATTTGGGGCTGAATTTAATTTTTTTTTTTTTGCTATAAAGTGGATTGGGTCGGAGAGTTTATAAAACCTTCTCTTCTTCATTCTTGTTCCCGCAAAACTACTCTTCTGCAGCTTTTATGTCCCAAAAAGGAAGTAATTCGTGCTGAATGAAAGAGAAAACAGGCAAAATAATGAGTTTATTTACTTATTTGCTTCCATCTACTCATGATGCAAATTATTCGCATCCATTAATTCTGGCAAAATTAGAACAATCCAAAGTATGGTATATCAGTCCTACCAGTATATCTGTGAAGGCTCTTTAAAGATCTTATTTATTTCCAAACCATGAATAATGACTTTTCATTAAAAAATACTACAAATTTAGAAGTGAATATTTGTTCATGCATACATATTTTTAGATTTTTTAAAAAAGCAGATGTGAGAGTAAAGTCCAGATCCCTGAAAGAAGTTCTATTGTATTGATGCGCTCTACAGAATGCCATGGGTCTACTTGTTTCTAGCTGAGTTTCCTTTCAAGATGACATCTACATGATAAATCCATGAATTATCATATTGCTCATAGATGCCATTGAGAGAGGAATGAAAATATATCAGAACTATGTTTTCAAAACCCCATTTTCCTTGTACAATTCAACAGGAAACCATAATGGATGGCATCAAAGCCACCAAGAATAACAGAATAACAGAGTTGGAAGGGACCTTGGAGGTCTTCTAGTCCAACCCCTTGCTCAGGCAGGAAACCCTATACCAGGTGTGTCAAACTGCTGGCCCAAGGGCCGGACGCATCATCCAGAAGCTGCGCCCACCCCATTGCTGGCAATGGCAAAACTGTCCCGATACATCTTGCGACGTCACGTGACATATCTGCCCTATACCATTTCAGACAAATGGTTGTCCAATCTCTTCTTAAATACTTCCAGTGTTGGAGCATTCACAGCTTCTGGAGGTAGCTTGTTCCATTGATTAATTGTTCTAGCTGTCAGGAAATTTCTCCTTAGGTTGCTTCTCTCCTTGAGAGAAGCATAAGAGAAGAGCATAAGCTGAGCACCACTTCCCTTGTAGCACTCCGTCAATGGAATTATTCATCAGAATAACCAAAGTCATGTCTGTGCCATCTCTCAACTTGAAACTGGTCTGAAATAGATCCAGATAATCAGTGTCATTAGTGGGTCAATCTCATCTGAGAACCTTGTCCACAGAGTGAAGATAAACCAGGAAAAACAACTATGTTCTGCTACTAGCTAGCATTTTCAGTCCAGTAGGGTACCCCAGTAGGGTAACAAAATGTCTGCAAACAAACAACAAGGTCAGAAAGCACGCAGGACTCCATATATCCTGAGCTATATATATATATTCCCTTCTATTAGCATTAACTCTTCATTAATTTCAATCCAAAAGTACTTGGTACATTTAAATGACCTTGAGAAAACATTTGGAAAGCTGCTGCCAAGGACAAAAGAACTTTTCAGAACCCTTCTAGGCTGGGGGTTAGCTAGAATAGCTCACTAGGGTGATTTTAGCAGACAAACCTCTTATGTTCTACTCTCAAAGTCAAGATGTTATTTTTCTCAGTGCCCTGTACTCTGTGCATGATCATATTTGCTTTTGGATTTCCACAGCACGGATTGAACTAATTTTTGCACTTTCAAACTGGTCAACTGGAGGGAGAATTTTTTGGCTTTAGGTGCTACATAGTTAAGCAGAGGTGAAGACAATCATTGTCAGTCACTGTAACAATTGGGAATAGAAATTGTGATGTTGTGGAAATATCCACTGAACAATGTTCCTGCTACTTCTCCATTTAATATACTGAATTTCTGAAGAATCAGAAACTTTTTAAAAAGTTTTAGCTAGGCCAAACAGAACACTGACCACTGCCATTAGTGCAGTTTCACAACTGACAGGAACAAAAACCCTCACAAGATCGTGCACACATTTCCTTCTTTTTCTCCTTCAAAACAATAGGAGGTGGCAATAAATTCTGCCAGGTTTTTTTTTGTTTTTTGTTTTTTTTGTATAAATCTCACCCTCTTTTTGAAAGTGAAATGATCCTTCCTTTCGTTGAAAATGTGTCTGATCACGATACATGCATGTTTTATCCTGTGGGACAAATAGCAACGTCAGGAAGTAGTATTCAATTTCAGTTAGGAAATAGCATGGGATAAAATGTCATCCAATAAGGGAAGGGCCAGGGCAGGGTTTCCCATAGTCGCTTTGAATGTTGATAAAACAATTCAAAGCCACATTTAACTCTGTGTTAGATCCCATCATAGATTAATTGTGATTGGTGTGAATAAGATTTGACTTAGTTTGCAGGCTGTTTAATCAAGGAGAAAATATTCATGAGTTCTCTGGAGTTCATTTTAATGACCGTGGGAGTTGGTTTTTTTTTTTTTAAAAAAAAAAGGTTATTGCAGAGAAACCTGACCAATTTACAAAATAAGAACAATGATGAAGTTGCTCAAAACCTATTTCTTGACCTTCAACCACAGAGAAAATGGATTTCATAAATAATGACTTCATTGGAAAGGGCTGTGAAGTAAAATAACCATAAACATAAAAGGGATGCTAAAAACTTTTGCCTCCCATATTTTTCTTGAATCTTGCTGTAGGAAAAATTGTGAATGTGGCATTGTATGGATTGAGGAGAGTGAATGGTGAATCAGTGCTGGTCTAACGCTGTAGGTGCCCTCTCTGAATTGAAAGCTGGGGGATGAGGGTAGGTGTAGAAGCAGTCACCTGACACTTACTTTTGGATGAGTATGTGCATCCCTAGGAGAATTGTGGGAACAGGTGCAGAAAATGAGTCATGTATGCGGATGTCTGGATTCCTGGGAGTGGGCGGGTGTTTTCTTGGAGGAGTGCTGGCTTGGGGACCTGGAGTTACTCAGTGCCAGGGGCATCCCAGTAAGCCAGGCTAGCTCAGATGGGTTAGTGATTGGTAGATGTTGCCTCTTGGTCCAGTGATCACCCAATCCAAGTTGGGCAGGGGGAGGTTTTGGGATATGGGAGCAGATAGAAATATTGCAGAGGGAGATATGGTGGGAGACAAGAGACAGGCTGTTCATGGCAATCAAAGATTCTAGTACCAGTTACGCATCATTGCTCCTTTTCTCTGTCCCAAAGCCTGCACATTGGACCTTCAGAGGCCAGGTTTTCAGGAATGCCAGGTCAGCCTGTAATAATACCTTCCTCCCCCATCATCTAATCAAGGATGAGGTGACCTATCTTGTGAGTAATATCGAGATAGGTTTATAGGGAAGGGTTGCCCTCTTAGAAAAATGTCCTTCTGGATTTTGAGTGTGTTATCAACTAAGGCGCAAGGTCAGAGATGGTAGATAATTATTTATATAGGATATTCACGTAGTTTTCAGATGCCCCACAGATAACATAAGGAACACTGTTAAGTTAGGCTCTAGGGATCAATTATGATGATTGCTATTGTATTAGTCTCCCTGCTGTGTAGCAGCTTCCCTGCCTGAGGATCTTGACTCCTTGCCTGGACTGGTGGCGGAAGTTCCCAGGCTTATGGCCCTGGAGAACTTCAATCTGCTTTAAATCTGCCCTCTGACCTTGGGAGACCATGACAGAGATGGATTTGATTTAACATCATTGAAGGCCTGATTCATAGTAATGATCACACACTGGATCTGGTTTTCTGTTGGGACAATGGTGATGCAATCTGGACTTGCAGGAGATTATCATCACTGCTTGATGTGGTCAGACCATTTTCTGATTGCCTTAGAATGGCCCAAAATGCAGTGGCTTAGTGGTTTAAAAGATGCCAGAGAAGGTCTATACTGCAGCAGTTCAAGCTCTACCCACACATGATGGAGTGAGCTCCCATCACTTGCCCCAGCTCCTGCCAACCTAGCAGTTCGAAAGCATGTAAATGCAAGTAGATAAACTGGAACCACTTGTTTCAATTGAGAAGAGTGTATAGTTTTCATATCTCTTTATCATTTTCAAATGGTCATCCATACTTTTATGGATCAGATATGATAGCCCTAATTACAGTTTCCTCAACATTTTGCAAGCCTGGAATTACTAAGATTTGTAGAGAGTAAGTGAGATCTGGTTTCTTTGTTGCTAATTTAAGTTAGGTAGCTATTCAAGTTTATTTTTCCCCCTGCTTCCCTTTCCAAAATACAAAGCAGAAACGTCTCAAAGGCATCTCAAAAATTTCAAAATGGCATAGATAATATGCCTTTTGGATCTGCAATCCTATGGAACTATTTTACCAAACTTGTTTATGTGAGCATCACATCAGCATGCAATAAAATCTACAGAAAAAATTGAGATCTTTTCATAACCAGCCTTGTTTAAAAAAAATGAAAAACTCCCACTTTGATAAATGCAATCTGATCTCCAGACCTTGGTTTCCTGAGCCAGGCAGAGCCAGGAGAGGCATGGATGACATCATGTATTAAGGTTGGGCAACCAATTTTTGTAAGGTTCACCAAGACTTTAAGCATCATGATTGATGATCTGCGTTGGTGGAGATAGAGAGACTGATTAGGGAATAGATGTGTCAAGACATTCATTGTGTATGGCAGACTAAATCAGACAAAGGAAAGAAAAACCACCAAACCAAACACCAAACCCAATTCCAATGAATGTCTGGAAACCCTGATGCAGCGTGGTGAGTCTGGCAGTATACTCTGATAAGCAGGTAAGATTAGCAAGTGTAGTGGTTACGTTCACAATTCTTGCATGCAAGCACACGCAATGATTCTCTAATTCTGTGTTTATATGATACCAGCTTCCAATTGCTCTTCTTGGTATGCTGCAGGGCACAGAACTCAGGCAATTGTTGGATAATCAGAAAGTTATCTTTGATGATTGGTTGGACTCTGTTGTTATAGATTTCAATCAAGAATAAGCCACAGTTATTTGGTTCTAGGACTTGACCCTGATTTCAGCAATATATAAATATAATGAAGAAATAAAGAAATAAATAGGGATAGAAAGCAATAGTAGTTAGGGTCCTGGCCTAGAAACCAGGAGACTGTGAGTTCTAGTCCCACTTTAGGCACAAAAAACTGGCTGGATGGCCTTGGCCCAGTCACTCTTTCTCACTCCACATTACCTCACAGGGTTTTTAGTATAAGGAAACTAGGAAGGGGTCTTAAATACATTTATTGCCTTGAGTTACAGGGGAAAGTAATAAAAGCAGGATTAAAAAAAATCAAATAATATGACAAACAAGCTATATCCCAATACAATAAATATCTCCTGATTTTTAATAGAAACATTGACTGAAGTGCCTAGCTCAGGAAAACCATTTCTTAAAGTATTCCAAAGATTACAGGCAAAATATTCATATGGCAGGTATGGACATGCTACTTTTCCCCTTTATTTCAAAAGCTCCCTCCAGGTGACCTGTTCAGACTTTTAGCAAGAGTTGGTGAGTCTGTTATTCCCTAGCACAGTGATGGCAAACCTTTTAGAGACTGAGTGCCCAAAAACCGCCCCCATCCCCACTCCGCCTCCTGCCCTGCCTGCTCCACCCCCACCCACCCCCTCATGGGGCATGAGGGCAAAGTCTTGTCCCTGCTACCCGCCTATGTCCTTGGCTGCACTGCTCCGTGCAGGCTGTGCCCGGAGGCGACTCTCCTCCAGGGGAGCTGCTGGTGAGGAGGGGACCACGGGGAGAGGAGGGGCTGGGGCAACGGCACATGTGTCCACAGAGAGGGCTCCGAGTGCCGCCTCTGGCATGGGTGACATAGGTTCATCACCACTGCACTAGCAGCACGCTGAGTGCAATAACAGGGACTGAGATAAATAAAAACAGAAAGGAGTGGCAAAGAGAAAGAGAGACAAAAGTGCAAAGAAGTGACCCTCAGTTACTTTTGTCTTAAGCCTTACTCAAAGCTGGTACCATCTATTCCCAGTGCAGAGCTTTTGGGGGATTATAGGGATAATCACGGAAAGGGATTCCCTCACTTCTGCCATAAGGAGTTTCATCTGAGCAAACCCTATACCTTTCAATTAAAATAATAATAATAAATAAATAAACTATACACATCCAAGTAATTTATACAAATCTTCAAAGCAACTATTAAATTATACATATATCCTCCAAGCCAGGACTGACTTGGACAGTATCAACTGGATGTAACTTCTATGCTTTTGTAATTGACACTGTTGCTCATAAATATTGAAATTTAACTTCTTGCATGGTGAAGTATGGGAATGAGATTCAGTAAAAGAGAAAAAGTAGATGTGATTTGGGAGACCTGTCAACTCAAAATGTGCTTTTTTAAAATCTAGGAAATATCATTGTTTCACAAAACATACAAAGTATTCTCTGGTGGATAAACAGTGGATTATAATAATCTTCAGACAGATTTATTTGTCATCTAGAGAAGTTCAGTATTCTTGTTTGATTGACCAGACTTTGCAATGCACTGTGCAGTTACAGCTGTGCTAAGACTATCTTGCACTGTATAGATAAGTTCCTTTACTACAATTGGAATAAAATTATGGAAATTATTGTTTCAGGAAGCTCAGCTTAATTCTTGTTGCAGATATATATCTGTAGTGTATACACTTTCTAATGGCAAGACAAAATTGAATTCTTCAAGAGCATTTCTAAGCAGCTTCACTATTGACTGGATTATCAACTGTATTACATGATCACTATTGGCAAATGAGAATTGTCTCATTGTAAAGGTCACCTGCTCTCAGGTACTTATTTAATTTGGAAAGCATACATTGTGACCTCCAGGGAAGAAATAGTAAACTGACTACCACTTCACTAAAAGTGGAGTTGAAAATTGCAATGGAATGAAGACCTGGCAAGTAGAATCTTTCCTTATAATTTCTCTCTGGACAAGGAGAGATTTTGAGATTGCCCACAAGTGCTCTATACAGTTGCTCCTTGGGCAGATACCCCAAGACAGCGATCTGGTAGGTTTAGAGATGAGGAAAATGAGAAAATAACCATTTTGCAGAAACTATGATTAGTGCCTTCAAAAAGAATACTGGGTTTGCATATTTCCTTTTATAAATTTCTTGTTAACTCCTTTACAGCTATTAGGAGATTTTGGATCAACAGGTTTTATAGCACCATATGAATTTTCTTCAATCCTTAATAAAAGTAGTTTTAAAGGACTTAATTTGTTTCTGAAATAAACAGCAAAAGGATGATTAGAACTTTGGTTTTGGAAAATTGTAATTTGACCAGAGGCCCAGATGGATTTGAAATAAGACTTTTAGAATTAAAAGCGTCCCCACTGAGTTTTCTTGTGAGAATTTACCAGGGAGCATTTGAATTCCTTCCTTCCTTCCTTCCTTCCTTCCTTCCTTCCTTCCTCCCTCCCTCCCTCCCTCCCTGCCTTGAATTCCTGCCAGCTTCTCATTTATTTTACTTGTGGGAAGCTTGCAGAGAGAAAGTCAGTGGGGAAGTCAGCAGTAATTTGCAAGTCCAAGGTCAGCAGGCAGGTGAGTGACTACTGCCAGGTGGGAGAAAAAGCAAGGGATTGCTCAAGTGGCTGGGAAACTGTAATGGAACATTGAAAATGAGGATCATGGGAGTTAAGTAGTGGCCTAGCAGTATTGAAGAACTAAAGAGCAAGATTGTTAAAAGATTGTTAAAAGACCATGGTTTACATGGTCAAGGTTAATATATTGTTATCTCTGTTATTGACTTTGCTGATCAGGATTAAATGATTTGTTTTTAGATAAGAAATGAGATATGGAAAAATGAGATAATATGTTGCATTTTAAAGAAAGATGTCAAGTTAATAAAATAGTTAATAGTGATAAAGTGGGAAGTCATTTCTGTATATATTTCTTTACCTTTTCTTAACTTAAAATTGGAACTGCTTAAAGGCTCCCTGCTCTGTTCATTCATCATTTGTTACCAGCTATTGACCAGAGATGTTGGCTTTGGATTATTATGTGAGCTGGGAGATAAGATTTGTTCAGGCACATGCTGGCTGCATTAGGCAGCACAGGAGGCCCCAGATCACGAGGAAACCACGTTTCCTACAGCGGTGGCCTGATTAGCTTTTGAGCCACTCTGAGGGAAAAGGCTGTTTTCATGAGATCACAGCTCCATCTGCTGGATGATGGGGGAGACAGAGAAGGAGAGCCGCGGAAACCATAATGTAGCATCAGGAACTCAATGGGAAAGGCAGGAATTAGAGAGATGTAAATGTTCTTCAAGGTCTCTCATTTAATGGACAAACAATAATCTTTTCATGTTGGTAATGTTCACCTAACATTTAATGCATGTCTGACCTGTCTTTTAAGACTGTGTCTTTCCCATTTAATAGGTAAGATACAACCCTATCAGTATTACAAAGTTCACAGTGTCATAGCATTACAGTTAAACACATATGAAACACATCTCAGAATGAATCACTAAATATATATGTATGTATGTATGTATATGTATATGTATATGTATATGTAGGTCTTTGGTTGTTCGGGTTTTCTCCCGCGTAAAATTGGAAGTGTCTTGGTGACGTTTCGACGAAGTCCCATTCGTCATCTTCAGGCTGGTGTTTTCAGCTTCGTGCTTCGAGGAGCAATGTGTGGTCTTAGCTGTTTCTTCCTTTTAACTACTCTTGAGAAAGTAAGGAAGTGTGACTAAAGTAAAGAAAAAAGAAGAAAAAGTTGCATTCGGAGGGAACAAATTTTGAATGCTTCGATTTTGTAAACCACGATTGGATTTTTTTTCTCAAACATTCATCCAGCAGAAGCAAATCATTTTGCATAACAACAACAACAACAAAAACAACAACACACCCCACTTTTTAACTGTAGATCTCACTTCAGCTTTGAGTACCCCCCCCCGTTTCAACCCATGTATGAAATGTTGTACGATTCGACGGGATTAAATATGCAAATTGCTAAGAGACGGCACCGGAGGGCTGGTTTTCAGCTCCCCCGAGGCGTGTCAGTCCTGTGTTCTCAAGGACACGCAAGGGAGCGTGTGCCTGCACATGCCTTTCCCCTTCTGATATGGTGGTCACCATGAGCCACACCATCTGGAAACACTCACTGCACCCAGGTGTGCAAACACTTCATCTGTGTTAGCAAACAACCAAAGACCTACATACAAGCACCTGTGAAAACCTCAGAAAACAAATATATATATGAGGTTTTTGCGGGTGTTTGTATGTAGATCTTTGGTTATTTGGGTTTTCTCCCACGTAAAATTGGAAGTGTCTTGGCAACGTTTCGATGAAGTCTCATTCGTCATCTTCAGGCTGGTGCTTTCGGCTTCGTGCTTCTAGGAGCAATGTGTGATTGTAGCTGTTTCCTCCTTTTAACTGCCAGTGGGGGTATGAACCGATTGGATGAGAACTTGGCTGTGTTCTGATTGGATGGAGGTATGTTCTGATTGGTTAGGAGCTTGGCTGTGCTCTGATTGGCTGGGGGGTTGGCTGTGCTCTGATTGGCTGGGGGGTTGGCTGTGCTCTGATTGGCTGGGGGGTTGGCTGTGTTCTGATTGGCTGGGGGAGTGTTCTGTTTGGGTGGGGGCTTTGTTGTGCTCAGGTTAGTCTGAGTTGCAGAGGGGTTTAAAATGGTGAACTGCATTGCTATTTTTTGGCTTCGCGTTCATGGTCGTGCCTCATCTTCATGGTGGGTGTCAGTTTGCTTCATGTATGGATTGGAGGGGTTTAAAGTGGCTAATGATGCAGCTGTGGTCTGGCTTCTGGTTTGTGGTCGTGCCTCATCATCAGTGTGGCTTTGGGTTTGCTTTTTGAGTGGATGTGTGGTGGTGATATCCTGTGTGGTTTTTGTGAGTGTGGGTTTGGTGTCATTTTTTGTGTTAGGGAGTCGTTTGTCAATAAGGGCGGGTTTCCAAATGGCTGGTAGGCGGGAGGTATCATCTCGTTTGTTCATGCTGTGTGGGCATTTTTCTATCTCGATGGCTTCTCTGATTATTCTGTTATTAAAATGTTCAGTTTTAGCGATAGTTCTGGTCTTTTTAAAGTCAATTTCATGTCCTGTGATTTTAAGGTGTTGGACCAGGGAAGAAGTTGGTTCCTATTTTTTGACTGAGTTCTTATGTTCTTCAATGTGTGCACTTATTCTTCTGTTGGTTTGTCCGATGTATGTGGTGGGACAAGTGGTCCATGGGATTTCGTATACTCCTTGATTTTCTAATTCAATTTTATCTTTGGGGTTTCTTAGGATGGTGGATATTTTTCTGTTTGGGCAGAATGCTGTCTTAATGTTGTGTTTGTTGAGGATCTTACTGATTCTGTCTGTGGTGCCTTTTATGTAAGGGAGGAGGGCTTTGCCGTTTTCTTGTTCTCTGTCTTGGGTTTTAGTGGGGGTTTCTTTTTGGATTAGTTTGGTAATGATTAAAGCATGATTAAACCCAGGACTGGAGAGTAAAGATGGAAACTTAATTTCAAATCTGGAGCACAGAACATAGACCATAGATTAGAATATAGAATCACAGGGCTGGGAAGGGACCTCAGCAGTCTTCTAGTCCAACCCTCTGCTCAAGACAGGAGTCTTTTACCATCCCAGCCAAATGGTTGTCCGGTCTATTTTTGAAAACCTCTAGTGGTCCCATAACTCCAGGAGGCAAGCTTTAATTATTATTTTTTAATTAATGTTAAATGTAAATTGAATCAATTTTAGTTTTTATTCTGTTCCCTCCCATTAGTTTTGGGACTGCAGCACTTAGCTTGCAACTCAAAGGCCTTCCTTTGGAAAAGCGTAATTGATAGCTGATTCATAACATCCATATGGTAAATACCAGAAGACAGCAAAAGGTTTGAAAAGCAGTGGATGAGTAAATGAACTGGAGGGAAGAATCAGGATAAATGACTTAACATTTATGTACATTATGATATACATTTTCATTGATTTGTTTGTTTTCTTTGCTATTTGGTTAGGATGATGGGATCAAAATTAGGCCATTGTTTCCATTAACTGAAATCTTGTGAATACAGTATAGAACAGCCATTGCAACATCTTTCCAGTATATCATGATGGTCAAAGTGATGAATAATCTTTAATCCCAAACATGTAGCAAAAGAACCTGCCAAAATAACTTTAACATGAAGTCTGATGGTGAAAACACACTTTTTATGCCAATGTCAGTCCATGATTTCCATAGATTGCTGCAGCAATAGTTGATTGCTTTCTCCATATTTGCAGTTATTGTTTCATTCAGCAATAAAATAGATGCGAAAACAAAACAAAACAAGTTTAATGCTTTCAATTTAATTCCTTTGAATTATTTGCTCAGTGAGCAAATCGCTCATTTTCTGCTACTGAAGACTGGTTCACCTATCTGCAAAGAAGTCTTAATTCTGAGGAATTTTGTACAACTGATAGTAAGGATTTTTTGAATACATTAGAATGCCTCTTTTCAAAATCCAAGAAATGAGTAGGGTGAATCTCATAGCAAAATGGCATAGATAAATACGTAGAACATAGAATAATAAAGTTTGAAGAGACCTCCTGCTTGAGCAGGAGACCCTATACCATTTCAGACAAATGGTTGTCCAGTCTCTTTTTGATGGAGCACCTACAGCTTCTGAAGGCAAGCTATTCCATTGGTTGATTGCTCTCATTGTTAGGAAATTTCTCCTTATTTTTAGGTTGCTTCTCTCTTTGGTTAATTTCCACTCATTGTTTCTTGTATTGCCTTTAGGAGCTTTGGAAAACAGTTTGATTCCCTCATTTATAAGAGCCCCTCAGATATTGGAACAATGCTATCATGTCTCCCTTAGTCCTTCTTTTCATTAGACTAGACATACCCAATTCCTGTAACCACATATACTGGTCTAATATATGATTTTTTTCTAATATAAATGATGCTGCGCTTCAGTGATTAGATGGCCTAGACATTGGTGTTTGAATATAGATTTTTTTAACATTTATATTTTGTTTTGTTTTATTAATCCAGATGAAATGTTAATATATATTGCTAGTCTATATATATGTAGACTATATATATAGTGATCATAGGGCTGATACAATAGTCTTAAGTGTGAAAAACAGTCATAACTTCGTAACTTCGAACAGCCACTAAATAAACAGAAGCAAATGGAGGACTACCTGTACCATCAAGAAAAAAGTAAGGTTCTACATTTAGGCAAGAAAAACCAAATGCACAGGTATAGTATAGGGAGTACCTTGCTCAATAGTAGTAACTGTGAAAGG
Source organism: Crotalus tigris (assembly GCF_016545835.1). Classification (NCBI taxonomy): domain Eukaryota; kingdom Metazoa; phylum Chordata; class Lepidosauria; order Squamata; family Viperidae; genus Crotalus; species Crotalus tigris. Next base: position 176,260 of record NW_024100451.1, read on the forward strand.
GATCTCGGAGTCCTAGTAGGCAATCATTTAAATATGAGCCAGCAGTGTGCTGCAGCTGCCAAAAAAGCCAACACAGTGCTAGGCTGCATTAACAGAGGGATAGAATCAAGATCACATGAAGTCTTAATACCACTTTACAATGCCTTGGTAAGGCCACACTGGGAATACTACATCCAGTTTTGGTCTCCACGATGTAAAAAAGATGTTAAAACTCTAGGAAGAGTACAGAGAAGCGCAACAAAGATTGCTGGAGGGGACTGGAGGCTAAAACATATAAGGAACGGCTGCTGGAATTGGGTATGTCTAGTTTAATGAAGAGAAGGACGAGGGGGGACATGATAGCAGTCTTCCACTATCTCAGGGCTGCCCCAAAGAAGAGGGAGTCAAGCTATTCTCCAAAGCGCCTGAAGGCAGGACAAGAAGCAACGGATGGAAACTAATCAAGGAGAGAAGCAACCTAGAACTAAGGAGAAACTTCCTGACAGTTAGAACAATTAGCCAGTGGAACAACTTGCCTCCAGAAGTGGTGAATGCTCCAATGCTGAAAGTTTTTAAGAAGAGAAGGGACAGCCATTTGTCCAAAATGGTATAGGGTTTCCTGCCTGAGCAGGGAGTTGGACTAGATGACCTCCAAGGTCCTTTCCAACTTTATTATTATTATTATGGATCATTGCACAGTCAGCCAGATGTTCAGACTGGATTTGGCATTTTGTCTACCTATTGAGTCCTTACCCAGGACCTGGGATAGGCAGATGTGGATGTTTTATGGTATTACAGATATCGTCGCAGGATGGAAGCAGTTCCTAATAAGGCCGCCTTTTGCAATTGACTAATAGCGAATTTGTCAATGCCAATGGTGTTCAAGTGGTGCTCCAGTTGTTTTGGGATTGCACCCAAGGAGCCTATGACTATTGGTACTACCCTTGCTTGCTTTGCCACAGTCTTTCTATTTCTATTTGTAGGTCTTTGTATTTTGTTATCTTCTCCAGTTCTTTCTCGTCTATTCTTCTGTCTCCAGGCACTGCCACGTCCACTATCCAGACTTTTTTGTCTTTCTTATCGACAATTGTTAAGTCTGGGGTGTTATGTTTCAGGTGCTTGTCTGTTTGAATTCTGAAGTCCCAGAGCAGTTTAATTTTATCATTTTCTATGACTTTTTCTATTTTATGATCCCACCAGTTTTTGCTTACAGGCAAATGATATTTTTTGCAGATCTTCCAGTGCACCATTGTTGCTACTTTGTCATGCCGCTGCTTGTAATCAGTTTGTGCAATCTTCTTGCAACAGCTTACCAAGTGGTCCACTGTTTCTTCAGCTTCTTTGCATAGGCGGCACTTACTGTCTGTTGCTGTCTTCTCAATTGTGACTTTGTATGCATTTGTCCTTAAGGCTTGGTCTTGTGCAGCCAGAATTAGTCCCTCGGTCTCTTTTTTCAATTTTCCTGCTCTTAGCCATTGCCAGGTCTTGTTATTATCTGCTTTCTCAGCTATTTTTTTAATGTATTGGCCATGTAGTGCTTTGTCTTCCCATGCCTCTATTCTGTTCTTCATTTGGTCTTTCTTGTAGGCCAGTTTGGTCTCTCCAGTAGTTAGTAAGCCTTCCTGATATACTAATTTCAGTGCATCTTCATCATTGTTCTTCAGATATTCTTTCAAAGCCATTTTTTATTCTTCAACCATCTGATGTACTTGTAGCATTCCACGCCCACCTATTTGCCTTGGTAGATAAAGTCTGTCAATGTCACTGCATGGATGAAGGGCATGATTCATTGTCATTATTTTTCTGGTCTTCCTATCCATTGCTTTTAGTTCTGCCTGAGTCCAGTCCACTATTCCAGCTGTGTACCTAATGACTGGAATTGCCCAGGTGTTGATTGCCTTTATGGTATTTCCTCCATTGAGTTTGGACTTTAAGATCTTCTTCACTCTCTTTTTTTTTTATTGAAAAGTTTTTAAAAGTTTTACAAATAAACAACCAACCCTCACCCATCCCTCCCAAACCCCCCTCCCTCCTCCCCGAGCTTCCCAGAGCTGAATACAGGCTTATCTATAATTTTAAAAAACCTAAACAAATTTTTACAACTTATGAAATAATTAATAATAAAATATATATGACATAAGCATTAAAAAGAAAAATACTTAAAAAAAGAAAGAAAAAGAGAGGAAAGCGAGTGAGAAAGAAAAAGAAAAAGGAATAAAAAAGATAAAAAAAAGAAGGAAGAAAGCAAAGGACGGAAAAAGAAAAGAAAAAAAACAATCTATAAAATATCAAAAAAATTTTTTATACAATTTATAAAAAAGCTAAATGATATTTTTCCATATCCAAATTATATTGTATAAAATTTATCCATTTTTCCCATACAACAAAAAATTTCTCTTGAGATTGCTCCTTTAAGAAAGCCGAAATCTTTGCCATTTCCGCCAAATAAGAAACTTTATAAAACCACTCTTGTAAGGTAGGCAAAGATTCCTTCTTCCAATATTGTCCTACTAACAGCCTTGCGGCTGTGATCAAATTTAAGATCAATATAACTTCCTTAGCATCACAATCCGTAACAATACCTAATAAAAATAATTGCGGAGTAAATTTTACCCTCCTTCTAAAGATTCTTTGAATATTCCACCATATCTTAATCCAAAAAGCTTTTATATTTTTACATGACCACCAAATATGATAATAGGTAGCATCCAAACAACCACATCTCCAACATTTAGGCTGTAGATCAGGGTACATAATAGACAATTTTTGTGGGTCAAGGTGCCATCTATAAAACATTTTATAAAAATTCTCTCTTAAATTCTGCGCTTGTGTGAATTTAACATTCCTCACCCATATAAGTTCCCAAGTATCCAATGGGATTGGTTCACTAATATTTTGTGCCCATTTAATCATACAATCTTTGATTAATTCAGATTCTGAATCCATTTCCACTAAAACCCCATAAACCCTCTTAATATGGGTTGGTCGTTGATCCCTTACTTGTTTAAGAAGATTTTCATCTTCTCTAAGCCAACCCATATTACGATCCATCTTCCACCTCTCCACTATTTGTCTATATTGAAACCATGAATAAGTAATATTTTCATGTATTAGATCTTCCAAAGATTTTAGCTGCCAATTTTGTCCATCCCATCTAAGTAGTTGTATATAGATCTTCTTCACTCTCTTGATGTATTCACCTCCAATCTTTTTCTTGACTTCAGTGTGCTTGATGATGATGATGATGATTATTATTATGTCAATTCTTAGTGACCACAAAGATAGATCTGCCCCCAGCCTGGTCCTTCAGAATTTACAACGGTGCACCTATTGCCACTGTAATCTCAGAATTACTGTATTAATAGATTCCAGGCAAATGATGGCAAGATACAGAAACATAGAAAACTATATTTAAACCAAATTATATTGTAGCCCAGGATTGTCAGCAATAAGTGATACTTGTTCCCTAAGAAAATTCCCAATAAACGTTAGGGGGGGGGAGAGAAACAGGACCTGCTCCTTTTGCTTTCAAAGCAGTACCCCACCATGAAGTTATAACAGTGGTGCAATGTGTAACTTGAGGCTGTGGCCTAGTTTTAGAAATGGGTCTTCACTGTGAGTGACTCAGTATTTATATTTCAGGCATGTTAATAGTCCACAATGAACTAGAATAAAAATTAAATAGAGAAATATAAATGTGTAATATCATTTATAATTCTTGGGGCCTATAAGACAGTAATTTGTTGAAGCGGGTCTGTGTCTAGCCATTACCAGAAATAAGAAATTGTCCAAGAAATTTTATTTCTTTGAGTTACATTATGGACAAAAGAAGGATACAAATGATTTTAAATGAATGAATTTATTTTAAATAAATAAATGAAACATTTTCCTCTAAATACAATAGTCTGAGGAGCTGAACCCAAGATCGATATGTAGATTATATTTCTATATTCTGTAACACATTAATATTATAAGGATGAAAGAACTGTGGGTCAGGGAGGTACTATATTTTAATTACAAATATATTATTAATTATTATTTATAATAATTATTATTTATAATGAATAATCACAGACTGCAATAGCTGCTTTAGTCTTCTGCTAAAAGGAAATATAGCACTTGAAAAAATGCATTTAGTAACCATGAAAAATTTAATCAATGTAATTGTCTTCAGAGTCACAGTTTCATTTATAAATACTATATAAAAATTAGGTTGCAGGCAGCTAAAGATAATTCTTAAAGTATCTGTGAGTCCAGCAATTTCCTTAAAACAAAACTGAACATTTTACCAAACCTAGAGCAGAGATACCATCTGGTGGCCACAAGGAGAAATTGTTTTAAATGATTAGAAATACAGAAAATGTTTTGCATTTTGCTCTGATAACCAGATGCGAAGCCAGTGTGAGAAAGGACTTTTGTTATATTTTGGATAGATGCAGTGCTTTTTTTGTAAAAAAAAAAAAAAGGTGCCAGAATTCACACACGTCATACAACCCGCCTTGCCTACCCTACAAGGTTCCATCCAAAAAAGGTGCCGGAACTCCGTTCTGGGTGTTCTATGACAAAAAAAGCCCTGGATAGATGTATAAACTTACATTAGGATGAAGCTCTGGAGAAAGCTGTTCCTTTGTTTGGAAATGGTTGAGGCTGGGATGGCTGAATGTCCAGAAAGAGTGCTAACAACCAGATGACTGCAAAGAATATAAATCCTTCCATCCTCCACCATCCAGTCAGAGCTGAATCTTCTTGGATGAAAAGCAAAATTTCTTCAAAGAAAAACAAGAAAGTCCAGTTGCCTTGTGAAAGAAAAAAAGCACTTTGGGACAAGTGATGGCTGCACAATGCAATTGGGAAAAAAGGCAGGAAAATTGGTGTTCTGGCCAACAACTTCCTTGCTCTATGTTTTATTCATTGCTTTCACACAGAGAAAGAAATACCTGTAGCCGTGTGAGGAGAGTGTTTAAAACCCAACAGCGCTGTCATTTGAGGAGGGAGAGAGAAATCCCAGGAGCAAATGGCAAGAATCTCAATGAAAAAGTAATTGCTTACTCTGCAGCTTCATGAAAATGCTGGGGCAGTAGCCAAGCAGCCAACCAAAATCGCTAGACTCATGCAAGCTTCATATTATTGTGGGAACAAAAGGATGGTGCCTTAAGTTTTAGGTGCCATAGCTTCAAGTCACTAGAGTTGAGTATGGCATATATTAGGTGAATTTAGGCTAGTTATTACCTTTTAGCCAACTTATCTCACAGGAGTTTTGTTATGAGAAAATATGCCCCTATACGCAGAGAGAGGACTAAAATATTTAAAAAAAAATGTTTTCAAAAGACAAGTCCATGTTAGATAACTTGTGCCATCAGCTTATAAAGACACCTTCAATAAGAGATCTCTTTTCCAAATTATTACAGTTGTGGTTGTTTTAATATTCTAGTCACCTCATGGTGAGATGGGTGGCAAACAAATTTAATAAATAAATAAATATTTACCAACTTCCTTGACAAAGTTTTCCTTTAAAGAAAAAAAAAGCATTTAAGGAAGCATAAAAATATCCATAGGTATGTGAGTTTTTTTTTTAATTTTTTCAAACAGCCTACCCTATTTGCATACCCTATGCAAATCAATGGTGAACTAATGGCAATCACACAATTGCCATAACCTACATGATAGCAGCATTTATGAGATGATTATAATTCAGATATGAAATTGTCACTTATATGATTTACATTCATTGTTATGATCATAAACAGGGCAATTTGCCTCTTTTTAAAAGAGAAAAAAATAAGCGTGAGGTGAATATTCAAGTTTGGATAAATAGTAAGTTACAAAACTTTATTAAAATCAGTTAACAATGAATCAGTTTACAGTTAAAATAGTGTTGGCCATAACCTGAGATTTCTAGCATAATTTGTGAACATAATTTATTAGCATAATTTATTCTGCAACTTTATATCAGACTGATAAAATAAAAATGCAAGCTCCTAATCAAAATCGCTCTCTCATTTTAATTTTCTGACTGAAATCTTTTTTAGAGCAGAATAATTCTTGTTTGCAACTCAAGAGTTAATCTGATCATTTATTTTGGAAAAGTAATTTCAAATAGAAATGCTAACTTGAGACCAAGTTCCAGTGAATTTAGTAAACTTTGTTTCTGAACAGATTTGTATAAACGTGTGCTAAATAGCTAGTCATGTATACTTATTTGTATTTATGCTCCACTTTGACTACTAACTCATAAATATTCATACAATTGCATTTTTTAAAAAAAACTACCGGATAATTCTTTTTCAGCTGTTGGGAAATATGTTCAAAAATGATGCTTTGGGCATTGCTAGAAACTTAAAAGCAGCTTGGATCTGCAACCATAGACAATATTTATCCTGAAATTCACTCATGCATATTTATAAGTCTAAATCAAACTTTGGCTAACTTTAAATAAAAGACAAGCAACTTGCTGCTAAAGTTTAATCCAGGGCAGTGTTTTTCAAAACTAGGCAACTTTAAGATGTGTGGACTTCAAGTTTCAGACAGCATATCTTGGTTCAGAGATGAGAAAGTATTCAGAAATGTTGACATTTGGTGGCTGCGGAATTCTGCACAATTTAAAGTCTGAAAAACATTGATCTACAAGATGTCACCAGAGTTTTTGTTTTGTTGTTGTTCAGTATGTGTATTTGTCTAAGCTGCTCCTCTATATAGAAATGGGCATTTTCTGACTTCCGGGGAACTTTTTTTGTGGCTTTTGCAATCCCTTCAAACTACCATTGCTTAAAACTATTAGTTAAAAACAAAGAGAAAAGACAAAAAACTCTGGTCCTCATTTATCCCATCCCTGAAATTAAAGAATGTCTACATCTTTTATGGCTGAATATACCCACTGTACTATATTTTGAAGAATGAGCTAGAATTGTTAGGTACATTTTAATTTATTAATTTGTGTCTTGCCTTTATTATTTTTAGAAGTAACTCCAGGTAGAGAACATATCCAATACAACTTCCTCCTCCTATTTGCCCAACAACAACTCTGTGAGGTGAGTTGGGCTGAGATAGAGTGACTGGCCTGAAGTCATCCAGACAGCTTTCATAGTAAGGCGGCACTTGAACTCACAAGCTCCTGCTTTCAACTCTGGTGCTTTAACCACTAGACGAAACTGGCTCTCATGTGTCACAGGAAGACATAGGCCATGTTTTATAAATAATGCTAGATTTGCACAATAGGATGAGTCTCAATAAGGACAAAACTGCTTCCTGGTAATTAAGTTAATGCGTAAAACTACAGAAAATGGAAATGAAATAGTTTCCCGTGTAGGGTGGTGGAATCATGGAACCTCTAGAAATTAACAACTTCACCTCTCTTGAATCTGCTTCTATTAATATTACTAAGTTTAATACCTAGTTCCAATCCAAATCAGCTTGTTCAAGAAATTGGTCTTACAGCAGAACTGAATTCAAAATATTCTCAATCCTATATACATTTTTATGGGAATAGGGACAAATGAAGTCAATGGGACTTCCTGAATAGAACTGTGTTGAACTGCACTGAGCGTATATTTCTCTGTACTCCCTCCTTCTCTCTCTTTATAAAAGATAGACCTTCTGCAGCCAATTTCTGTTCATCAAAAGAAGCTAGATTAAGCACATTATATTTGGAATTAAGCAACGGATGGAAACTGATCAAGGAGAGAAGCAACCTAGAACTAAGGAGAAACTTCCTGACAGTTAGAACAATTAACCAGTGGAACAACCTGCCTCCAGAAGCGGTGAATGCTCCAACACTGGACGTTTTTAAGAAGAGACTGGACAGCCATTTGTCCAAAATGGTATAGGGTTTCCTGTCTGAGCAGGGGGTTGGACTCGATGACCTCCAAGGTCCCTTCCAACTTTATTATTATTATTACTAATGAATCTAATGTAAGAGGTAAGGTGTACAGATAGACCTTACTTACCCACTGCTTCATTTAGTGACTGTTGGAAATTACAATGGTAAAAAAACAAGATTTGCTACCAGTCTTTACATTTATGAATGTCATGTGATCATCACTGGGCACTCAACAACTAGTCTACATTTACACCTGTTACAGCATCCTACGGTCATGTGATTGTCATATGTGTGCTTCCCAACTGGCTTGCAATAAGCAGAAATTGCAGAAATTAAACATAAATATACTTTATCTGCAAGAGACACACATAAAAAAACAATATTACAAACTTTTGGAATGTCCAAAAATTGGGAAACTCTACTATGTATCACAGTGATGGGCAACCTTTTCGGCGTGGTGTGTCAAAATTCGGCAAAAAAATCGAGCATAACTCGCGTGGTGTGTCACTTCGACAAAAAAACACAATTTTGCGCAATTTATAGTTTAAACTAAAAAAATGTATAATTGCAATATATAATTGTATTTAATAAACCAAAACCAAATTATTTAACATACCTGCTTAGTAACTTCTTTGTTCATCAATCTGTCGATTTCGTATGTTGCCCTTGATATTATTGAACTTGTTTGGGGTGCCGTGAACTTGTTTGGGGTGCCGTGAACTGAGATAAGTGAATTCTTTAACTAACCTGCATATTAGTGACTTTTTTGTTGCTGAATTTCATTGGCTAAATCTTCAATTGAAGGTTGGTATTTTGTACACTTCAGGCCCAAGCAAGCGCTACTAACCTCATCTGTCAATCTGTTTCTTTTGTTGGTTTTGATATTATTTAATGCTGAGAATAAGGTCTCACAAAAGTACGTAGAAGGAAAAATTGTGAGTAAAGCTGTTGCTATATTTTTCAGGGTGCTAAAAGTGTCTGGTAGTCTGTTCCAGGCACTCCAAATTTCCTGTTCGTAGTGGCACTCATCTTGATTCTCCAAGCGGCCCCTTTCCAGATTCTCAAGCTTTGACCTCAAGTCGACAAACACCTGAGCCCAGATGCTGTCTTGAAATTCTGCAAGCTGCATCTCCAAATCATCTATTTGCGTCCATTGGAAACCATTTAATTCCAAACTATTGTAGACTACTACATCAGGATACTTAATTATTCTCATGGTCTGTTCTAGGCTTCTAAATTGACTAAATCTATCAGTAAACTGGTCAAGTAACGAGTCTAAAACATGCTGGCACTTCATATGCAAGAGTTCCACTTCATTTCGTACAGCTGCACTGGCCTTCTCAAAATGCTTTTGTACTCGAGGAAAATACTTATACGTTTTAGTTTCTACATCTCGCTTGAAAATTTTTACTTTACTTTCAAAAGCTTTTATGTATCCAAACATAACATCAATACTTTTGCCAAAACCTTGTAACTTTAAGTTCAGTTCATTAACATGAACAGAGAGATCTGTAAAAAACATCAGGGTGTTGACCCACTTATCATCATTGAGCTGAGGAAAGTTTCCCAGATCCTTATCTTCAAGAAATACCTTAATTTCTTCAAAGCACTCCACAAAGCGCTCAAGAACCTTGCCTCGGCTCAGCCATCTTACATTATTGTACATCAGCAGTCCACTGTAGGTGGAATCAACCTCCAGTAAAAGTGCTGAAAATTCTCGCTTGTGAAGGGGGTGAGCAGCTATTAAATTAACTATTTTTGTAACAACTGACATTAAGTCATTTAAGTCAGTGAATCCTGCCTTGGCACATAAAGCCTCCTGATGGATAATACAATGAAAAGGCACAATCGGATGTCCAATAGCTTCTGTAAACAATTTCACAAATCCAACTTTTTTCCCCACCATGTTTGGGGCACCATCTGTCATCACTGACACAACTTTAGAGATATCAATGCTTAGGTCGCAGAATGTTTGCATAACAACCTTACATATTTCGCTTCCTGATGTACTTGTTGGAACTGATATTAACTTTATCAACTCTTCTCTCATTGTGTGACTATCAGAATATCGACCAATAATGGCCAACTGAGCATGTGACATGACATCAGTAGTTTCATCAAGACAGATGGAAAAATATTTACAATTCCTTATGTCTCTCTTTAATTGATGTTGTACGTTTGTGTTCAGTCTCATTATTCGGTCTTTTATGATATTTCTACTGAGTGGTAACTCAGATATTCTCTTAATAATTGCATCTTTATTCTGCATATTGTGAAATAGAAGTGGTGCACATCTTAGGAGAGTTTCTTTAATAAATTCTCCCTCATTAAGTGCTTTTGCATGCTGAGCTATGGAGTGAGCAATGCTCAAACTTGCAGATGTTAAATTTGTACAGCCTTTTATAAATTTAAGGATGGAGTTAGATTGGCTCTTATAAAGGTGTAGCTTCCTGGAAATGTATTCCTTCCTTTCATCCTCACTTTTTTCCAAGAGCTGGGAATGATTAGTTTCAAAATGTCTATTTATATTCCACGTTCTGCTTACTACCGTTTCAGTACATAGAACGCAAAATGATCTGCCATTTTTTTCTATAATACCATACATCTCGCTCCATGTCTCTTGAAAGGGTCGGCCACTGCTACTACCACTCCCTTTACTTAACCTTTGTTTTTTATTTTTTGGGTGCTCCATCAGTGGGCCAGTGACAGCAGATAGAATTATAGATAGCTTGTTAGCCAATTAGGGGTTAACTAGCCTAACACAGCCTCCCCCTCACTTATCTCAATTATTGTGGGCAATTACAAGTCCATGGCACCCCAATAGTTGCTGCTAATGGCGCTCATAGGTCCCCCTTACTGTGTGGCACTCACTAATTGCGGCCTGACTGGAGAAAGGCGCGCACTGTTCCTGCGCTCCTCTCCTGGGGGTCCTCCCTAACATACTCTCAGCCGTGCTGATGAAGTGTGTGCGCACGGCACGCACGCCTTACCAGCAGCCCCTGCGCTGATAAAGGGGCTGCTGAAGTTTGCGGCGGGGACACAGTGAATGAGTGAGTGTGGGTGGGGGAGATCACACGTCCCGCCCCCCGTTCCTCCAGCACAGAGCGTATTTCTTTCATCCTTCCTGGATCCTAGGCCGTAGTGGTACGGTTGCTCTAGGGGGGCGGTAGTCATAATGGGAGAGTTTTAGTGGGTTTGAGTCCCACATAACCTGGTGACCCGCCAGATATCCGTGGGGATTTCTCTTCCGTGGCGAAAACAAAAAAAAAATTTCTTTCATCCTCGGCGTGCAGGAGCCGAGGATGAATTGCATAAAATCGCATGAAATCCTGCGCGTGTCACCCCAAATGGCTACGCGTGTCAGCACTGACACGCGTGTCATAGGTTCGCCATCACTGATGTATCAGCACAACAACAACAACAAAAAGAGGAGGAGCTGCGTATGTTAAAGACAATAGATTCTAAAATGATTTATTCAGATGAGGGAAGAATTGTAATGGTGGAAATATTTTTAAATCAAAATCAGATACTTTGGGTAGTAATATATGCACCAAACAATAAGCAAGAAGAATTTTTATCAAAAACGTCATAGAAAAATAGTAGAAATGGAATATCAAAGTATTTGTTTAGAGGGAGATTTTAATGCAATAATAGATGGGACACTAGACTATAAAAGTAGTAAAACAGGAAAACAAGGAAGAAAGAGGCTACCCAAGACTTTCTTTAATATGAAAGAGGAAATTGGTGTACAAGATACTTGGAGAGAAATGAACTTAGAAAAGCTACAGTATACATTTTACTTGAACAGTCATAAATCTTGGTCCAGAATTGACACATGATTTGGATGACACCTGAATTAAGAATCAATATGCAGGAAATTGAGATAGAACTAGGCACTTGGGCAGATCATAATCCCTTAAAAATGACATGGAAAGGAATACAGAAAAAATTAAGATGGACTTTGAAGCAATCTATATTAAAAGAGACACACAAAAAGTGAAAGAAGCAGGCCTCTACCACACCTTAGTTGACAAAGAGGGGGAAATTATCTTAAATGAGGATGAAAAACTAAAAAGATGGAAGGAGTATATTGAAGAACTTTTTGAGGACACTAGGGATGATATAGATATGGGAAGTATAACAACTGGACCAAACATCACTGTGGAGGAGGTGGAACATGCAATAAAAATAGCAAAAACAAGAAAAGCCATAGGATCTGATGATATCCCAGTAGAAATTTTAAAATTGCTGGAAGACAATGGGAAGAATTTTTTTTACTGCAGTTCTTCAATAGGATATATGAAACAGGAAAGATACCAAATGATTGGCTAAAATCAACCTTTGTGACAATCCCCCCCCCCCAAAAAAAAATAAATGCAAAGAAGTGTACCGAATCATGCCCTGAAAATATTCCTGAGAATAATTCACACAAGAATATACAAAAAATTGAAGATCGTCTAGGTAACACACAATTTGGTTTCAGAAACAATCTTGGTACACGAGATGCGCTGTTCAGCATTCAGGTTCTTGTACAGCATTGTAGAGAGGTCAATCACAGTGTTTACATGTGCTTCATTGGTTTTGAAAAAGCATTTGATAAAATAAGACACAGCAAACTATTAGAAATCCTGAGACAAGGGGGACTAGATGACAAAGACATCCTAGTCATAAAGAATCTATATTGGTATCAGGTAGCAAATGTGAGACTAGGCCAAAAATACTCAGCTGATGCAGAAATAAGAAGAGGGGTCAGACAGGGATGTATTCTGTCTCCACTGTTGTTCAATATCTACTCTGAGTCAATCTTCAATGAAGCACTGGAGAACATCGATGCTGGCATCAAAGTAAACGGTGTTTGGATCAACAATTTAAGATATGCTGACAATATAGTTCTGCTTGTCAGTAAGCATGAAGACCTTCAGCTCCTCATCAACACAGTCACAGAAATATCTGAAAAATACGGCTTGAAGCTTAACACCTCAAAAACCAAGATCATGGTCATCAGCAAACAACCCATTAATTTACCACCAATAAATTCAGAAGGAATACCATTAGAAAAAGTTGAAAGGATCACGCATCTCGGTTCTAATTTACATGAAAGCTGGGACATGACCACTGAAGTAAAGACTAGGATAGAGAAAGCTCGAACAGCATTCTTCAAAATGAAAAAGGTCTTCTGCAGTCACGACATAAGCCTAAGACTGAAAATCAGGCTTGCCAGATGCTATATTTTTTCTATCCTGCTCTATGGAGCAGAGAGTTGGTCTCTGAAAGAAGATCACCTGAAGAGACTAGAAGCATTTGAAATGTGGATTTACAGGCAGCTGTTACGTATAAGCTGGGTTGACAAGATCAGAAATGAGGAGGTGATAAGCCACCTGGGAAAGCCAAGGGAAATCATCCAAACAATTAAAAAATGAAGTTAGAATATTTCGGAAATGTGATGCGACACCCAGAAAAATACGGCATACTCCATTTAATCCTCTAGGGAAAGATTGAAGGCAAACGAGGTCCAGGTAGAAGAAGAACATCATGGCTTCAAAATCTAAGGGACTGGTTTGAACAAAACTCAGAGCATTTTTTTATGCGGCTGCTGATAAAAACAGGATTGCCAACATGATCACCAATGTCCGAGAACAGATATGGCACAAGAAGAAGAAGAAGATATTAAAAGAGAAAGAATTTATAGAGAATTAGCAATAAAAGAAACGGATTTTTTTTTCAAAGAAAATAAAAAAGAAAATACAACATTGCAAAACGTATGGGACGTGGCCAAAGCATACTTTCAAGGTATAGCCAGTGGTGGGATTCAAATATGTGAACAACCGGTTCTCTGTGTGGATGCCGCTTCCGGAAGCCCATTCTGGGGCTGGGCAACAAAAAATTAGCTACCAGTTCTGCCGAAGTGGTGCAAACTGGCTGAACCCCACCACTGGGTGTAGCTATAACTTTATATGGCTAAAAAGAATAAAGAAAAAAGACAACAATGCGTGTTGTTACAGGAATAATTTAAAAAACTAGAACTCGAACTATAAATAAATCCACAAAAGAAAGTATTGAAAAGGCAAATGGACATAATCAAACATAAACTAAATTTAATAGAATCAGAAAAACTGGCACAGCAAAGTAAAAGAGCAAAGCAGAACCTTTTTGAAAATGCAAACAAACCAGGAAGATGGCTAGCTTACAAACTTAAAAAACAAAGGAGAAAAAACTGATAAACAATTTAGTAGATGGAAAAGGCTGTTTACAATTTAAAAATGAGACAACAAAAAAGATAATTAAAGAATATTATGAGAAACTGTATGAAATGGAAGAAATTTCACGGGAGAAAACGATTCAATATATGGAAAAAAAACTAACCTATCAAAAATCCCCAAAAAATTTAAAACAATGTTAAATGAGAAAATAATAATGAGGGAATTGACAGAGTCTATAAAAAGACAAAAAAAAATGATAAAACACTGGGATCAGAGGGGCTCCTGGCAGAATTTTACAAATATCTATGTAGCGCCACCCCCGAAGGGACCACGAAAGTCCGGGCCCTCCTGGCCTCCTGACATGGCATGTACCACGGTGATGTTCCGTCACGGTTGGCAGCCACGCACATAGGGCTGTGATGGTTGATCTCTTTCGATGGTAACTCGTGTGGGATGATGATAGTTGACCTTAGGCAGTAAGACTTACAGGAGATGATGGTAGTCAAGTCCTGGTAGCAGCAATTGGTTGTACAACAGTAGTAGTCGGTCCCTAATAACAGTAACCTGCTTAGGACGATGTTAGCCAGTCTCTGATAGTAGCAACTTGCCTATGACAATGTTAGTCAGTCTCTGGTAACAGCGACTTGCCTAGGGCGATGGTAATCAGTCTCTGGTGACAGCAACTTGCCTAAGAAGATGGTAATCAGTCCCTCTCTGGAGCTCACAGGGGCTCTCCTTTATCCACTCTCCTCGTCTCTCTCTGCCCTCACTATATGTAATCCCCCCTTCCCTTCCTTATCCCCTTTTTGCCTCCTCCAGCGGATCCTATAAAAACCCCTCTACTTCTCACTAAAAGACATACCCTCAACCTGGTCAAATTCTTTCTTGGCTCTCCCTTTATCCAGCTGGCTCCAACAAGGGAGAAGAAATAAAACTCCCCAACCTACCCTCTCTCTCTGTCTTTGTCTGGCCTTCTTACTCTCTATCTCTTCGCTCACCTAGCTCTGGACAGCAGGCTCCATTAAGCTAAGCTCTCTCCCCTTTTTCCTCAGCTGGCTCCCCCAATCTCCCATCAAAAACCTCCCTCCGGTCTCTTTCTCCCCCCCCCCCCATCGGCTTCCTCCTCCCCTGTCTTCTCTCCTCAGAGCCACGCCACGCCGCCAGAACCACAGTAGCTGCCAGAGGTTCTCATCGGCAGAGCTCCTGCAAAACCTCTCAGCCAGCCCCATTCTCACGCCAGCTCTGCTGCATCTACAAGATACACTAAGTTTACCATTGAAAGAGGTCTGTAATGAGCTTTTATTAGAGGCCAAACTCCCACGTCAGATTTAGATCTGACATAGATAAAAAACTATAGACTGATATCATTATTAAATGTGCACTACAAAATCTTTACCTCAATAATAGCTGAGAGACTGAAGAGATTTTTGATTGAATTTATTCACCCAGATCAAAATGGATTTCTACCAAAAAGACAAATAAAAAATAGCTTAAGAATTATAATGACATATTGGAATATTACAAAATGCATCCAGGGAAGCAGTTGGCATTAGTATTTCTAGATGTTCAAAAGGCATTTGATAATGTTTCTTGGCAATTTATGACTCAACAATTAAAAATAATGGATTTTGGACAAAATTTTATAAATATGATTGAGACAATATATCATAAACAAACAGCAAAAGTGATTGTAAATAGAGATTATACAAAAAACTTCGACATAAGAAAAGGCACAAGACAAGGATGTCCACTATCCCCATTGTTATTTATTTTAACTTTGGAAGCTTTAAATAGAAATATTAGTCAAGATTCAGAAATTAAAGGACTGGAGATAAAAGGTGAAAGTTACAAATTGCAAGGATTTGCAGGTGACTTGGTATTCATCTTAGAGCAGGGGTCCCCAACCCCCAGTCCGTGGACTGGCACCAGGCTGCGGCATGCCACAAACCGATCCGCGCAAACAAGCAACCCCATCCTTGGCACGCAGGCAGTACATGAGACCACGCCCCCTCTGATCCGCGGAAAAACCTCTCTCCATGGAACTTGTCCCTGGTGCCCAAAAGGTTGGGGATCTCTGTCTTAGACTTAGAGGAACCTTTAGAGATGATTCCAAAATTATTGGAAAACATAGAACAATTTGGAAAAATAGCAGGATTGAAGATAAACAGAGAAAAAACTAAAGTGATAATTAAAAATCTTACAGATAAAGAAAAAAAACAATTGTCAGAAAAAATATATTTACAAATAATTAAAAAGGTTAAATATTTGGGAATATATTTGGCAGCAAGATGTTTAACAATAAAAGATAATTATATAAAATTATTAAATCAAATAAAACTTGACTTGGAAAAATGGAAAAATCTGCAATTGTCGATGTTAGGGAGAATTGCTATGGTGAAAATGAATATATTACCAAAAATACTTTTCTTATTCCAAACGATACCTATAAAACTAGAGAATTTTTTTTTTTTTGAAAACCTGAATTCCTTAATTTTAAAATTTGACTTTTTCAACTTTCTAATCTAGGCTACAGCTCTTGGATTTTCACTCAAGCACTACCCAGACCCAAATATGCATAGCTTCCTAGCCCAGAGATGATAAGGCAGATGCTGCTACCTAGGCTGCTATATTCCTATTTAGACAAGAAAAATAAGAAAAAGGAGTTATATAGTTATGTTTATGGTTATGTTAAAAGCAATTAAAGCCCAGTGACAGAATACTAAATGAGATTGGAATGAAAGTCACAGTGACTGAACACATGAAGTCCTGCCTTATCATTTATCAAACATGTTAATATTGGCCATGTTTACTTGAAAAAAAGACATTCACTCTTCAGTGAGTCATTTCTTTTTATATTTATATTCTGTCAACTCAGTCACGGCCCTTTAACCTAGCTTCCAAAGGAAGGAAGGCTGTTTCCACTAATTCTTGCAAATTCAAGAATGATCTGAACTATTCAGATCCTAGCCAATTCGTGTAAGAATTGTAATGGTTTTTTAAAGGATGTTTGCGTGATCTCTCTTTTTAATCCTCTCTCCCCAGACCATTTTGCTTTTGTGCTATTTATTTACACAAATATATAATATAGCACAAAAAGACTCAAGAGTGGTTTACATTTTGACAAAAAAGATAAAACAAGCACAGTAGACATAATCAGTATAACCAAACCCATGGAAATCAAATTGCCATCAAGTCCATTGCCCCCAAAGCACATAGGAATGGAGGGAGCAGGCAAGATGGACTTTTTCAAGAGGCATAGTATTCCATAGAATGGGAGTTGCCACCAAGAAATATGTTCCCATCATGCATGGGAGGGACCCTCAGTAACCCCTCATGAGAGATGCACAGAATGAGTTACTGTGGGGTTCTTGGGGTTCTCTGAGCTTGATTGCTTTTTTTTTGTAGACACTTCATTACCAAACTAGATGACATCACCAGTACACTGATGATGTTACCTAGTTTGGTAAAGAAATGTCTACAAGAAAATAACTACGTTCAGAGAGTTCCAAGATTCCACTGTTTAGCCCTGAACTACAAATATTCTTTTCTATCAGGACAAGCTACATTTAGTGAGAAAAACTATCCAGAGCTTTGTACAATTTTATAGGTTAAAACTACCATCTTGAATTCAGTCCAGAATTCAGTCCTACTAGCTATTGAATCTTATTGGTTCTGTTAGGAACCAGACCGCTGCATTTTATATCAACTGCATTTTCAAGTTTTTTTCCAACGCAGCCTAAGCACAAAACAATGAGAGAATGAGTCACAGTTGTAAATGTTTCCTAGTCCAGAAAGGGTCACTGGAAACTAAGTGGAACGTATGTGATCAAGACTTTCTACTTGGTGATCCAGAAGAGATTTCAGTCCAAGAGGACTCAAGTCACAGATGTCCTCCCCTCTTTTCCAAAACTAACCTCGTAACTGGGATTGAGCCAGTTGGATCAGTTAAACAGAGATATTGGGTATGAGCTTGTTTGGATCCATCAGTCCTGTTTAGTTTCTCCTGACTGGGAAGCATTGAGATAATCTATTTTGTTTAGGATCCTCTTTAGCTGAAACTCCATCAGCACGTCCATAATCTTTTGCCAAAATAGGAGATTTGAGATTGAGCAGTAGTTGTGTATTACAACTTGATCAAGACATTCCCTTTCAAAATAGACAACACTTTTTAAGGAAGTTTTAACCACCTCCCAAATCCAGCCACAAACACCATGCCTGGTCCTTTATAAGTTATAACTAGAAGCCAGCACAGGTTTGTTAAAAACAGATCATGCCAAACCAATCTTATTTCATTCTTTGATCCGGTGACTAAATTGGTGGACTAGCAGAATGCTGTGGACATGGTATAATTGGACTTCAGCAAGGCATTTGACAAAATAGACCAAAACCTACTTCTTGGAAAGCTTAAAAAAAGTGGGATAGCATCATCATCAGATGAATTTTTAAGTGACTGACAAACCGCGCTCAAAGAGTAGTCCTTAATGGTACTACATCTACATGGAAGGAAGTAAACAGTGAGGTACCACAAGATTCTGTCCTAGGCCCGGTACTCTTCAACATCTTCATAAATGACCTAGATGACGAAATAAAAGGGGAACTTATCAAATCTGCAGATGACACTAAGCTAGCAGGAATAGCCAACATTCTAGGCTTAAGATCCAAAGTGATCTTGACAGACCTGAACATTGGGCCCTATCTAACAAAATGAAATTCAATGTAGAGAAAAGTAAAATCTTACACTTAGGCAAGAAAACCCAAAAGTACACATATCGATTGGGTGAAACCAGGCTTAATAGCAGCAACTGTGAGAGGGATCTTGTAGTCTTATTGGACAATCAATTAAATATGAGCTAATAGTGTGTGGCGGCAGGCAAAAAACCCAATGCAATCCTAAGTTGCATTAATGAGGGATTCAATCAAGATCACATGAGGTACTAATGCCACTCTATAAAGCCTTAGTAAGACCATACCTAGAATACTGCAACCAATTTTGGTCTCCACACTATAAAAAAGATGTTGAGATTCTAGAAAAAGTGCAGAGAAGAGCAACAAAGATTATTAGGGGACTGGAGGCTAAAACATATGACAAAGAGTTACAGGAACGCGGCATGGCTAGTCTTGTGAAGAGAAGGACCAGGAGAGACATGACAGCAGTGTTCCAATATTTGAGGGGCTGTCATAGATAGGAGGGGATCAAACTAGTTTCCAAAGCATCTGAAGGCCAGACAAGGAATAACAGATGGAAACTGATCAAGGAGAGATTCAACCTAGAATTAAGGAGAAATTTCTTGACAGCGAGAACAATCAACCAAAGGAACAAAGTGCCTTCAGATGTTGGTGCTTCATCATTGGAGGCTTTCAAGAAAAGACTGGACTACCATCTGTCAGAAATGATGTAGGGACTCCTGCTTGGGCAGGGGATTGGACTAGTTGACCTTTAACTGTGGTGGCGAACCTATGGCACGTGTGCCACAGGCGGCATGCAGAGCCGTCTCTGGTGGCACATGAGCCATTGCTGGGCTGAGCTGCTTCCTCCTTCTCTCTGTGCATGCACAGTCTGGGAATAGGCGTGGGGCTATAAAAGGAACAAGTTTTGGTGGAAGCAGCATTTGCTGCAGACAGCGAGAGAGCGAGCACGAGTTGGAGTGGACAGCAAGTGAGCAAGCGAGATGAGCTGATAGTTCGGTGGCCATGCCCACTCAGTGGCCACGCACATCCGGCACCCTGCGATGCATAAGTGGGTTTTGGGTTGCAGTTTGGGCACTCGGTCTCTAAAAGGTTCGCCACCACTGACCTATAAGGTCCCTTCCAACTATGTTATTCTGTTCTGTTCTGCTCTGTTTAAAGACAATAGATGGATTAATGGCTCCAGCCTATAGATGGTATAGCTCATATCACAGATAAACCTATCTAGTTCCTCGATTGCTACAAGATCAAAAGAATGTTGCTTTGAGTCACAAGGCGTTATTTGAGTTATTTTGCAAGATTCCTCATCTCTGAGCAAATATGTTCTGTAAAGAATTGTAGAGATATGTCACAGTGGCCCAATGAGCAATATTCACCCCTGTCTTTCCCAAAGTAGCATGAGGTAACTCCCACAAAGGTTGCTGGATGATAGTCTGCAGATGCAGTAAGAATGTAGAAGACATGCTTTGCTGCTTCTATTGCCACAGTATATTCCTGTGTCCATATTCAGTTGATTTAATTTGTTTTCTGCCACTATTGCTCTAAGTTTCAAGAAAGCCCCTGCTATCTGGCATAAAAAGCAGCAGCTTGGGAGCAATCTCATTTAACTTCCTAGTGATAAAGAGTACAGTGGGATACATTCTTTTTTTTCTCTGGGAAAAATTTCCAAGCACCTTCAAAACACTCTCTGGATTCAGCTGGTTTCTTAGTCCAACTATTTGTCTATTATTCGTGCAGTTTGTGTGAGAGAACAATATGTATGCGTACCAGAGTGATCTGATCATGGCAAAAGACTGTTCTCCATATTCTGATCACATCATCATTTTAAAGTAAACATCAAGTCTTGCATGCAATCCTTGACTGCATAAGACCACAGAATGCTTGGCGCAAACCAGTGGTGTTTCAGTATCCATCCTAAATTAAATAAATAAAAAAACACCTTAAAGACAGAAAGTATCATGTTCTATACCAAGCACATCAAATGTGTCTACATCCTGAGATGGAAACAGGGCAATCAAACAAGATAGTTAAGTTACCCCTCAACTGAATTGTTAGAAACTGGGGGAACATACATTTTAGTCCTGCTAGCCAGCTGGATGGCTTTGGACTAGTCATTTTCTCTCAGCCCTAGGAATTAAAACCACTCTGACTTACTGGCTTCATGCTCTGAGCCATGTAACATCACCAACTTTATGAAGGCAAGATGCACTAGTGAGGGAATACAGAAATACAGAAAAATTACGAACAACTCACTCCTATGGAGGCATACCTCTTTTATCAGCCAGAAGACAAATCCAGGAAACCCCCACTGGCACTTACACAACATCTGCCCAACATCTTTAACACTGAAGCTGAGAGGAAAGATAAGATGAGATGAGATAAGGCAAGGTAAGATAGGATAGATAAGATAAAATAAGAGACAAGATAAGATAAGATAAGATGCAAGATAAGAGATAAGGTAAGGTAAGGTAAGATAAGCTTTGTTATTTTTTTGCTGTGGGCACACTGGCACATATTAACAATGAAATTCTGTTGCTTGTTCTCAAAAGAGCCGAGGTGGCGCAGCAGTTAGAGTGCAGTACTGCAGGCCACTTTAGCTGACTGTGTTCAGCAGGTCAGCGGTTCAAATCTCACCGGTTCAAGGTTGACTCAGCCTTCCATCCTTCCGGGGTAGGTAAAATGAGGACCCAGATTGTTGGGGCAATGTAAATATATATATACATTGCTTACTGGTGTACACCGCTTAGAGAGTGCTTGCACTTAAAGCGGTATATAAGTCTCATAAATAAATAAATAAATAAATAAAGTGTACACATACATAACACACATATAAACATGCTATATACAACATATATATACACACATACACACAATCTTACATATAAATACATATAAATATTAATCACTGTCCATCTTGAATATATAGCAGAAGAGGAAGCTTGAGAGTTCACAAGGTTAATACTGTATGAAGATATAGGAAGACACTTAATGACCCCATTAAAAAAGGTGCTAGGCTTTGAACTACGAAGTCAACAATGGACAATCCTGAATAGGATTTGCACCTCACATGGGATCTGCTTGGACTTTCTGTAAAAATGGGGCATCCTCCCTAATGGGACTGCAAGGTCCCACATCAAACTCTACATCACATATGACTGGTTGTAAACTGAGGGCATATACCAGTCCAATATCTATCTATCTATCTATCTATCTATCTATCTATCTATCTATCTATCTATCTATCTATCTATCTATCTATCTATCAACAATATTGTGCTTCAAATACCAGAGGTCCCCAGCCTTTTGGGCACCAGGGACCAGTTCCATGGAGAGAGGTTTTTCCATGGATGGGAGAGCGCTGGTTTTGTGCGCTCCCTGCATCCTGTACATGGGTCTTTCCTTGTTTGTGCAGACTGGTTGCTGGCATGCCGCAGCCCAGTACTGGTCCACGGACCGGGGGCTGGGGACCCCTGGCCTACACATTGGTATTTGAACCTAGATCTTTTTAACATTTATATTTTATTGTGTTTTAATAATCTAGATGAAACATTAATATATATTGCTAGTCCATGTATGATATGCCATACACTAAATAAATAATAAGCCCTAGGAAGCAGGCAACGGCAGGCAAACCCTTTCCAAACTCTTGCCCAGAAAACTGCAGAGATTTGTCCGGGCAGTCGCCAGGAGTCAAAACTGACTCAAAGACACGCGAGCACAAACAAAATAACATTCATCCAGAATCAAGATTTCATTTAAAATAATTTCAAAATGAATTCTGGCTCAAATTTCTTCCTGATCCGGGCCAGGCAGGAATTGCACCTAATTGCAACGGGAGAAAAGAGCAGATATCTTCAACACAGACCTGCTCTGCCTCCAACTCTGCCCGCGTCTCCTTTTGTTGCCTTATAACAGTGTTTCTGTTATAAGCAATGCTGGCTGTGGAATTCTGGGAGATGAAGTCCACATGCCTTAAAATTGTCAAGGTTGAGAAACACTGCCTTATAAGCTATCAGGTAGTAGAATGCTACGGAAGTTTTCTGTCTGCCTGTCTCGGCCTCTCCGCCTCCCTCCCTTAGTCTTCCACAGGTGTGGAGGCATCCCGTTGCCGGCAGAGGCCGCTGTGAGGCCATCCTCGAGGAAGCCGGAGGGACGGGGCCGTTCTTCTCCTACGGCACGCCAACCCGTCATATGACCACGACGCGAGGAGCCAGAGGGGAACAGCTGCAGCCGCCGGAGTCGGTGTCGTGGTGACGGAGGCGAAGCGGAACGAGACAGGCGAGGCGGACGCAGGGAGAGACGGAGAGGCGGGTAGAGACGCGGCTGGGCTGCTGTCGCTGCCACCATGCTGGCCTTGTTGTCTCGGCTGCTGGATTGGTTCCGGTCGCTCTTCTGGAAGGAAGAGATGGAGCTGACGCTGGTCGGGCTGCAGTACTCGGGCAAGACCACCTTCGTCAACGTCATCGCGGTGAGAGGCTTGGAAGCGGCCCCGCCTCGCCTCTTCTGCCCGGCCGGAGTTGGGGAGGGGAAGGAAGGGAAGAGAAGGGGTTGCCCCCTGGGCTGGTTCGCCGCTTGCCCGGGAATCCAGCGGGGATTAAAAACCGGCTGATTCCCCCCCCCCTTAAAAAAAGTGCCACGGCTGGAGAACGTGTCCGCGAAGCCTGGGAGGGGTGAAAGCATTTGGTCTGCAAGTGCTGGCTGAAATGCTGCCTTACGATGGTGGTTTGTAATAGTGTCACGTACGAAAATTGCCTGCAAAGAAAAAAGATCGACACCCTCCCCCCCATCCTCCAGATCCCGAGTCTATCCCCATGCTCGATGCTTTTCTTTTCTGAGCAGCGTTGAGCTATACAGTAGATATCCGGCCCCGTGCTTTGGTGCAGGTAAAAGCTTCGTGGCGTGGGGATGCCGCTGCTGCTGCCTGTAGGGACTGAGTCTTCGTCTTGGGCATGGGTGGGGCTGAGGATGTTTTACCCAATTGTTCTTACTCAACCACTCTTGAGAAGTCCAGATTGGTATCTTGGCTGGCTGGACCGGCGCTTCCTGCGTAGTAAGCGCTCCTTGGGATGAGCAAGGTCAGGAGCTGCTCTGAATACCCTCCCGTCCTTGTAGCTGTTGTCATCCGGAGAGTCTTTGTGGGTGTGGCATCCCCAAAAGAAATCATCTTAGTGGAGGGTAGAGATTCCCAGGGTGGTGAGACAAAGGGTTAGGCTTTATTGCACTCAGCCTTGGTTTGGAACTAGATTAGTCTGCCTGTCCCTCTTTTGAAGAAATTGGACATAAGGTTTAGATTTGACACTTAATGCAAGATCACTTATAGGTAGAGAATGGCCTTATTATGTAGAACAGGATATTTCAGGCACAATCAGAGAACTCAGGACTGTCCTGGAATGCCTGTGTGTGTCTGAGGTTTTCTAGGAAACATATAGATGGCTCATTCATATACCAAAAGTTGGCTACAAACATACAACATTTATTGTACCTTTTAACCACTGCCTGTAGTCTTGCTTTCTTAAGTGAGAACTGAGGCTACCTCTTGTGGAACTAGCAATCTTCTCAGAGGCAAGGTATTCTGTAACATAACAGATATTTTTCTTTGTTGTTGTCTTCATTTTACCTCAGTGCTAATTTTCTTCTCAGACTGTATTAAAACAATTAGCTCTGCACACTTAAGATGTATATTTAGAAGTAATTCTCAGATCAGTGGTATAACTCTTTAAAAAAGTTTTGTAAGTTGCAATTTTAGATGCAAATAGAAATCCTTGGGTATGGTTTGGTTTTAGGAATATGAATCTTTCTCACAGATACTTTGTAGCAAAAATTACAGTTGGAAAGTATGTTATAGTTTAATAGGCTTTCATCCTTACAGCTTCTTAGAACTGTGCTTTATATCTGTTGCTTTGATACTGGAGTATGCTGTTTTGAGTTGGTTTTTATAGCATACTTAATAAAGACTGAGGGGGTTTGGAAAGATAAGAGTTGGTGAGTAACATCCATGATAGTCATATGATAGAACAAAGTGTCCTCTTACTTAAAGCATCAACAATAGGAGGGTGGGGTCAACTGTTGATGGAAACTGGTTAGGATAGATTAAGAAATGCTTTTGCAATGGTACATGCCTCTTTAATTTTGCTGTGGATTTGATTATGCATGCTGAAATTAGCTCAAAGTCTTTATTAGTGTTTTTTTAAATGTCTTAATTTGACAGAACAAATAAAATATGTGTATCCAAGTTGCATGGTAACAGTATAGCTCACTGTTGCTCTAGTCTAGAATCATCATTTTGGTATATATAAGGTATTTGTAATTTACAGTTTTTGTATTTGTAATATTATAATTCACAGTTATAGTTTTATAGCTTCCGGTATGATAATACTACAGCATCATCACATGCTAAGTACTTCTTCTTTACAACCCTCCTCAGTGTAATAAACTTTGCATGTAAATATTTTCTATTTTTGTTTATGAAACTTAGAAATGGATCCTGCTTGGCTTTTATTACATTTGTATCAATAATGTGTATTAAAAAAAGAATAAGCAAGGTACTTTACAAACCAAACTATGCTTTGTAGTGAATACCGTTTACTCTTCCCTGAACTTCAGCGAGAGTGCCTTTATAAATATATTTAAATGAATTACCACTCTTACAAGCAAAATATGTAAGTATATTATCTGAGATTGAAGCAAGCAATTGAAGCAAATACTTGAAGCAATTTTAATCTTAAAATTCATTGATATAAATATTGCATTTTTTAAAAGAATAATAGATACAACCCTAATTCTGACAAGATTTTCAGGTGCCTTCCTCAAGGGGTATTTAAATGAAGATATCCTCTGTTTTTTTGTGGATTAATGTTCTAGGATCCAATCTGGGTCGGTCAGTGGGACCAGAGGTTTTGTCTTCTGAGTTTTCAGACTTGTACTGGAGCTCATCTTCAGAGAAGTTCCTGCTAGAGAGAAGTTCCTTGAAGATGGGTTGTAGCACAAGTCCGAAAGCTGGGAAGACAAATCTCTGGTCCTGGTGACCGATCCAGATTGAATCCTGCAACATTATCCTGAGAGATGTATATTTGCCTTCATTCGTGACTGTTATATTTAGGAGATGAGCATATTGACATGTTCTTTTTAAGTTGGTTGACACATGTAGAAAAGCCGTAGTCTAGAATAGGTAAGATAGGATCCTAAGATACATTCTTGATCATTGTTTGAAAGGTCCTTGATGGGTTCTCTGGCAGCAAAAAACTATTTTATTTTGAGGAAGAATGTAGCTCATATCTATAGGTTGTTAAATAGGTGCTTGAAGATCCTATTCTATTTGATTCACTCTATTAATTTAGGTCTTGAATTTTATTTGGATGAGTATAGATTAGAGTTGGAATTTAAAGCTTAACTAATCCAACTAATCTAAATCATTGCAGGTTTCTTGAGAAATTGATGAAGAAAATAGATACATTCTCTCCCCCCCAATTCCCATATAATCTTTATTTTTTCTTGAGGTGATGAGTTGTATTGGGAACTATGTTTAGATATGATGCTTTGGGCATAGACATTGCTAAAAATTCAAAAGAGTTTGGGTGTGCAACCACATATAACTTATGTTCTAAAATTAATTCCTTCTTTAAATTTAAAACATATTGATGACTTCTTTGGATGATAAAAGAGGAGAAATAAACTGCACAAGGCCAAAGTCAGCCCACTTGCCTAGGCAGAAGAAAATAACAGGAAAATTGGACAGATGTTCATGGAATATATTTCTATGATCAGCACTCAAGTGCTAAATGTATTGCTATTATTATTTATTAAATTGGTATGCTCTCCATTTTTACAATATTCATGGTCGTTCATAATGCAGTATAAAGTACAATAAATAAGATGTTCATGGGACAAAACTCATAATAGATAAAATAACAAAAATATTACTGTCAAGCCCTGTGGGGCTTGCCATTCACAGGGGGGGGTGACACAGCACAACGCTTACCACCGCGAGCTGCCGGGTGTAGGAAAAGCACCAGAAAGCTGCTGACGCCATTCCAGCGGCCGAGACCGATGCCTCCGCTCCCACCTCCCATCATGCCCCGGGAGTCTGTTAACGTACGGAGGTCAAGAGCAGACATACCGAACACTGACGAAGGTTACAACGAGCCCGGCTCGGGAGGGCAGAGCCAGGAAGCGCTCGGCTCGGGTGAGTGGAGCCAGGCGGCACCAGTTTGCCGAGGCGACAGGCCGACGGAGGTGCAAGCAGTCGCCAAAAGGCTGTTATGTGGGGCAATGTTGACCCAGAGACCAGTGGAGGCATGAATGTGGGTGCGGGCGGCCGTGTTGGGTAGCAGCAGGGTAGCAGGCTCCTGTTAGCGGAAGGGCATAGGGGCCCGAGGGAGGGGTTTATACAGGGTTAGGGTGGATGTTGGTTTGCACCGGGGGGTGGGAGTAAGGGGTGTGGCACTCTTATATAAGGCACTGGGAGATGACCACTCCCAGTGCCGACTTTAAATTTGTCAAAGAATAAGCTTCGTTCGGCGTTCCTGCTCTGTGTTCCTCAGGACGACCTCGGACAATCATGATAATTACCATCAATATCACTAACAGTAATATGAAATGACAATTTTTTGCTATGGTATTGTTTTATTAGAGATCTTTACCAAAAGTTGTAGCAAAATACTTGAGTTAAAATATAGCAAAATTAAACTAATAAAACATGATCCTGAATATCTGGTTCTTTGATAATTGTATTACTTTTTTGAAGATTACAAACCAAATATGTTTAAGTGAGGTAGTTATTGAATTATAATGGTGAAGCCAAAATACCATATCAGCAATGATTTATGCTAGTTTCTTACTCCAATTATTTTTGATAGAAGACTGGCTGTGTTAGCTTCCTTTCAAAATAATATTCAAAGTAAACATGCCCTCTTTGTAACCTCTTGTAACCTTTCAGATGAATTGTCAGCTATCTTTAACTTGGCACATGTGACTGTATTTGTATAGATGAAATAAAATTTTGTTTTTATTGATGAATCAAATTATTAGATTTTTTTAATCAACTGAGTTGCTATTGATAACATAATTTTTGTTTTTTGAAAAGGAACTTTTCATATTAATTCAATAAAAAATAGTTTATTAGCCTAAAACTGAATAACATAAAACAAGTTGACATACAGAATTCTCTGTGGAAAGTATATAAAAAAAAACTTAAGTTCTTAAAGCAGAAATAGAATTCATTATAAGTAATGGATAGTTATTTATTAATTCAATTTGTGTAGTGTTGGACTACCAAATCTCAGCATAAAAAATACAGATAACCACAAGATAACAGCATACAGAAAGCCCTAATTCTTGGCTGTCATGTAATGGTGATATTGATTTTTTAAACCCCAGTTACAGAGCCCTATTAGGTTATTGTTTCTTATTTTTCAGTTACCTTTAATGATGAACTTATTTCTTAATTTATATAATACTCTCTTCCAAGAGTCAACTAAGCTCATCAGAGTCCCAAATAACAATTAGTTTATTTAGGTCATGACCAGTATTTTGAATGGTGTCCAGAAACATGTTGAGAATAACCAATGTATCTAGTTTAACAAGTGAGTTATGCATTTATAACTTGGTTTGGTTACAGCGTAGTGCAGAGGTCCCCAACCCTTTGGGCACCAGGGACTGGTTCCATGAGAGAGGTTTTTCCATGGACCGAACGGTACGTGGTTTTGTGTGCTGCCTGCATCCCGCAGAAGGGGCTTTGTTTGTGTGGACCAGTTGCTGGCATTCCGCGGCCTGGTATTGGTCCACAGACCGGGGGTTGGGGACTCCTGGTGTAGTGGCATTGTTGTCCTTTGGACCATATCTTATATGCCATATGGTAAATGCTACATTGTTTTAGATGGTATTACAAACCTGCTTTACTTTTGTATTGGTCTTCCATTGTTAAAATACGATCTCTTCAAAGACACATTTAAATTAATAATTTAACTCATAATTTGCCAAATCGTAGGCTCAGGTCTCTGTGGCTTATTTTGTTCTTATACCCTTTTAATATTTATTAAATGTTAAAAGATACTAAGAATTCTTTCTTAGACTGGAATTGACATGTATTTAATGTTTTACCTTATTACTCCCTCATAATACTTGTGTTGCAAGTTTTGTTTAAAAACTAAAATGAACATAATGACTAGAAAGCTAGGTAATGCTTTTATTTATTTTTTCTTTCATTTGGGATTGAAATGACTGCGATTTTATATGCCTTTTCTTTCGGGCAATAAGGTATAGGATAGAATTATGAATTGTATATGGCATTAGAAAAGGTATATTTGTATTTATGTGAAGGCTTCATTGTAGCAAGGACCTCTGGAACAATTTCACTTGTATTAATGGTAATACAGGTAGTCCTAGACGAGAGTAAGCAACCTTGGCTCTTTTATGACTCGTGGACTTCAACTCCCAGAATTCCTGAGCCAGCCATGCTGAGGGGAAAGGAAGAGGTTTCCAAGCTGAGCCATACTGGCTCAGGAATTCTAGGAGTTGAAGTCCACGAGTCATAAAAGACCCAAGGTTGTCTACCCCTGTCCTAGACTTACAACCATTCGTTAAGTGACAGTTTGAAGTTACAATGGCACTGAAAAAAATCACTTATGACCCATTTTTCACACTTACGATCAAATTTCAAATGCTTGGAAGTTGGCATGTATTTATGACGGTTGCAGTGTCCCAGGATCATGCGATTTACCTTTTGTGACCTTCTGACAAGCAAAGTCAATTGGGAAGCCAGATTCACTTAACTGTTGTTATTAACTTAACAACTGCAGTGATTCACTTAACAGCTGCGGCAAGAAAGGTTGTAAGATGGCTCAAAATTTTCTTAGCAACTGTCTGGCTTAGCAGTGGAAATTTTGGGCTACATTATGGTTTTAAGCTGAGGACTACCTATACCGCAAACCTTATGTACAGTGTGGTTTCTTTTGCAGTCATCAGTCAAACTGGATCATGATTTATTTTCCAAGCGGATATAATAGTAGCATTACTCATGAAATATGATGTTACAAAACTGGATTTACTACAAAAGAATACCCAGCCCATCTGAATTCAGAATACTTAATAAAGCTGAAATCATCTGTTACAAAGCAAAGCCACGCCACTCCACTTAATGTATTAAAGGAAAGGTTGCAGAGTTGTATCTGCTCTTCTTCTAATCTTATGGAAGAATATTTCTGGTTTTTAGTGGTTGCTGACATGGTCACAGATGCTGTTTTGCTAATTTATGGCTACTGAGGTTAAAGCTAGTGGACACCTTCCATGGCTGATTTTGATGTATGAAGGTTTAGCCATGACCTTTGCTAAACCTCTCTTGTGATCTTTATTAAAAGCCTTCAGATGACTTATGCAAAACACAAACATACTGCAGCTCTGAATAGGAAAAGGAATGTGAAAAAATAATGAAATGACTTTTTGTAGGAATATATATACAAGTATATCACAAGTGAAAAAGGAAATTACAGCTGCATTTCAGTTAAAGTATTTGCTTGCAAATAAAGCAATAGGTTAAGGCAATGGCAACCCCTCCCATTAAAACAATTCAATCTATCCAGATGCCACTATGTTGATTTGTGTAGCATATTGGCAATAGAGGGAGAGGTGATGAGGGAAAGTGTTTCTGGTTTATCTAAACAGAGAACTTGAATTTCCTTGTGCAAGCTGATGAAAAATGTTTCTCTAGACCTAAAAATTAATTTACCTGTTTTTGGTCATATATACTACTTTCTTAATAAGAATGATGTCAGTTTATTTATACAGTTATATAGAGTATTCACTTCCTAAAGGTGGTTTGCAAAACAGAACACAGTGTTTAAAACCACTATTGATCTGGCCCAGTGTTTCCCAAACTTGGCAATTTTAAGGCATGTGGACTTCAACTCCCAGAATTCCACAGCCAGCGTTGCTGGCTGTGGAATTCTGGGAGTTGAAGTCCTCATGCCTTAAAATTGTCAAGTTTGGGAAACACTGATCTAGCCTAATTAAGTCAGCCCATAGATGCATCAGTGCATCTGTTCAATCTGTGTGAAACATTTTAGAGACGAGAAGGTGGAAGCATTCCATATCTCAGGTGATAAGGTGTTGGGGGGTGGGAAAGGAAAGCCACTGGGAAGGTGTGTCAAGATTTCACTGCCTCTATGTCCAGGGGGTGGCAACCTTTAGCATTGATTGATGACTGATTATGAGCCAAATCGTTTTAGACTCCTAGCAACCACATAGATTTTCTCCATGTCGATCTTATCTTATTCTTTCAGGTCTCTCAGTGTGCATTGATTGCCATTGTAACTCAATCCACTCATTTAGTTGTTGGTCATTTTCTTATCTATCCTTCTACCTTTCCCAGCATTAGAGCCTTTTCCAGAGAGCTGGATGTTCACTTAATGCAGCAGTTCCCAACCTTTTCTATACCTCACACTCCTAAAACACTTCTGATACATTCTCACATCCCTTACAAAAGTTCGAAATAATGACAATTATGCATTTACACTATAATTTTGAAAAACCAAGTTTTCACACCCCCTGGAATATCGTCTCGCACCCTCGGGTTGGGAACCCCTGACCTAATGCATCCATCAGTTTGCTTTCTTGGCTGTCAACAGTATATTCAGGAGTCTTCTCCAAATTCAGTGTTCAAAGGTGTCAATATTCTTCCTATTCTGTTTAAAGACCAACTTTTGCTTTCATAAAGTATCACAGGAAATACATGGCTTGTGTGATTCTGATCTTTAGCATAGTTGATATTTAAAGATTGCACGTGGTAGGATGAATCTGGGTGAGATGGTTGGTTTTGTAGATACCAAACCATGTAGTGCAGTGGCCCCCAACCTTTTGGGCATCAGAGACCGGTTCCATGGAGGGAGGTTTTTCCGCGGACTGGAGGGTGTGTGGTTTTGTGTGCTGCCTGCATCTCGCGGATGGGGCTTTGCTTGTTTGCATGGCCCGGTTGCTGGCATGCTGCGGCCCGGTACTGGTCCACAGACTGGGGCTTGGGGATCCCTGATGAAGTGCTTTAAAGCAGCCCTTTGATTTGTACTGGAAACAAAACAGCAGATAACCGTTATATTGTTAAACGTGCCATGTTCATTTAGCAAATGAACACCTCATTTTCATTCAAATGAGCACTGGGAGCATCCAAGCAGCTCCTTGTAATACATGCTACAAGTCATATTACCTGTTTTCCACCTAGTCTGAATATTTAATGGTAATTTACAATGCAATAGTCATAAAACAGAAAATCATAATGAAAAGCAAAGAAGACATCCCAATAGAAAGTATATGCAAAAGATAGTTAGCTTTTGTTGCTTCAGTTGCAGTTGATTCCAAGTGACGAACCAACTACTTATACATAATAAATACCAATGAAGTAATAAACAATAGATCAGGCCTGATCTCACTAAGACAACAGTATTATTCCCTGAAGGCTGTTGAGTTCAAATACAGGTGGTCCTCAGTTAATGACCTTTCATTCAGCAGCCTTTTAAATATACAACTGCGCTGAATGAGTGGTACTTAGTGACTGGTCCTCTCAGTTCTGGCTGTTGCAGTTGTTAAGTGTTATGCAATTGTGATGATCTGGGCGTTCAGCAACTGGTAACATTTCCAAGCATTGCAGTTTTCTATGCTCATATGATTGTGATTTGGAACCTTCCTTGACAAGGAAAGTCAATGGGCAAGATAGCAGGAAGTTGAAAGTCACAGCCACAATGAGATCCTCATTTAATATCCTATGATGATTTGTTTAACTATGGTGATGGTAATTGGGGACTGCTGGAAATGTCAGAACTGCCATCACTAAGCAGCATGGTTTGTGACATTGCACTTTATGCTTAGTGATGGATATTTCAGTCTCACGATTGTTAAGTGAGGACTTACCTATAGTTTTAATAAATTTCCAGAAGGTGATGAAGGAAAAAACTATCCTTATCTCCTATAAAGAATGCTTGTTTCAGTGTCCTATCCTGCCAGATATCTAGGTAGAAGAGAACCTCAATAATACTCTGTATATATTTGAAAACAAGTGATCTTAAAAATACTCTTATCAACATATTAAATAATTTTGTTTCATCTGAAACTTTTCCTAATTTACTGGCTAGAAGTAGACAGAAGATCCCATTTCTTACTTTCATTTGTGTAAATGCCCACTTATTCCTTCTCTTTATTTTTCGTTGCTCAACCAAGTTACCAGTCTATTGGAGGACCACTTCTGTAATCCCATGATTATTCCAATTTCTCAGGTCTTCAAAGAGAAACTTCATCAAAAGCTTTTTGAAATTCAGGTATCAATAGGATTACCTCTATCTGCATGTTTTTGACACTTTCAAAGAACTTAAGTGGAACCTACCACTGTAGAAGTCATGCTAACTCTCCTTCAACAAGGATGCTATTCTACATGCTCCATTATTTTAACTTTGATTATATATTCCGCCAGTTTAGACAATAAGCTAACTGACTTATGCTTTGTGTGGATCTTAAGCAAAAGGGGTTGAGAGAGAATCAAACCCTGGAGCACCCTGTATAGGGATACCCAAATGCTGAACGTTTCTTTCATAAGATCCTGAAATTAGCTGCTTGGGAACTAATGGAGCAGAATGGTTTCCTTCCCAGACAACACAGGAAGATATTGCAGTTGATGTTATTAAAGGCAACTGAGAGATCTACCTTTTAAGGGCTATGTGTAGGAGAAGAGGAACCAGAGCTGGGAGTGGATTAAGTGCATCATCAGCTTAAAATCGTTATGTTCTCACAAATGTTCTAAGTCCAGGCCCTCTTGAATTCTGTGACCCTTATTTGGCATCAATTTAGTATTGAACTTTACATAATTAGATTCTTGACCAATACATCTTCTGAACTGCAACTTAATGTATGATCCTTATCCTTTGCCCCCTAACATTATGCTACCCATATTCAAATCCTGCCATAGGTTATGTAAAATCAAACAGCAGTATTTGACCTCTGTCTGGGCCTGAATCTAGACCATTGAGGGCGAAACTTTTAGAGACAGAGTGTCCAAACTGCAACCCAAAACCCACTTATGCATCGTTGGGTGCCGCGTGGGTGTGGCTGGGTGTGGCCCATTGGGTGGGCATGGCTGCGGTAGTAACGGCAGACTGGGTGGGACTAAAAAGTTCAATCAATTAATTCCAACTTTGCAAAATCTTTTTTTTTCCTGTGAGAAGTTGAAATTGACTGATTGATGGAACTTTTTTTTTTTTTTTTGCACACGGCAGTGGAGGTCTAAAGTGAAAAGGTTTTATAAAACCCAGCTGAAGGCCTAGGATTGGGGCGACGGCGTATGTGCCCACAGAGAGAGCTCTGAGTGCCGCCTTTGGCACCTGTGCCATAGTTTTGCCACCATTGATCTAGATTGTCAGGAGCCCAAATAATCTACTTCTTTCTGTGTTACAGTGTGGTTTACTCTATTCCACTCAGATACGGTAAACTATAGTGTGGGCTGAGTAGCACTCAGAATTTCTGATTTGCAAGGGTAGACTTTGTTAAGGCTGGTCATCAGAATAATTAATAGTATTTGTTCTTTGATTAAAAGAATTACATTAAATGATGTAGTTTGGGAATGATATTGAAGAGCTCAGCCTATTCAGAACCTGGCCACAGAAGTGGTGGGCCAGCACTCACACGCCGCTCCATTCACATGAGCAGCACCCCAAAGGCTTCTCTTTTCTCTTGCATGAATGGAGCTGCGTGTGCACATGCATGCACACAGGCCTGCTGCTCAGGCTGCCCTGTTCCCGTCTGCTGGACCTCCAAGCCACCTGCTCCTGATGCTCCAAATGTGGAGCGATGAGAGCAGAGGCTGAGTGGGATGAGCATACCCTGCTCAGCTTTGCTGACTCACCGAGGCTGCCTGCGCAGGACACCTGATCTGCTTATGGAGCATCGGACAGCTCAGTGAATCTGAAGGAGCATGAAATTGCAATCCTAAAGGGTTCTCTTCTCTGTGCCAAAAGCTTTTGCAAATGGCCAAAAGGCTTCAGGGGAGCGATTTCGTCCTGCTTCAGGCCTTCAGTCCCTTTGCAAAGCTTTTGTGCAGAAAAGACTGAAGAAGTGCAAAATTGCGCCCGAAAGGCTTCTCTCGTGCATGAGTGGTTCCTTCTCTCCCCCCCCCCCCAGCCTGGCCACCAACCTGCAAAGGTTGGGGATCGCTGCCTTACAAGATAGTTATTGGGAGAGTGAAACTGTTATATATAAATTGTAGCTGAAATCCTCAAAACCACTGCTGAGTTTTAATGGTTTACTGATTTGTAACAAGGCTTGGGAGTAGTCTAATAATTCTGATAATTCATTTGTTCAATCTTTTATTTGTTGGCCAGTAAATTAAAAAAACCCCTTTGCTACTTAATTTTAAACCAATATGATTTTAATAAGCATATTTTACTGAATAAATATGGATAACATGCAGCACATGATATTTCTAGCAGCTTATTCACAGAGAATTGGTGATTTTCTGATTACTACTCTTGATGGTTATATAATTATATGTTGCTTCCTGAAACAGACCATATTGCTAGTTACTAAAGAGCAGTAGCAAAGCAGACTTTTGCTCTCCTGGCTTTGTTTTTAAAACTTGTTGATATACCCTCGTAGGTCCTTGTATGAATCAGAATGCTGCATTAGAGGGGTCAGGTTTCAGTTAAATATATTTTAGTCTTTTTGATTATAGACGAGAGTTTGAAAAAGTTATGGCCAAAATGTTTCCTTCTATATATATAATTGTACATTGTGCCATCAAAGTTTAAATAAAAACTTTCAATGTGAATGTTTTCATAACTCAGCAGCTGCCTCCTTTGAGAGGAATATATCCTTAAGTATATTCTCTCAGTGCCTGTAAAGTTGTTGTCCAGGCTCAGAATGATTAATATAAATATAAGTAGGAAGAAATAGAACATGTTCCCTTTTATGAGAGTTTCACTTTACATTACTTGTAAGTCAAGAGTATGAAGGGGAAAAATAGCTTTAAGAACAGCAAGACTGTAGGGCACAGTCAGATGACTTTCATTCAAAATGTATTTGCTAATTAGAGATACACTATTGAAAAGGATTGATGCATGCAGGGTTTTATGAAGTACATGATGCTTATGTGGCAAAACTTCAAGACTGCTGAACACCAATTTTGGTGTGCTTAGTCTTTGTTGGTCAAATGACATGAATCATCAGTGCTATGAACAGCACATGTATTGGCAGCTATGCTTTGTTTTGTGCTTGCTTAATTTAAAATCTTATTTATGCATTGGTATGTTGATAGCTGAGCCGTCAGCAAAATAAATTATACTAACCTATTTTTTTAGGGGCGTAGGGGCCTCTTATGCATCATTATATGTCATTTGCAGTTACTGAACTAATTAAATCAGGACATGAAGATTATCAGGAACAAGAGCAGTAATGCCTGATGACAGTTTTTGCAAGCATTTACATATGTTACAGGCATAGCTGTGTTAAAATTTGATTACGCAAACATTCCAGAATCCCTTATATGATGTATGATGTCCAGATTGTGAAGATGTATAATTTTGCCTAATTTTGCAAATTTGAAGTGTATCAACATTTTCATATGCATGCCAATATATTAAAAATATCACAATCTATATGTAGCTATCAGTTGTAGCTATCAATTTTAAAATGAGTGAGCAAAAATGAATGTTTCCCTTTTTATATATCAAGTATTTGGCATATTTAAAAGCACATCAAATTGTGGAATGGGCTTAGGAAAGTAGCAATCATAACACATCTCATCGTCCTCATCTGAAATCAGTTTGCAGGTCAAGAAGTCAGAGTTAAAATGGAACATGGTGAATCAGGCTGACTCAAGATTAAGGCTATATACGCTTCCCTTATTTATTCAATCTATATGCCCAATATATATTGAGGGAAGCTGAATTGGAAGAGGATAAACAGGTTTTTTAAATTAAAATAACCTGCACTATGCTAATGACATTGCCCTGGAAGCTGAAAATACAAATTAACTGCAAGCTCTAGTAACGAAAGTCTAGGAACAGTGAAAAAATGTCCTAAGATTAAATATAAACCAAATTAATGACAATATGTACAGCAACTGACTTTAGAATGAACAATGATATTGAAATAGTTTTGGTAGAGTTGGTCTTAAAAGACAAAATAGAGTTGGTTCTAAATAGAGTTGGTCCTAAAAGACAAAAGCTATGAATAGTGAAGGAACCAACAATCAAAAAATAACACCACAGATTTGCACTTGGTAGAGTAGCAATGAAGGCCTTGGAAAATGATGTGTTTACGCCTACAAATATCAGAATCATGCAGGCAATATTTTTTCCTTGGAACACTTTATGGAAGCAAAACATGGATTTCAAGAAACAGGATAGAAAGAATATTAGCACTTCTGAATGTTTGTATTGGAGAAAATTCATGAGTATACCATAGATTGCCAAAAAACAAAAATAATAAACCCAAACCCCAGACCAAAAAATTGATCATAGAACAAATCTATTCAGAGATCTCACTGGAGACACAAATAACCAGTCACACATTATAATACTTTGGACATTGTGTGTTGACATCTTACCTTGTGAAGTCTATAATGATGGGGAAAGTAATAGATAAGAAAAAAAGAGGATGTACTTTTACCATCATACAGACAGTTTAGCGGCTAACCATGGAAACTCATTTTGATGACCTTGATAATCTTTGTCTACGAAGAAAACTTCTTCATGCTTTCTTAAGCTTTT
The DNA here is from genome assembly GCF_016545835.1 of Crotalus tigris. Taxonomy (NCBI): domain Eukaryota; kingdom Metazoa; phylum Chordata; class Lepidosauria; order Squamata; family Viperidae; genus Crotalus; species Crotalus tigris. The sequence goes on from NW_024100451.1 coordinate 213,678, forward strand.
TGGACTTTAAAGGCCATAGTAGAGTATGAAGGAGTGCTGTGTTGTAGTGAGCTGGATTTGAAACAGAAAATGTGATTTGGAGCATGTGGGGCATTCAAGCAGTACTTGTCAAGCAACTCTTAAAGAAGAAGATGTCTCTTTTGTTAGGCCAGTGTGGCAGGAGCCATGGGATCCCAAGGGAAAAATACATTTGTTTTAAGGGGAGACCAACAGTGCTTGGCATCTTTGAAGTGAAAACACCAAGTGAGCAACCCTGGGACAAATTAGAGTAACATGTAACAGTGTCAGAGTACTGAATGTAAGACAGACATTTTGCAGATAGAAGACTAAACTTCTTCAAATTAGTCAGAGATGTAGGATCTCTTCACTATATTCCCTGCTGCAGGGTGCTGTTTATTCACAAGGAAATTCAAGGTATAGTGCAAAATGCTCAATATGATTTTTTTTTTAAAAAAAATACAGGTCAGTTTGGACCATCTTTTACAGCATTTCTCAGGGTTGGATCTGGAAAAATACTCCTTCATGCTAATTTCTTATGAAACTGAAAGCTGATATATTTCTTCTGGAATAAATGCACTTACTTGCCAATTGTTATTTGGGGAGATTGAATATTTATGTAATATGTTTACATGGCATTTATATTGCCCACGAAGTGACTCTGGGTAGTGTACAACCATATCTCAATATGATTGGGGTGGAGTTCTTTTATATTGCAACTTTTAGGCACAGGGCAGTAGGTAGGTTTATGTAAATAAATAAATGTACATTTTATTATTACTGTGTAGCTGAGGATATTCTGTGGCTGAAGGAACCAGAGCTAATGCATTAATTTCAATAATTGGAATGATCCAGAAAAAAAGAGAAAGTGATCTTTTTACAAATATTATATTGTGCTATATTTGGAGACTGCTTCATATAAACACCATCATAGTCTTCTGTGGTTACTGCTGTATTCTAGCCGAATCTATTGGAATGATGTATACAGTCTGCTGCCTCTTAAACTCTCTGAGCAGACAGGCACAGATGTTACATTATAACATGCCCCCATGTGCAACATAAGGCTTTACGCGGTCTCTATTTTTACAGAGTATATACACTATATGTGGTGTATATCCTGAGTATGTCCCAGTAGTCATTGTAATTGTATTCTAGTGGTGTTATTCTAACTTTTTTACTACAGATAGAAAACATATATGTCTATATTTTCTTATTTTGACTATATTAGGGCTATATCTGACTGAAAAATAATACCATGTTTCTCCGAAAGTAAGGCCTACCCTGAAAATAAGCCTAGCTTGATTTGGGGGGTGGGCTTAATATAAGCCCAACCCCTAAAATAAGCCCTAGTTTTGGGGTAAGGCACACACTTAAAAATTGAACTAGGGTGGGGGTAGGGGTATGGATCTGCCCCATGCACCCTGTACCCTCTTACCTTGCAGCCAGGTCTTTCCTCCTCGGCCCACTTCTTCTGCGGCATCTTCTTCAGTCAGGCCTGCATTTCTCAGTCACAGGCCTTTCCAGAAAGCCTGTGCAGCTGATAACTGAGCTATGGATTCAATCCATAGCTCGGTTCTGCAAGACCTCTGCAGCCGAGGACTGAGCTATGGATTCCATCCATTGCTCGGTACTCAGCTGCATAGGCCTTCCAGAAAGGCCTGACTGCAAAATGCAGGCCAGAATGAAGCTGCTCCTTCGGTCCCAGACGAAGTGGACCTGATGGGCGGGGCTGTCGGTGCCGGAGGTGAGTAACACATCCCCCCAAGTAAGACCTGGTGCCTCTTTGGAGGAAAAAAAATAAAAATAAGACCTGGTCTTATTTTGGGGGAAACACGGGTATATATTTGTGAATATATATCTGTCAGTTAACTATAGTAACCATCCAACACTAGTGATGATTTAGTAAGTCTTTGATTTATATAAAGGGTCAAATAGAATGTCAAATAATGTTGAATGTAAGCTAAATAAAAACTTGTTTTACTCCAAATGCCTTTATTTTAATAATCTTTTCTTGTTTTCTATATGCCTCTTGCTTGAGTGATTGGTGCCTCCTGAAATATAGGATGTGCTCCTGTATGCCTTAAGAAGGCCATTTTAAAAACTTTATTAAGCCTTCTTTTGACCTAGAAGACTATTTAATATTTGACCCTTGGAGACATTGGTTAAGAAAGTGGTAGTACCACAGCTCAATATGCACCTGGCTGACACTGATTTTCTGGACACATTTCAATTGAGGTTTGAACTGGGTGTGATACTGACGTTGCTTGAGTTACTTTGGTAGATGTCCTTTTATTTAAAACTAAATGCAGGAATTGTAGCCTTTACTAGTTCTCCTGCATCTCTCAGTGGTTTTTAATACCATGAAATGGGATATCCTTTTGTATTTTCAGGTCAGATTTGATCTTGTGGATAATGTTTTGTAGTGGTTACAGTCATTTTTGTCATACCCAGAATGTGGTGCTTTGGGAAAACTTGACATCTAAACATTGGCCTATAATAGTTGTCAGGGTTCTTATCTTCTATGCTTATCTTCTTTGCTTCATGAACTTACTAGGGAAGATCATGCAGTAGAAGTAGTTTGCCATTGCTTGCTTCCTAGGGCTGAGAGAGAGTGGATGGCCCAAGGTCACCAGATTGGCTTCATGCCTAAAATGGGACTAGAACTCCGGTTTCTAGCCTGGTGCCTTAACTACTACACCAGACCAGCTGACCGTATAAGAAAGTACAAGATGAACAAAATCCAGACAAGAAGGAAGGGCCTTTAAGAAAAAAAACCTGAACTTTGGGAATGAAGTGAAGCTTGTTTTGGATGGAATTATATTCCACCGGAAACAGTAAATTTATAGTCCGGAATTAGTCTTTGATTTCCACTGCTGTTGGACTTATTTGTGTTGTGGCAATGAATGTGTTTTTACAATTATGGTTAGTGTGCAAACTGTGATATGAGCTAGTTGAATTTAGCAGTTATCCACAACATGGTTACAACCAGCTTTGTTTACTTCAACAGTATTGCTATAATTGAGGTTCATTTCTTATGTTTTAGTAACATATATCACACAGCATAGCTGTTTTCCAGCTTTGAGCAAAACAGTAGAATATTAACAGTGTATCATCGGCCATGATATAATTCTATAATTCTCTGTATTCTATTTTGAACTCCTAGAAGGAATATAGAATAAGAAACACAGATCAAACGATTTGACTTTTCACTATGCTGTCTATTGCAACTGTACCCAAAATTTGCATATACTCATTAATAGAGGTGGCCATTTAAGCAGAAGGCTTGTGCACTTTTTACTGAAACCACAGCTTTGTTTAGTAGCTTTACTAAATATATTATCATACTTATATGACCGCCCATTTTATGGACAAATTACTCTGGACAATGTACAACAAGGTGATGATACCATATTCCACGGCGATAAGTGATCTCACCCAGCGGTTTCATGAAGATATTAAATAGGAGTGGAGAGAATGCTGAACCCTGTAGAATGCCATATAACAGGACCTGTTTCATTACTCTAAGCTTTTCTGTAAACCATGCAGATTAATCGGACCAATGAGAGAGGAGAGGTTGAATGACTGTGATCTGATTCAGAGCCTCAGCTGCCCTGCGGTTCACACACTGACCGAGGTTCAGGCAAACCATCAGGAATAAGCCCAGCTCTGGAACCCATCTGGGTTCATCAGTCACTGTGAGTGGACCAATCGAATACACCCAATCTTCCTTTGCCAGGGGGCAGTGCCAGAGGATCTGATTACTACCAGGGCAAGATCTGACCATTTCCCCCAAATCCAGATAATATTGCTGCTGCTCTGATGAGAAACCAGGGTGTGACCACTGTCCCTGGTTGGGCTCTGGATGATCTGGGATAGACCCATACTAGGGATAGACCCTGACCACAAACTCCTATGTTACCTCAGAGCTGTCCCCAGGGAAAGCAGATTGAAGTCCTCAGGACCACAAACCTGGGGAACTGCACTGCCAACCCTGAAACAGAGTCAAGAAGCTCAGGCAAGGACTTTGCTATGCAGCTGAGAGGCTGGTACAATAGCAACAGTCCCCAAAGATTCCTATAGCCCAGTGGTGGCGAACCTATGCCCTCTCTGTGGGCACACGTGCTGTCGCACCAGTCCTACCTCCCCCCGCAGCCCCCTCATCAGCAGCCCCCCCCAGAGGAGAGTTGTCCCCCAGGCGTGGAGCAGTGCAGCCAAGCATATGGCAGCTGGGCAGCAGGGGCAAGACTCCGCCCTCGCGCCCTGTCACGTGCAGATGATGCTGTGGGGGCGTGGATGGAGGGCATGTCCATGACGCTGCAAGGCCGCTTGAGCTATCTGCAGTGGGCCGTGGAGGTGGTCGGTGGCCTGGCAGGTGGGATGGGGTGAGGGCGGGGGTGGAACAGGCGGGGCAGAATGATGGGTGGGGGGCGGTTTTTGTGCACTCGGTCTCTAAAAGGTTCGCCATCACTGCTGTAGCCCAACTTCAAAAACAGGATCTCATATCCAGTAACTTGTGGAGCAACACACCTTAAGAAAGAGCTGATGTCATATCCAAAACCCAGCTGGGCATATTTTTGAGAGATCTCGGTAATAGACACCAGGTTGGCTCTTTCATCTGTGATTAAAGGAGGCTTTATACAGCTAACACTGTGTTTAGCAGCAGCAGCAGCAGCTAAAAGCCAAGGCCTCTGAAGGTCAGCTGACCAGGAAATGGGGTTGAGTCACTTATGTGGTGATGCTATACTGCAAAAGATGCACATTTTATCATTTGGATAATGATGTTATTAAGCAGCTAATATAAATCAATGCAATGATGCCATCGTCTATTTAATAGATATTTGGGGGCCCTGTTACAGAATGACTGAACTGCTACAGTAAATTGATTTGTTATTTGGGAGCATTGTGAACTTAAGTAGGATTCAGAGCAAGAGGTAGCAAAAATGCAGAGTGAAGAATCCATTATTATTTTCCATAGTGGAAGAATGACTGATTTGTCAGTCAACTTGTGTTTTTCGCCAATCCTATATTTGTAAATGTTTCCAAGAGTTCAGCGCGTAAGAACTTGTCTTTATCTTTGGGAATTCTAGAAATATATTTCAGATTTGTGATTTAGCAGAACATAACTAGAATAATCAGGCTTTTTATTGTTTTGTTTTTTATTCCCTTTTTTGAAGAATGAATTATTTAAGTAACTGATAGTTAGCACTAGATCCTGATTTATTTAAACTGAATGCACCTTGCAAGGACATGTTGACATTCTGACAAGTGGGTTCAGTCTAGTAAAATACACTGAATTCAGTAGAGAATATACAGTGTGGGAAAGGTTAAACCAATTTTCTTTCCACCCTTGACTGCAAGCTTTAGCTGATAATATTTACAATACCCATAAAAAATACTCACATGATGTCTGAAGCTGGGAAGCAGCTGCTAAAGATGGGGCTATCTTGTTTTGTCCCAGGAAATACTATATATGCATATAGTAATACTTTAGCACCCTAGTTCTCACAGTCAGTGTGCTGCATATCATGAACTGAGAAACTGTGGACAGACTGCATCCCTGGGACAATTATTGCTCTCTGACTTAAATATATTCTGCTAATATTACAAAGCAGCTAACTAAGCATTTGCCACAGGAACTGAAAGTAGTTGGACTTCCTAAAAGACAAGTATTAACCAATTGTGAACTGCACTGTGGCCTCTAAGCACCCTTTGTGCAGTTCTTAGCAGCTTCAAATTTATATTGATGGATTTCCATGAATAAAATAGAATAGAGCTGGAAGGGACCTTGGAGGTCTTCTAGTCCAGCCCCCTGCTCAAGCAGGAGAACCTATACTATCTCAGACAAGTGACTGTCTAGACTCTTCTTAAAAATCTCCAATGATGGAGCGCCCATGATTTCTGGAGACAAGCTGTTCCACTGGTTAATTGTCCTCACTGTCAGGAAGTTTAGAAAATATCCGATATGGTTTCCTACTATTTTTAAATGAAAAATAAGATGTGTAAATAATTGGATGGATTTCCTATACCTTAGCAGCTTCTTTTAAACAATAATTATAAATGCAAAAAATAGCTGTAAAATCAAAGCTCCTCCAATTTATATAATATTGTGACTTCATTGTCCTACCTTCTATGAACCTGAGTGGCTGACAAAAAAAGAATTGCCTACCCATGTCATAATATACAGTCATTGTCCTGTTGCTCCATCAAGCTGTCAGTTTCTTTTACATACTAGGAATCCGTGCTTCAATCTAATTGCATAGTTTTGCGATATACTGTGAATGTTTTTCATTGCTATTCCATAAGATGCCATGAGTCTTTGTTGGGATCAAAATCACATACAGTTTTTATTCCAATGTCCATAGACTCATGGCATCTTATGGAATAGCAATGCAAACATCTTGGTGTGGGTGTTTACGGTTTAATCATCAGGGAACAGATTTCAGATATATTTTGCCTCCCTCAGCATAGCAAGTTCCTATCCTTTTGCTTTTTGAACAGAAGAGTGAAAGTTCACTCTTCGTCAAGACCAGCCACATCCATTCCAAGCCCCTATGGCAGTGGTGGCGAACCTATGGCACGCGTGCCAGAGGCGGCACTCAGAGCCCTCTTTGTGGGCATGCGTGCCATGCCCCGGAGATGGCGAGGGACTGGTCCCCGCCATCCTGGCCCCCGCCCACCCAGTCTGCCATGACCAGCGTGGCCACACCCACCCGGCATCCGGTGATAAATAAGTGGGTTTTGGGTTGCAGTTTGGGCACTGGATCTCTAAAAGGTTCGCCATGACTGCCCTATGGAGTTCTAAGCTAGGCAAAAATCCTTGGGAAAAGAAGTAGCAAAGATGCCAAGCGGCACCTTTAATAGTATTCAAGGTGGAGGAAATACTACGTGTAGAAGATCGATTCTGGTGTTGCCTGCTTCTTTTCTCAGCAGATCCTGAGAGATCAGCTTGAGGCTAGCTTTACATTCTTGTTCTAGATTGCCACTGAGCTTGCCTAGAGCAAGTACTTCATGAATTCAAGGGAGATACATAGGCATGTGTTTGCATTTATTGAAAATATAAGCCACCCAGAATCGCCTTGCGAGATGGGCAGCAAACAAATTTAACACATAAATATATTTTGAAGTATTTTATCATATTTGTCCCATCTTAGAATCTACCGTATTGAAATAAGTAGCAATAAATGCTTTAATAAAAGTATAAATGACTTAAATGTTATGTTACATTATAATATTAGATGTAATTTTTGAAAATCCATTTATCATATTTCACAAGTGTTTCAAGCCTGGGCTCATCCTTTAAGTAAACTTTCAGGTTTTATGCTTTGGAATAATGTTGTATGACACTGACTTTATACTTTCCCATGAAGTGCATAAGTTTTTCAGGTTCTTCCAGATGCTATTGTGTTGCCTTGGGGTGTTGGAAAGATTATTTTTTTATGCTTTTGTCCAATTTTAAAAAAAAGGAACAACATGAGACATTCTAATTGGCCAGTGCTGTTTCCTAACACTTTTTGGGAAAACTATTTCATGGAGTAGCCATCTAGATTTAATAGAGTATGCTGGGAAGCTTGAATATTTTCTATGCAACTTTTCTAAACCAACAAGATATTTTTGAGTCATTACATATGACTCTATGTGTTGTTCTCTTCCATTCCTTTTCTTTCCACCTCATAATTTTCCTGGCCTCTCTCACATGTGATACCTGCTCATTAACAATTGTAATTGCAAAAATTAATCTTCTCTGACAGAAGAGTAAGAAAAATAATGCTAAGACTTAGTGTTATAAATGTTCTCTGATCTATCCAGCAATAATCCTTGCATCTGAAAGCAACTGACTGAAAAGATAACTTAGTTACTTGACAGATCTTATTAAAGCCTATCTCTTTTCTGTTTTCAGTCAGGCCAGTTCAGTGAAGACATGATTCCTACAGTGGGCTTTAACATGCGGAAAGTTACCAAGGGTAATGTCACAATAAAGGTACGTATCCTGCTTGCTAAGGTAATTATATTTTGCTAATGAGAAAAGCATGGGAAGAGTGATGAGACTGTCTTAATATAATTATTCACTAAGTTGCGTTGAATAAGATTAACGTAGTTCCCTGATTTGCTGTGTTCAAATATAGAAGGAAAACATAACATGTAACACTTTACTAAAATCTCAGGGGAAAATATGTGTGTAGCCCTGTCTGTGAGCAACAAACTCATGTAATAACCTATAAATATGACTGCTCAAAATAAATCTTTTGAGGGAAGTCTTTCAGGCTTCAGAACTATTGCACCCACCATCTTATACTGCTGGGTTTCAAGTTCACAAGTTGTGTCCTAGGCCTGGACAGTGTAAGTGTAAAACCAGACTACCGAATGAGATTGTCTCTACGAGCTTTTGCGAGCTTCTTATTCCACCACTGGTGGGAGAGGAAACTAATTAAAGGTATCTAGAGCAATGGCTGCAAAAGATTGCAGATGAATTTGACTAAGCACACTGGCCTACAAAGTAGTAATAACAGTGGCAAAACATTTGCACTTCTTTGCTGTTATTGTAGCCATAAATTTCTGCCCACTAGACCTATTTGAGATGACCCTGTTCCTTTTGAGAAATACAGGAGTGACAAGGTGGCCAGAGACCCTGTGATATTTTGTATGGGACTCTTTTGAGGGTAGAGGCAAGGCTGATGAAATCTGTACATTCTGTAGTATCCAGTCCATGATGAATAGAAGCTGTGCTGTTCTGCATACGGTACATAGGGACAAATTACCTTGTCTGCATTGTTTGGATTCTTCAGAACTTTCTAGGTTCTTTAACCAGCATCTTATATTGCAGGAGTATTAAAAGAGGTGTTTGGTTGCTCTTCCTGGCAAACAAACATCCTGAGCTATAGTGTTCAATAAGTTGCAAAATCTTCAGATATAATTCTTTTTATTTTTCCCTCTTAAAAAGATTTGGGATATAGGAGGACAGCCACGATTCCGAAGTATGTGGGAACGCTACTGCAGAGGAGTTAATGCTATTGTGTAAGGTTTTTTTCCTCTTTATTTTGGTTACTTTAAATGTTTTATTTTTCTGTTGTGTTTTGTTGCGTGTTATACTCATCTGCTTAGAAGGAAGTCTGGACTACAAAACCATGGACTTCTCTAAACTAAGGCTTGAAAGCCTATAGGTCTCACCTAACCCCCTCCTTGGTTAGGCCTCCATGTCCTATTTCAGAAATTTAGTAACAAAATCTCACAAGATGATGGTATTTATTTATTTATTTATGTCACAAAAGAAGAAGCAAAATAGATACTTAAAGGCTATGCTAAGCTTAAAGCATCTAATTTACTTAAAATTCTCCCTTCCAAAAGCACAAAATAAAAAATTATTGACCCTTTTCTGGTGGTGTAATTCGTAATCTGCCTCTCCCTTCCGAGAAGCTGACTTTATATAGGTAGTCCTTAAGTTATGACCAGCGACTGTTTAAAATTATGATGGAGCTGAATAAAGGGAGCTTATGACCAGTCCATGAAGCTTCAGCCATTTCAGTGTCCCTGCCATCACATGATTGAGAGCTGGGTGCTCAAGCTCTTGGCTGGCTATTACGACATTGCAGCAACTCATGGTCACATGACCATTTGTGACCTTCCCTGCTAGCTTCCAATAAGCAAAGTCAATGGGGAAGCCAGCAAGAAAGGTTGCAAGCCACTCCTGCCACTTTTTCTCAAACCCACTACAGAGTATTAGACCCACTACACCTGGACCAGGGGTAGGCAACCTTGGCTCTTTTATGACTCGTGGACTTCAACTCCCAGAATTCCTGAGCCAGCAGGGCTCAGCTTGGAAACCTCTCCCTTTCCCCTCAGCATGGCTGGCTCAGGAATTCTGGGAGTTAAAGTCCACGAGTCATAAAAGAGCCAAGGTTGCCTACCCCTGACCTGGACCCACTTGTGTAGAGCTTCAGCACCCCCTCTCCTGCCTGGCTGATTGCCATACTGCATACTTATCTACTATCCCAATGCTTGCCTTTGGGTTTTGCTGGCCCATTCCACACTCCTCAGCATCCTCCAACCATCACTGGCTTGCCCGTTCTCCTTACCTGGGACTCTTCCTGCCTCTTCCCACTTAACTACACACGCAGTCCTGGGATTATGACAGCTAAACTGTGTGTTCATGTGACAACCACTTTACACTTCACTTAATGACAGTTGTCATTGACAGTGGTCCCAAATGCCGGAACAGTGATTCCAAATACGGTGAACTTGATTTAATGACAGTTAATGACAGAGGTCCCAAATGCCATCATAACCCAAGAAGTACCAGTATGTCTCCCTCCCAGCAAAAAGGGCGCTTAGCTCCTGTTGGAAATGCTAAATGCTTCTATCTCAGAAGAATGAAACAAGGCTTGAGATTAAATTTAAGATTGAGCTTGCAAAAATCCAGATGACCATTAAATGGTGGCAAAGAGATTCAGAATCATTTTCTGCCATCTAGTGGTCATCAAATTTTTGCAGCTCAGACCTAGTAACACTAACTTGCAGCACTTGGTAATCTCAAATTATACTTTGCAAATGTGAGACCTTCAAGGTTTTCTAAAAGAATGAGCTTAAGGGCATGATGGTGAAGTTAAACATGATGAATACAGGATTCTAATTTCATGTTGTCTTATAAAAAACATGCATAACAGTTTAGAAATATAGAAAATAAACTAAATTGCAATATAGTTTATTTTCTATATTTCTAAACTACTGTGTTCCCTAATGACTCAAGGTTTATAGCATAATGACATGACAAAGGATTCCAAACAAGTTAAAATAGAATATTACAAAACTGAAGTTATTATTAAGTAATGAAAACTTACAAATGTATCTTGCGATTGGGAAGTGAAGAATGTTAGCCTAAGATTTGTTGCAGCTGTTTCTTGTATTATTCTATTAGTAATATTCTGACTGTAAATACTTCAGTTAACATGGCTCTGTAATTTACATAAGTTTACATTATAGTTGGATGATGTCAGTTTAAATGAAAATGTTTTTAATGGTTGCAAATATAAATGAAAACTTGGAATTCACTATTATGGAATATTTAACATGGCTTAGAAGCCATATTGGAACTCTGTGGTGACACAGAATACAGATAGTCCTTGACTTCTGACTGTAATTCAGCCCAGAAGTATGGTTATAAGTTGTTATGGTTGTTAAGTAGGTCAACACATGACTGAATCTAATTTTATGATAGTTTTTGTCATGGTTGTTAAGTGAATCCATTTCACCCAATGGGTGTTTTTTGTCTAAAACAAGCAAAAAATATCAAAAATCACTGTCATATGACTGTTGACCATAATGTTCAGCTGGTTCCCAAATGCCAAAAAGCAATTACATGACCACAGAGGGGCATGTCTGTTGTAACTTCAAAACTGTGTTGTAATTAGCTTTTGGGGAGGTAATAATAATAATAATAATAATAATAATAATAATAATAATAGTAGTAGTAGTAGTAGTAGTAGTAGTAGTAGTAGTAGTAGTAGTAAAGTTGGAAGGGACCTTGGAGGTTATCGAGTCCAACCCCCTGCTCAGGCAGGAAACCCTGTCATAATTTCAGATGAAAATCATTAAGTGACCAGTTATAAGTGGAGTACTTCCTATAGAATTAAAATGTTGAAACTCTGTTACAAAAACAGGTATCATCGTATTTTAAGTACAGCATAGGGAAATATTTAGGGAATACCGATCCCAAAGATGATCAATTGTACAATTTTCAAATTTGACTTGTTTTCTTACTTCACCTCAGCTACTATGAAGAAGAATTCTGAAAAGTTGCAACATATTTTAATATAATTTTAGCCATGCTGTGCTACGACTTTGATGAGTGTGGTGGGGTCACTAAATAGGTTTTTAGTCACTAAATGAGATTGGCTCGCAATTTACTGATACCTTTTGTAATATTTAGTTGAAATCCCTAGTTCAGGGGTCCTCTACTCCCAGTCTGTGTACTGGCACCAGTCACCCCTAACAGCATCTGCGGGATGCTGCCTGCATCCCGCACGTGAGGCTTTACTTGTGGCCACGCAAACAAGTGAAGCCTCATCTGTGGGATGCAGGCAGCATGCAAAACCACACCAACTTCAGTCCATGGAAAAGCCTTTCTCCACAGAACTGGTCCGTGGTGCCCAAAACGTTAGGGGCTTCTGCCCTAATTATTTTGGGAGGGGAATGTTGGTAATACTGCTGGACCGGTGTATCTTGCATTGCACAAATTGGTTCAAACTAATTCTTTTTAATAGCTATATGGTAGATGCTGCGGATCGTGAAAAAATAGAAGCTTCTAGAAATGAGTTGCACAATCTTCTAGACAAACCACAGCTACAAGGAATTCCTGTGAGTAGTGGACATGTTAGTCCTGCCTGAAAATTTTTGAAGAAATTGATAAGAAAATGGGTTTGAAATTATTTGTTTAGAAAATAATTACATTGTCTGTGGACACTTTTTCTTGAAGTTTGATATACTGCTAGCTAAATACATCTTTGTCAGGTAAATCTTTCTCTGATTCTTACGTTTATTTTTTTAGGTTTTGTTAAGATAATGTGAGTTGAAATAGATCTACCAAAACAGCAGTCTCCAACCTTTCCGGCTCAGCAGAGGCGGGGGGAGGGGGGAGAGAGGGGATGGTTTCACACATGAACATGCACATGTGTGCACTCATCACTTCTGAGGCCCGGTTCTGAATGGGTTGCAGCCCAGTACCTGGGTGTGAACCGGGGGTTGGGGACCCCTGTTCTAAAAGCTTCCATAGCAATAGACCATAGAAATATACTGAAATTGTAGACCAATGTACAAGTTGCTAAAGGGATGAGTGATTTAAAATATCTTGAGGCACTGGGTAAATTATTAAACAAGACGGGAATATCTTGTTTCACAAGACAAAGTAAAGAGCTTTGGACTATCAGTGCAAAAAAAGACTGAGCTGAAATGATTATCCATTGGCCAATTATTTCGACTTGTACTATTCAATTTCTCATCTACTGTTATCAAATTTTCCTTTTGAAATGGTTTTCCCTGCAGCTTCTGAGTGCTTCTGTTAAGGTCTATGGGTTATCTGGCTAATTGGCTATTCCTATGAGGGAATAAATGCTGCTATTTTAGTTCCTTAATATTTCCTCTATGTGTCACAAAAGATTGATTCTTGTTGAAATGAAATTTAACTGCTTCCTTCCTCAAAAAAATAAATGCTAAAAATCAGTACATATTTTCTCTTTTCAGGTTCTAGTACTTGGAAACAAAAGAGATCTTGCTAATGCACTGGATGAGAAGCAGCTTATTGAAAAAATGTGAGTAAGCAAGCATATTTTACGGTTTTTTTTAAAAAATAAGTTTTAGACTACTGTGTCCAACTTTGGCAGTTTTAAGATTTGTGGACTTCAACTCCCAGAATTCCATGCTGGCTGGCGAATTCTGGAAGTTGACATGCACAAGCCTTAAAAGTTAATTAATTTTGTGTTAGCCCCGTTCATGTGGCACAGTAGACCATGCAGTTGTTTTTTATAGACTTTTTCCTTGATTCAGAAGTCACCTGGCCAATTGATTCAGTAGGCCACCTCTCTGGCTTAATCACAAAGTGGAATCATCTCTTCATTTGGGTTAGATGCTAAATCAAACTGCAGGGGGGCTTAGAATGGGTAGAAAGCACTCTTAGTAATCTGGGATTCTTTCTTGGAGGGTTGTATTTTGAGGGCCTAAGAAGCATGAAACTTGCAGAATAATACTTTTTTTTTGCAATATGGGTAGTAGGAAGAAATGAGATCACGTGATAATTTGCTATTTTTTTCAGCCATACAAGGGCCTTTGGAATATTGTCTATCAGTGGTAAATATGGGTATGTCCTGTATACATCACAGAATTGTTTTAAATAAAGAACAGTCTATTTGCTGGTCTATAAAATGATCTGTATCTGAGCTTTATAACGATGGATTATTTTAGTTATATTGATATACAAATATGCCTGCTGTCATAGGAGAAAGTTTCCAATAAATTGCCTTTAATTAATTAATATTTTAACGTGAATCACATTTATGTCAGGTTTAATAGGATGTTGCTGTTAAATTTTCACCAAATTATGAGTTGCTTCTCTTCCAGGAACCTGGCTGCTATTCAAGACAGAGAAATCTGCTGCTACTCCATTTCTTGCAAAGAAAAGGACAATATAGGTAATAACAAAATCAATAATGTTAACTTTGGAGTACACAGTGTGTTTCCCCTGGCTACCACAGTTAAAAAAGGGCAATGGCAAATTGAAACAAGTTTAAAGGAAGGCTACTAAAGTACCATTCTGAAAACCCAAGTCTTTGAGGAACAGTTAAAGCAGAGACTCCCAGCCTTTTCTATACCTGTACCCCTAGAATGCTTCTGATATATTCTTGCACCCCTTACAAAAGTTCAAAATAACGGCAATGAATTATACATATAATTTTGAAAATCCAAGTTTTCGCACCCCCTGGAATATTGTCTCGTACCCCCCAGAGGATGCGAGCACCCCTGGTTGGGAACCCCTGAGTTAAAGGATCTGGGTATGTTTAGTATACAGAAAGATGATTCAGAGGAGATAGGATAGCTGTGTTCATATATCTGAAAGGTTTTCACAAGATGAGGGAATGAATTTATTCTGTGTTGCCAAGCAACTAGTAGAATTAAAGAAAGGTTTAGGCTAGACATCAAGCTGTTAGCCAGTGGAACAGGCTGCTACATGAAGTTATGAGTTTTTCTTTGTAAAGTATCTTCGAACAAGGCTGGATTGTCATCTGTGAAAGAGGCTGCATAAATGGCCACCCCTCTTATAATAAAATCTGGGCAGTTCCCAAACAAAAATTTTAAAAAACACATAATCCTATTAAAATACGTTAAAATAAAAAAAGCTGGTGCTATTTTAGAATTTTAAATCAGTGTCATCTGAGTGGCAAATACTTTTTGTATAAAATGAGACTGATGTGAAAATCACCATTTTGCGAGCATTATAAAAACTGAGGTTTGTTATTTATGACACCTAAATTTGTATTCTAGAACAGAAAGCATATTTCAAAATATGTCTTTGAAGAGGTCTTAAAAATAAATATATATTTTTAAAGATCCTTTTAGAATTTATGAAAAGAACTCCCTTGTATTTCCAAAGTTTCTAAGGTTATGATTCAAGAAATTTATACTACTACAAAAGGAATGTATTAAAATCTGTTCAACATCCTTTCAAGTCCAGTTAAATGCAAGGCAAGATCCATATGCGCTAAAGAGCTATTTAAATTTATATACAGTATTTTTTCTTTTACAAGAATCTGATTTTCTTGCATACATATCTTTTAATGAGATGTCTAACAGTTGATAGCAAGTGTTGCTTTGTGAAAAAAACTATTGACTGTGACAATGGATCTTGTTAAATCAAAGAATCAATTAAATATTTAGATATGCTTTTCATAGAATAACACCTACTGACTAAAGAATTTGAATTAGCACTTGTTGCCTACATTGAAATTCATTTTTAATTTTTAAAAAACCCCAACTAATGCAGTAGGAACAAATGTCGAATGAACTAAAATTACCAAAGCCTCTTCAAATAACTGCCACAGACTTTTAACAAGCTTCAGAAATATTTTCATTATTGATTCAGCCACACAGAAGATACTTCTGCTTGTTATCTTACAGTGGATGTTTCTGGAATCTGAAAAAAAAAAATGGATTGATGTGCACTCCAGTCTAAATGTTGATTTTTAAGGATGATTAGGTACAGCAATTATTTTGAAAACCAATTGCCTTTTTTTTTCTTTTTCTTAGATATCACACTTCAGTGGCTTATTCAGCACTCAAAATCTCGAAGAAGCTGAAAATGTTCACCTAGCTGCTCATTTGGCCATATTCTCAATTGTCTACTCCCTCTGTGATGAATTGTTATCCAGGATAGTCCTCCTGTGTCCAAGGAATTGCCTTTTTTCACAGTTCATGCCTCCATATGCACTGCTGAATGACTTATAATCCTACTTCTGTCAACGAGTTGGCTAGAGTTGTCATAAGTCGTGCAAATGTTTTTTATTCATTTCATCTAGACAGTGGCAGTGGGTACCTCTTCTTCAGATTCCCCCCCCCCCGGTCTTCCTGATCCAGATTTTTATATTAGATTTTCTGCACAATTATTTCATTCTTGTATGTAGCTGCTCATTGGAAATGCTGGCACATGGCAGCACAGGGATTTGGTCAACTCTTATTATAAAGCTTTTCCAACACTGTTTAAATGGGATACTGTACTAATTTTTCCTCCCAGATGCATGTGATGTATATTGTAAAAAGGTTTCAAAGGAAAGTGCGAAGCACTACAATTAAATCACTAAATTATCATAAATTCTCAAATTGTATTTCTCCCAATGAATAAAAAATTCAGGTTGTCAGCTTTTTTTTTTTTTTGTATTGTGCAGGGCATTGCTAATTTCTTTATATTTGCTAAAGTTGTTTTAAGTGGAGCAAGGAATAAAATATTTCAAAATCAGCCTCAAAAAATTGAATGTAAAAGCAGGTATAATGTAATGTTGAATTAGATGAACAGTCACATCTTTCTTCTAGAAATGCTTTACACAGACTACAGCTGTATGACATTCTGGATGTCATATTAATTTCCAGCACAAAAATATGTGTCACTGTCTAGCTTATTCTTCTATTAATGGAGTAGTTGTGCACAGTTGCACTTGGTGCTAAATACCTAGGCTATTGTGACAACACTAGGTTTGCCTGCTTCTCACTTTGTAATCATGTATAAAGTTCATAGGCTATGAAACATTAAATTGTGTCTTGAAGTACAATATAATTTATGAAGTGATTCTCTATCTCAATTAGCTTCTGCAGCGTACTGGTTATTTGAACTGGGAAAATTAACATTACTTTCATATCTTTACATTCTTGGTAGTGTCAATATCTAAACTGGTTTGTCAAAGCTGAACTTGTTGATGCAGTAACGTTGAGGTAGGCTACAGTATGCAAATACATGGTAGAGGTGTTTCTGTTGCTCCTCACTGTAATATTACCGTAAATGCCGGCGTACAAGGCGACCCGGCGTATAAGACGACCCCCGTCTTTATAGCCGGGCCGCATTCCTAGAACGTCGTCTTGTACACTGGAAACTACCAGTATTTCCGGCGTATAAGACGACTCGGCATATAAGACGACCCCCGTCTTTGGCGCCGATTTCAGCGCTCGCAGAAGTTGCCTTATACGCCGGCATTTACGGTATTTTACGGAACACCTATATGTATTTAAATGCTGTTTAGAACCCTTGTTTAATATATGTTTGATGCATCCATAGGTACCTTCTGAATGTGCTTGTTCAAGTACAAACTGTTTCTCAAAAATGAACATTTTATATTGGATCAAGTACTGTTCTTAGCTATAGTATGTTTTCTTTTGTTGCCTGCATGCATAACAAAACTTCTCTCGCCTTATGTAGATATTCTGTTATTTTCAAGGATTCTTTGCCAAAAGGCATAAATGGTACCTTTACAGTAATACATGAAATGTTTGTATAAGCTATTGTAGCTGTCATAGATCATCTGGAGCAAGTAAAATGAGAAGCTACAGTGGCAGCAAATCTAGATTCCTTTAAAATGTGCTTAAAGCATTACAAGTGTAATGTATAAATACTGTACTATTTTTTGCCGTAATGATTGAACTGAGCTTACAAACATAAAGATATGCCCCTGCACAATCAATTTTGAGTTATAACTGCCATGGCCTTATTGTTCCTATACAAATTCCTGCACTGTTGCAATACAGAAGTACTGCCCCCATTTACAAATTGAGCTTGCATTTTTAACCTCTATATGCTTCAATAAAATCCTATATTGTTGGTGCTGTGGAAAAGGTTCACTGACTCCCTATTATATATGTGGCTCACCATGGACTGCTGTACTTGACAAAAGCAATTCTGCTTGTGCCTAAAAAAATAAGGAAATTGAATTAGAACCTTTCCTGCAGAAACTAAATTATTGTTTACGTAACTGCCCTTTTGCTAAATTCAACATATTTGGGATTTTAGTGTATATCACACAGCTTTCAGTGTTTTGAAGTCCCCAAATCACTATCAACTTTTTAATCTTGCATTAATCTTGGCATGTGAACAACTTACACATTTATGAAATTCTGTAAATATGTGAATTTTTTTATTTAGGTGGAATGCATTTTGTTTGTTTACTGCTATTTAGCTTTATCCAATAAACTTTAAGTTTTCAGGGTTATGTTGATATTTATATAACTTGACTCCTCAAGAACTGTTGTTTAGTTGAAATATGTAAGAGTACAGATCTACTCGTTATTTCACTCAAACTTACTACAAGTAGCTGATTGCCTGAGTTAGAGACCATATTCTCTCTCCATTGTGTATTCTAAAATTAAAACACATGAACCAGTTTTGGTGTAATGGTTAAAGATCCTGAGTTCTACTTCTGCCTTAGATATGAAATCAGCTAGGTGCCTTTGGGCCAGTCACTCTCTCAGCCTTAGGAAGAAGGCATGGGCAAGTGACTCTTAAAATCTTATCAAGAAAACTGCAGGAGTCAAGACTGGCATGAAGGCCAACAGAAAAAAAAAAATAACAGTTATCTATCTTATTTAATAGAAACATGTTTTCTGTACATTTTCTTTTTTGCAAAAACATTGCTTACCCACTAAGTGCTTAAAACTAAGGTAGAAAAATGGAAGGCTTTAGAATAGTTTTAAACCTATTGTATATTAGTTCAACTCTCTCAAAAGAGCAAAATCACCAGAAAAGGAAGTAAAAAGACTTCCAGCATAGACCTTTGGCATGTTTCCTTCAAATTAATATATTGGTCCTGAGATAAGTATTTTACCAAACTTGGCTTAGAACTTCTGCCAGTTTAACCATTCTAGCATAATGTGATGAATCCCCCCCCCATCATAAAATGATTGTGTGTGTGTAACAGAATTGATTTATTATATTCTAATTGAAATGGAATAGATAAGTGATAGTATTAGCTGACTTTCACTTAAACAAAAGACCTGCTCCTCTTACAGCAACTTTTTCCTGCAGGGGCCAACCCAGTATCTTTGGGCAGAGACATACATACCTCTGTGCTGTCATTGTTCCCCTACTGTTGGTGAATGCAGTTCCAGTACTCTTGCTATAACATTGAATCTTTAAGATTAATAGCCCTTAAGAGATGTCTTCCGTGAATTTATTTAATCCCTCCTCCAGCCATCCAAGTTAGTAGCCACCATATCTTGTAATGAATTCCACATGTTTTGTTCCAGAATGCCTTCCAATCAGCTTCATTGGATAGTTACTAGCTGCCATGGGTTGAGATAACAGGAAACACTCTGTCCACTTTATCTATGCTACAAATGACTTATCCACTTCATTGTGTCTCTTTCCCCACTCCTGTTTTGGTTTGCACACATTTTGCTGTTACCCTTTTAGATGTAGAGCCTAGAACAGGGGTCTCCAAACTTGGCAGCTTTAAGACTTGGGAGCTGAAGTCCACAAGTGTGTTGGAAAGTTGAAGTCCACAAGTTTTAAAGCTGCCAAATTTGAAGATCCCTGGCCTAGAACTATACATACTGTATCCAACCCCCTGCTTGAGCAGGAGACCTGATATTCTTTAGAATCTGCCCAGAGTCACCTTGTAGAAAATATAAATAAAATAAAAAAGGAGCAATCTTTATTCCCAGTTCATAACCACTTTTATACAAATAAATATTATTTATTGTTTTATCATAAAAAATAAAATACAAAAAAAGAAAAAAATGAAATAAAAGCATACATTCACCCCTTCTTGTTAGCAGGTTTAGAACAATCTTAATGAGCACAATCTCATACCTAATGACACCGAATATGAAGGCTTTCCATCATACCAACCATCTTTGTACAGTAATTTGCTACTAATATAATCTGGCATATTGTCTCCAAAATCAACACATCCTTTTCCAACCAACTTGCAAGAATTGTCAGTAGTTCTAATACTGAAGGTTTACTTTCTTCCCCTATAAGGGTTTCATAGCCATTATTGCTTATGATATTTTGTTTAACGTGTGTGATTTTTTTTTGCTTTATCATTGCCTTTTTTTTAAAAAAGCAATAGCGTGATCAAGGGAAATTTAAAAAGAACATAACTGTAGCTCATAATCCACAAGAGGTCTCATGTGCTATTAAATATAAATGTTTAACTGAAATAACGTGACTTTCTTAATTCAAAAATTATTCCTCTTAAAAAGGAATGCTGCTGAATTTCATAGCAGAACAAAAGCTAAATGCAAATTGTCTAAGTACTCTCAACATTAAAAAAAAATCCTTCCAAAAAAGAACCTCAGGAAATAGGTGAGTTATATTATTCTTGTAAATTACAAGCAGGTTCTGGTTATTTTCTGAAGCTAAATGCATATATGTCCTTCAACAGTAAATAAACTGCAGAACTTCAGAGCAATTTCATAACCTATAATATTTCGTGTATATACAAGATCTGATTAACTGATGAAAAATAGATATTTCTCACAGCATTGTACCTGTGCATGTTGTGAGTACTCAAGATAACAGAACTGCTTCATTTAATTACTTATCTCCCTTCCCCCCAAGTCCTGCTATGCTGCCTCATTATTGTGCATGGTGTATTAGGTGGGTACTCCTGTGAGGGATAAACAGAGACTACTGGTCCCCAAGACATGAAGGCCATCTCCGTTAAAAGAAGGGGGCACCCTATATTAGGCATTATGTAGTATAGCAGTGCTTTTTTTTGAAAAAAAAAAGGTACCGGAACTCACACACGTCATACAACCTGCCATGCTTACCCTACAAGGTTCCATCCAAAAAAGGTGCCGGAACCCCGTTCTGGGCGTTCTATGACAAAAAAAGCCCTGAGTATAGGAAGGTGTTTTGGTAAATCATGGATATATTTATCAAGGTAAAGTGATTATATAGACAGCCATTAAAAGATAAGATGCTAAATTCAAATGACCTTTGTAAAAGCACAGAAGATGGAAACAGATATGGAAAAACATGGAAAGTCTTCCAAAAGATCTGTAACCTCAGAAGGTTGCAAACTCAGATAGGTTTTCTAAAAGATAGCAATGGTCAGATGGAACCGATTGCAAAAAGATCAAAGATGGATGGAAGGAGTATACTGAAATTCTGTAAGGTACAGATGCCAATATCTAGGATACCTTAGAACAGTGGTTCTTAACCTTTTCTTCACCACAGACCCTTTTGTGACCACCAAGACTTAACTCAATATTTAAATCATAACATTTCTTTAAGCTTCTATGGACCCCCTGTGACATTGTCCCCCCTAGGATTCTGCCTTAGAAGATATTACCTCTTTACAAGTTCTACTGTTAGAAAATGAATTTATGCCACTTATTACAAAGTCAGAAGGCTACAGGAACTAATGCAATACCTGCAGAAATATGTCAAGCAACAGAAGATCAATAAAAGTTCTAATCAAGCTTTGCCAATATATCTGCATTATGACAAAGTGCCCAGTAAATATTGGAAAAGGTCAGTCTAATATAAATACAAGGAGACTTAGCAGATGATGCAAACTCTCATGTAGTACATCATCTTTAATTTCACATGGTAGCAAAATAATGGTGTTGAAGGAAAAGTCTTCATCATGGTTCAGTCCAAACCAGGAATAAACAACATGGCGACTGTTTTAGAAAGAAGGTTGAAGTTTATTGAAGAGAGCCAGATAGGAAGATGGCTCTGGAAGAAAAGAGAGAGAGAGAGAGAGAGAGAGAGCACATGTAGGGAGTGGATTTTTATACCCACTGGAGCCTTTTGTTTGGAGTTATTCCTATGGCATGAACTTTGACTTGAGTCTGAGTGTGCCCTTTGGCATCTGTGGATTAATCCTATTATGTCCTGTCTTAAAGTTTGGGTGGGGTATGTAGATTTTAGGTGTCTTTGTCTTGAGGGAAGTCAGCCCCCCAGAGAAGGAAATATTAAAAGGGCAGAAAAATATATTTCCTCAAAAGGATTTTAAAAGCAGAAACCAACCCTGCCCCCAAGTCTCTCTGTCCCAAGCAGAAGCCAGCCCTATACAATGCAGATGTAAACCATCAGAAAAGCCCCAACTAGGAGATCAAGACAAAGACCTAAAATCAGCATACCCCACCTGAGATGGGACATAATAGGACTAACCCATCACCATCAAGAATACCAGAGAGGCACACCTAGACTCAGGTCAGAATAGATGACACAGGAAATAGCCTCAAAGTTCATGCCACAGGAACGGAGAACCATTCCAAACAAAAGGCTTCAGAGGTTATAAAAACCTACTAGCCACACATGCTCGGCCCTTGTTTCTCTCCTGTTTCCTGCCAGAACCATCTTTCGGTCTGGCTCTTCAATAAATTGCAACCTTCTTTCTAAAACAGTTGCCACGTTGTTTATTTATCCCCGGCTTGGATGAACCAGGATGAAGACTTTTCTTTCAACAGTCTCTTAATCTTCTAGCTTCAACCGTCCTGAACAGTTTACAGCTGTATTTTTACAGAGCTGGCTTCTGCTTGGGGGAGGGAGACTTGGGGATATTAAGAAAAAACTGGGTATGCTTTTCTGCCTCTTTTAAGATTCTTTGAGGAAAGATAATATTCTCCCCCTTTTTAATGTTTCCTTCTGGGGAGGGCTGACTTCCCACAACAGTTATGGTCATTGAAGGCATATTAGAGCCCTTCATGCAAATAGAAATGCCAGATGTTCAAAAGTTTTAGAAAAGGCAGAGACATTAGTGCAGATGTATACTAGGTAATACAGAAAGTCAAAAATGATACTCCAAATTATTTCATTAATTATAGACAAGTCTGTGTCACAACATCAAAGTGCAGCACATCCTTGAAAAAATGGGAATCCCGAAACAACTCATTGTCCTCATGAAAATTCTATACACAAGACAGAAGACACGGTCTACTACACAACATGGACGAAGAGGATGAACTCAATTATTATAGTGATGGATGCATCGTCCTAAAACCTGAAGGGTCAGATTAGGGATACATCATTCAGAAGAAATTACCCACGTGGATGGCAGCGACTTGATGGCAACTAGTCGAAAAGCGATTAGTGTAGTAAAAACATAGAAATCACGGAAATAGGTGGCAAAGCCTTTAGTTGGCGCCAAGAATTTCGGGGTGGAGGACACGTAAACTCCCTTTCCCATTAGCCAGTTAGCTAAACTATAAACCACGCCTCCCAGCGATCCAGCGGCGGAAAGGCCAACCAATCCCCAAGTTCGCAAAGGGGATTGCAATATCGCTCCGCCCAGAAGCTAACCCATTCTTTCTGATTGGCTAAGCCGGGTCGGAGGGGGAAAAAATCGCAGCGTGCCACATCACTCTTTCTCAGCTAAAGCCCTTCCCTCGCGGTCAACGGCGACAAGCATCTTACGCTGACGTCATTTTTATCCGTCTGCTCTTTGCTCCGGAAGTTTTGGAAGGCGAATCCAAAGACGTTCTCCGTGGAAATGTCACAATGCTTCCTTTCTAACTCTGCCTCCCCTCCGCCCGCGGCCGCCTGTCACACCCTTCGCTCTTAAAGGAAACGCGTCACTCTTTGGACCGAGGAGGAGTTGGGGGAGGCGCTGCGCGGCTTCGCTTTCGGCCCCCGCCCGCGCTCCCCAGGCGCGGAGCGTTCCGAGTACAACTTCCGCGAGAAGTATGCGCGTGAGAGGAGAGCGCGGAGGCTGTGGCGGCTGCGACTCCTCCGACCATGCAATGGCGGTCGTTGGTGTTGGCGCTGCTGGCCCTGAGACTGGCTGGGCAAGCCCTCCTGTGGCTGGCGGGGCCCAGCTTCGGCTTCTACCAGCAGCGCCTCCGGACCTTTTCCTGCGGCAGCCCGGCCAAGGAAGGAGACTCCTCCAACTCGCGGTGCCTCAAAGCTCCTCATTGGGCCTCTTTCTTGGGACGAGTTTGGGGAGGCGATAGCGGCGGAGGCGATGGCGGCCGCGGGGAGAGCCCCAACCCCACTGCTGCTTCTTCCTCGTGGTCCCGCCGCAGTGGCCACGACGAGTACGAGCAGCGCTACAACCGGGCTTTCCCCCCTCAGCTCCGGGCCCAGTTGCGCGACGCCGCCCGCAGCATGTTCTCTTTCGGCTACGACAGCTACATGGCCCACGCTTTCCCTCAAGACGAGCTGAACCCCATCGACTGCCGCGGGCGCGGGCCCGACCTAGCTGACCCGTAAGTTGCCACGCCGGGCTCGGAGGCATTGGAGCGGCCGAGAGGGCAGGGGTTGCCGCCGTGGCTCTCGCCTTCCCCTAGCCCGGTTGTGTTCAGGACATGGGGTGTGGGTTGGCGAGGAGAGGGTGGAAAAACAGGCGTTAGGTTAGCATCCTCAGGGGAGGTAGCTGCTTTGCCTGTAAGTTAAATGGACAGGGAGTGTCTGTGATACGGTAATTTAAGGATTTGGCTTGAGAAAGAAAGCGATTGCTGTGTGATGACTGAGGGGTACATTGAAAGTACATTTTCAAAAGTTAAGAATGGCTTTTATCCTTTTGATTCAGTCCTCACAGTGCTTGATGTGTTTCCAGTTCATTGCTGTTCATTGTATGTATAGGAACAATTAAATGCCACAAATACCCCGATTTAAGAGGCTGACAATAAAAATAAAAGTCCCAGTAATACGTGTGAAAGTAGTGCAAGACTGCAAGATTCGCAGGATATGAACAGATGAAAGAGTAAAATCATGATAGTAATAATAAAATATGATTATTGTTTACTGAAGTCTACCACTTCTTTGAAGCAGCGTGTGGAAGGATTTAGTAGGTGATAACCATGATTTAGCGCAGTCTATTTCAAATTCCTTTTCTTTGTTAGATTTTTATAGTTCAGTGTCTGACAGAATTATGTTGAATTTGGTGATCATATCTTGCATGTTGTTTATACTTCTAAAGATCTTTGACCTTGAAAATTGCATAAGCGTTGCTTCATTCCCCCCAAGAGGAATCTTTCTCAGGTGTAAATACTAAGCTTACTGCTTTGAAAGTATTAATAATTTCTATGTATGCCTCTCTCTTGCAGCCACATATATCAACCTCAGATTGCTTTTGAATAGTTGCATGTGAATGTTGAGGTGCACTTTCTAGATTAACAAATCTAAGAGGACATGTCTCATTATGTATATTTTTGGGCAAGTTGATTTAGAAGTCAGTTTTATGATATCTTAAAAATAGTGTATTGTTTTCTAATTAATGCCAGCCTGAGAATATAATAAAAAGTGTGGTGGATAATTCTTCTATCTAACCTTCTCATAGAATTGCTATCCATAGTAATAAATAATATTTTGGGGAGCAATAGGCCATTCTTTGTGTAGTTCCCAACAATTGGCATTGATATTGGGGAGAGAGTATGTTTATGTGTATAAAATCCATCATAACCAGTAGGGCTGTGTAAGTCACTTGGAATAATTCTATGTAACAAAATCATGAGTAAAGCATTGATGATTTAAGTAGTTGACTTTGCCAGAGGTTGGTGTGTCCACTTTAACAGCTGTTCCTGTGAGAGTACATTCATAGAAGTCATATTTGTTGGAACTGCTGAATTAAAGCAAACTTCTCTAGAAAATGTATATTGCCCTAATGATAAATAGCTATTGATAGTTGCTAGTTCAATATAGGCTTATTTTCCATGACTATGTGATCCTTTTTTAAAGTGATCACACTTTGCACTATTAGATTCTGTAGTTTAACAGGACATAGTGTGATTGTTTTTGACAATTCTGAATGCCTCTGTACTTCATTGGATGCTTTTAAAATTTGCTGGATGACATATGAAAATAGGGCATTCTTTTTTTTTTTACATATATTTTTTACGCATACCCTTTACTTTTTGCAGCTCTAAAATCTCTTTTCCTAATCTTGGTGATTAACATTGCATATAGTATTTCAAATGCAGTTGCATTTTTCATGCATACTGTTATTATACTGCATAAAATATTGGCAGCCTTTTTAGTGTCACTTTTAATCTTCCCTATATAGAATTTATATAGACAGTTGCCCTAATAGTTTCCATTCTGCTATGTAACGCATTCCTAAGGAACTTTAATCAACTTGGTCCTTGTAAGAATATTTATAATGTTAACTTTTTGCTTCCATGTGCATTCCATTTTATTTTGTGACAATGATCTTCATTGCTATTTTATTTTCAGTTTTGAAATATTCTTCTGAAACCACTTGCGTTATTTTTTGCTTTTAGTAATCCTAAAACATTAACTCACCAAATGTAGTCATCTCACTATTAATCCTTAACTCCAGAGATGATTCATGAAGAGCTTAAAAAGCACTGGACCCAATATAGTCTATTGAGAAACACTAGTTATGGTATTTATCTGTAAAAAAAAAATAATGTACAGCTGTTGCTGCTTTTTCCTTCCTGATTAAGCCAGGAGTCCCCAACCTGTGGCCCACTACTGGGCTGTGGCCTAATTGTCACTGGGCCATATGAGTGGCTGGCTGGTGCCTGCATGTGCATGGCCCTTTCCCCACAAGCAGCACTGCTTTGTGGGTGTTCGCAGCCCCACTCGTGCAAGCATCATTGTGGCCCTCTGCAGTCCCACTCACGTGAGTGTCACATAGGCATTTCTAGGCCCACTTGTATGAGCATTGCCAGAAACATAGGTGCTTACACCCACACACACACATGCCTGCCCCCCCCCCAGATCCGGGCCGCCAACCTGAGAAGATTGGGGAACTGATTTAAGCTATGAGTTCTCAGATTGCTACAGATTTTGAATAGTTTCTAAATAGAAAATATTGGAAAATGGCAATTTTTCTAATAAAATATTTTTTATGGAAATAATATATATCTGGAATAAATTGTTATCTGGTAACTGATACATATGGTTACATATAGAAATAATAAATGTGAGGTTGACTTTCAGATTTGATCAGAACAAAGATTCTTGGAGCAAGTGGAAAGCTGTTCATTCAGATTTATACATTTTCATAGTGGACTTAATGTATCTTTATGGGAAAATATTAAAAGTTCTTCAAAAATTTGGCTGTTTATTGGAAGTGCATTTTATCACTATAAATTTGAACTTTTATTAGAAATAAAGTAATATGTGATGTTGGCATTCTCCATGCTATTCTTTTAGAAGTTATAATTGTGGCTATTTTCAAACATATGTGCCATTTAGAAGTATAGTTCTCTGATTTCTGTCATCATTCTTTCCAAATAGCCTAGATTAATCTGATTAAACAATTAGTGTAATTAGCGTAACACATTAGGCAGATAATGTGTGTGTGTGTATGAATATAATTGTCATGGTTCCGACAGATGAAACTTTTCAAAGAACTTCAAGGCATTGTTTACCTTAAAGAATCTTTATGGGAGTAGCATAGCTTCGGCACTAATATAGTTGAAGCCAAAAACTGGATTCCCCTCCCCTGAGCACATAGTATCAAAGCACAATTCCCTCCTTCAATTAACAGTTATAAATCACATTGTCCAATTAGTTTGAAATGTAGGCTTTCCTTCCTGTTCTGCTACTGGCTAGTTCTCCAGCAGGATGGCTGTAGAGTCTAATGGATGGGTTCTATGACAGCCTTCCTGCCCGGCAGACTGGGTAAAAACTTTGGCCACACCCCTTCCTTTGGGCGTGACCCCAGTTTTGACTCAGTCTCGAAGCCTGGTAGAAGTGCGAGAAGCAGCTCTTAGAACACAAAAAAGGAATTTCACTCCAAAAAAAGAGAAAAAATCTTCTCGTCCTTTCGATTTGAAAGCAGGGATTTCTGGCAGCTGATTAGGAACTTTGACGGGTGCAGCCAGGATCGTCGGAGTGGTGAGAGGGGCTTCAGGGCGGCTAGCTGGGGAGGCTTGGACCTGGGCCGGATCGCTCGCCGATATCCGGCCCGCCGAGCAGCTATTTGGCGCAGGGACCGTTCAGACCGGATTGCTAGCCGCTCTCCGGCTCGCCAAACAGCTGAGTGGCCGACTCCGCTCGGCTGACGGAGCCGAGGCGCCGCTCGGCGCTAAACAGCTGAGCGGCGTGGGAAGCAGCAAACCGCGGCGCCGCTCGGCATCGATCAGCTGAGCGGCGCAAGAAGCACGCCCTGACCAGAGCAGAGCTCTAGCGCCGTTCTTTCTCCTCAGCGGAGAGGCGCAGCCCCCTTAAGGCCAAAGGAATTACTGAACCGGGAATCACCTTATTGCTGAATTTAAAGATCCGCCATTGTTTGAGCCTCGTGGCTTCTCTGGCTACTATTGGGAGGCGTGGCTTCCTCCCATTCGCCATTTTGAACGAGCAGATCAACCCGCTGTTTTCCTTTGTGGGTGGGTCTACCATCCGGGCCTTTTTCCCCTGCAGATAAAGAAGTGATCCTTTATACAATTGCCTGACCGAGGTTACCTTAACACATTGGGGCAAGAGGAAGGAAGAGGGAAAAGAAAGAGAACTACCATCAGTTCTGATCGTGGTCTGTTGCCACAGCCACAGATTGGGGGAGAGAGATATTAACTGCATTGAGCCTGGACTTAGGTGAGGAGGTGAGGAGGAATAATTTCTCTAACTGTTCCTATAGTGACCTTTAGTCACTGCCTTGCAGGATCTCCTGTCCAAAGAATCCTGTCTGTCCGGCCATTGTTTGTATAGGCAGAAGAGGGCATCAGCCCCAAGCATCTGCATCTGATCTGCGTATCTTATTCCCCCACTCCAGGCATTGCCTACTCGGGGTGCCTGGCACAATGGCAGACAATGTCTCGTATTCAGTCACACAGGTCCCTCAATTGTCCCCCCCACAGCAGCAACAAAAACGCAGATCTTCTGAACCAGAGGTGGGGGGGAAGAAGAAGGCTAAAACAAAGCACCTTACTCAGAAGGGACAATCTAAAACGGCTGAGCGAGAGGCTTTGAGGAGACATTTGGCTTTAGAACGACAAATTAGCAGAGCACAGAGAACCAATTCCAATGGGACAAGTATGGTTTCCCCTGTCCCAGTGGTGGCACCCAGCTCAGAACCTACTGCCCAGGAAGTTCTCAAAACTTGATCTCCTCCTGGGGAAACTGAACAGTTAGATTCCTCCAATCCCTCCTCACCAGCTTCTTCACCCGACCACACTCCAGCGTGTCACTCCAGCGACAAAGCGCAGGAGAACATATGGTCGGCACAATTTCAGGCATTCATGCAGGATGCCTTTTCCCAGTTCATGGCTTCTAAGGGGCAAGTGGCTTTTCACACACCCCATAAGGGACGAACTAGGCCGCCCCCTACCAACATTTCTGAGACTTCCTCTCAAATAGGAGAGGGTGACTCATTAGACCTTGATATGTCAGACATGCCCCTTTCGGAGGATGAGGAGACCGCACCTGAGCAGGCGACGAGCTCTGGCCTCTTTAACCCAGCGCTCCTAAAATCACTCCTGATAAAGGCAGTCTCCACGGTCAGCCTGACATCAGTATAGGAAGAGAAGCCCTCTACAAGCAAGGAGGCCAATCCTCTATTTGCCAAAAAGGTTCCACAGGATAAGTACATTCCATGTCCGGAGGTCTTCGTGACCACGGTAGAGGAACAATGCTCCTCACTTGCAAGCCCACCGGCACCCAATAGCGTGGAAAGAAAGCTTTTCAATCTCTCTCCCTCCTTCTTGAACAAGTTAGAGGTTCCTACGGTAGATAACCCCTTGATCTCATTATTTTCTACCTCCGCGATTCCAGGGGACATGGCGGAGGCCTTGAAACCTGAAGAAAAGAAATTTGAACACTCCCTCCGTCGTTCCCACATGGCTGCAGCCTGGGCGGCCAAAGCAGCCACTTCATCATCATTCTTCGCGAGGGCCTGTATTATGTGGTTGAGGGAACTGCAAAGCACGGTGCCTCCAGATCAGGTCAGAGTACACCAGACATTGGCCAAGCTCCTCGCGGCCTCTCAGTTCATGGCTGACGCTTCGCTGTACGCAACAAAGTACGCGGCAAGATCCATTGCGGCCACAGTGGCCTCGTGTAGACTACTGTGGCTCAAAAATTGGAAGACAGACCTGAGGTCCAAGTGGCGTCTCTCGACGTCCAAATACAGCGGGGCATTCCTATTTGGGTCCATACTGGACCCGCATGTCAGTGAAGGCAGAGACAAGAGGAAGATCTTAGTACACCCATCAAAGAAGTTTGATAGGAGAAGCAGTCAAGACTTCCGGAGACAGGGCTCCCGCCCAGGAAGCCCCTGGGAATGGAGGCAGCCCTTTCGGTCAGGGCAATCCTGGGACTGGCCCAGAGGCTCGCGATCCTTCTACCCGAGACAGGATCGACCCCAGGATCGCCAAAGCACAGGAGCCAGAGGCCAGTTCCAGCCCAGACGTCCATATAGGGGATCGGGAGGCAGATCCTTTAAGTGCACCAAGTGACGCCAAACAGGACACTCCCATCGGGGGTCGGTTAGGAAATTTCATCGAGGTCTGGGAGCAGACCACTACCGACACCTGGGTCTTGGAGACGATCAGACATGGTCTGACCTTAGACTTTTGTTCTCCCCCATCAAACCGGTTCATCAGATGTCCCATCTCCAGAAAGGTACACAAGGCAAGGTTGTTAACTTTGGCCATAGCTCACCTCCTGTCAATTCAAGCCATAGAGAGGGTACCAAAGGGAGAGGAAGGAAGAGGATTTTATTCCATCCTCTTCGTTATCCCGAAGTCATCAGGAGGATGGAGAGCAATATTGGACCTGAAGGGCCTGAATTATTACATAAAATACAGGAGGTTCAAGATGCACTCCTTGAAATCCATCCTAGCCAGCGTCAGGGAAGACGATCTACTATCCTCAATAGACCTGACAGAGGCGTACCTACACATTCCCATTCATCCCAGTTACCGGAAATTCCTCAGATTTACCTACGCGGGCCGACATTACCAATACAGGGCCCTACCCTTCGGGCTATCCTCAGCGCCAAGGGTATTTACCAAGATCCTAGCTGTAATAGCGGCCCATCTCAGGATGATGCCGGTTCGCGTACAGTTTTATCTGGACGCATCTTGATCCAGTCCAGATCTCAGGAACAAGCAAAGGCAGATCTCAAGACCACAATCCGAACCCTACAGGGGCATGGATTCTCGGTCAATTTGGCCAAGAGTCATCTCACTCCCTCAAGGAGACTGCAACACCTAGGCGCAGTAATAGACTCGTCACAGTGCAGGGTATACCTTTCCCAGGAACGACGAATCAGCATATCCAAGCTAATTCACCAAATTCAGAGAATCAGGAGAGTGCCCTTGATACAGCTCTCGAAACTCCTGGGAAAGATGATATCTTGCATGGGCAATATACCATGGGCAAGGCTCCACTCGAGGGAGTTGCAGTGGTTCCTCCTACCATACCAGAGGAGGAATCTCAGCACCTCCAACAGGAAGGGCTTAGTACCAGTACAGGTGATGAGATCACTGAAATGGTGGATATCTCCCAAGATACTCAAGGGGAGTATATTCAAGGAGCCGAACAGGGTCACGCTCACGACAGACGCGAGCCTGTTCGGATGGGGAGCCCACCTGGGAACCCAGATAGCACAGGGCCACTTGGACCAGAAGGACCTTTCACACAGTATCAATTGGCTAGAGCTCTGGGCCATCCACCTGGCTCTACGTCATTTCTCACACCTAGTAACAAGGAGGCACGTCCTCGTATTAACAGACAATGTAGCAGCCAAGGCACATGTAAACAAGGAAGGAGGAACGCGATCAGTGGAACTAATGAAGGAGGCATTAGCTCTGGCTCGGTGGGCAGAAACCAATGTGAGTTCTATCAGAGCAGAACACATCTCGGGGGAGACAAACACCCAAGCAGACTCCCTGAGCAGAGCCAAGGTGGATCAGGTGGAATGGCGCCTGGATCCGGCTCTCTTCGAGGAGATCTCCCGGAGATTCGGACAACCGCATCTGGACCTATTTGCCAATCACAAGAACACTCAACTTCCCAGGTTCTTCTCCAGATTCCCGTCTCCGGGGTCGGAGGGAACGGATGCCCTCAGGTGTCGGTGGCCGGCGCATCTCCTGTACGCCTTTCCACCGTTGCCCTTGATACCGGCGACCATACGCAAGTTGATTCTGGAAGGCGCAGAGATAGTCTGCATTGCCCCGCATTGGCCACGGCGCCTGTGGTTTGCCGACCTCGTGGACCTTTCGATATCACCCCCGTGGAGGATTCCCCCGGACAGAGTAACTCTCAGCCAGGGCAAGTTTGTACACCCAGAACCCCAGTGGCTACAACTAGCCACTTGGCATTTGAGCGGCAAAGTTTAGCCAAGCAATCTTACTCGGCAGGGGTGATATCGATCATACAAGCTTCACGACGAGCGTCCACGAACAGGATTTACGATGCTACATGGAAAGGCTTTTGTAGGTGGTGCGTTTCTCTGCACCTAGATCCAGCTGCAGTATCTATCCCCAATATTCTAGATTATCTCCTGGAGGATCTTAATAAGGGCCTATCAGTCAACACTATTCGCAGACAGATATCGGCTCTCTCAACTGTACTCTCCTGCGACAACTTAACATCCCTAGCGCAACATCCAGCAATTAGCGCCTTTTTAAAAGGGGCGACCAACACAAAGCCCCCGGTCATACACAGGTACCCGTCTTGGAACTTGCCTAAAGTCCTTCTAGCCTTGACATCAGCACCCTTTGAGCCTCTTGAATCATGTTCCCTTCATCACCTATCGCTGAAGGTAGCCTTCCTTGTGGCAATTACTTCAGCAAGGAGAATTTCAGAACTAGCGGCACTGTCAGTAAGAAAGGATCTGTGTACCTTCTTCAAGGACAAGGTCGTTCTTAGGCCAGACCCGGCCTTCATTCCGAAGGTGAACAGCATCTTTCACAGGTCTCAGGAACTGACTCTTCCTGATTTCTGCCCAAAACCCAAACATAGGGTAGAGCATAGATGGCACAAGCTGGACGTGCGTAGAGCGCTGTGTTTCTACGTGAAACGCACTTCGGCCATCCGCAAGACAGAAGCATTATTTGTTTCCTTCCAACCATCAACTATGGGAAAGAAGGTGTCTTCTTCCACCATAGGTAGGTGGATCAGGGCCTGCATAGCCCAAGCCTACGTCTCGCAGGAACTACCAGTACCCGCACATGTGACTGCACATTCAACACGGAGCGCAGCCACATCTGCGGCGTGGCTAACACAAGCGCCGGTGGAAGAAATTTGCAAGGCAGCAACTTGGTCTTCACCGTCCGTCTTCATTCGGCATTACCGTTTAGACTCCCTTGCCGCAGCAGATGCTGCCTTTGGTAGAAGAGTGCTACAGCAAGTCGTACCTGCTCAGAATTCGGTAGCCTAGACATTCCCTCCCAGGGGGACATGAGGGCTTTGGTATGTCCCATCCATTGGACTCTACAGTCATCCTGCTGGAGAAGGGGCGTTGTCTTACCTGAACGCCTTTTCTCAGCAGGATGATGTAGAGTCCAAGCCCACCCAGGGGTTAGGTCTAGGCAGGTATATAAGAAAGAGCTGCAATATCAATTCCAACAAAGTTTCTCGCCTAAGTCAAAACTGGGGTCACGCCCAAAGGAAGGGGTGTGGCCAAAGTTTTTACCCAGTCTGCCGGGCAGGAAGGCTGTCATAGAACCCATCCATTGGACTCTACATCATCCTGCTGAGAAAAGGCGTTCAGGTAAGACAACGCCCCTTCTTATCATCTCTTATTTCAAGGTCTGAATTCACACACTAATACAATGTCTAACTACTGTATTTTCCGACGTATAAGATGACTGGGCATATAAGATGACCCCCACTTTTCCAGTTAAAATATAGAGTTTGGGCTATACTCGCCGTATAAGACTATCCCTCTTCCAACGCACACCAAATAAAAATTAAAAAACATCAGATTTGATTTCAATATGGTACCGTAATTTTAATTAAAATGCTTATGACATGCACACACACACGCCTCCTTTCCCTCCTCCCTCTCCCTCCAATCCTTCCCCCCCACCCCGATTTGCAGCTCCAAAAGTGCAAAGCAGCAGGGAGACAGATCGAGTTTTGTCGCTAATTTCCCAGGGTGAACATTTACCAGCCTGTGACTTCAAGTCAGCAAAAAGCAGCTGCAAACCACATGCCCGCTAGAGCGAGCCATGGGGACGGTGGCGGCTGACGATGCCTTCGCGACCTTTGTGAGCAGCGGCTGCAGGGCGAGATGAAGGAGGAAGAGAAGGAGCGAGCGGGTCCCTTCTGTTGCCTCCCCCGGTAGCGAGCTCCAGCTTGGAGCAAACAGACTGCGTACCTAGATCTCCGGAGACGGGATCTCCTCCTCTCGGTCTTCCACCCCACAAATCCTCCACAGCCTCCCCGAGCCGAGCTCCCCCCCCCCGAGTTTGGTGGGATGTACTTGCAAAGCTCCCCCCGTTTGAAACGACAGATTGGGATATGGAGCTGGGAGCGAGCAGAAAGCCTGCCTGTTTGTAAGCTGGGAAACTTCGGGGCTCTGCCTTGTCAATCGCACACACACCTTGATGAAAATTGCCCTGCCTGCAAAAGGACTTCTCAGCAGTTTTTTAAAGCAACACCTCCAAGAATGAAATTGGCGACAGCCAGAATGTTTAGGGAGGAAGGAAAGGAAGCTTAAAGTTAATAAACCGAGTAAGAAAGGCATTCGCCCTTCGAAAACTTGCATTTCCACAAATGTGATAAGTTGCCCCCTTTTCAGGTAATGGGGGGGAAGTAAATGCTTTCCTTTTAATTTCGGCTTTCCTTTTAATTTGTTATTAAAACTCAGTGCACTACAGTACTTATTGACGGGAGCCAGATTGACCAGCCAGGATCTGTCATAAATAACACCACAAATGCACCATGCAAGTTTATTTAGGTGGGGGGAAACCGCTGGCATAAGCTCGGTGGAAGTTGACGGGCGAAAGGACCGTGTAGCTGTTTTCTGTCCCCCCCTCCATTCCTGCTTCGTAAATCCAAGAGGAATTTAGCTGACACCCCTACCTCCCCTTCCAGACTCATAGCCTCCTCCTTCCTCCCTACCATGTGGGGCACGAGGAAAGAGGGAACGCCTTGCGCCGCCGCCTGCCTGCCCACCTCCGCAGCCGCCGGTCGCACGCTCAGTATGAGCTGCCACTGCATCCCCCCCATGAGCATCTCCTACTGCCCCGCCTCCTTTAAAGCTCCACCTCCCCCAAGCTACTCCCACCGGGGGTGAGAGGTCAACGCCAAAAAGGCCCGGGATGATGGCGGAAGAAGTGTTGAGAAGTGCCTCGAATGGACGCAGATGCTTAGGTTTGTTTTCATTATTAAAAAAAACCCATCCTACAACTCTTTTCCCCCCCTTCCCCATTACATGGGCCATCTCTTTCTACTTCATTCGAATGAATTAATCACGGGGCGGCCACTACCAATCCACAGTTCTGGAGGGGTGGGCAAGGGATTGGGATGTCGAAGGAGAGGGAAGAAGAGAGAAGGAGGCGGTATGCAATGTAGTATTATAGAATGAGGAATAAACCTCCAGGAAATCTTACCGTCATGACAGCCAGATAATGCCTATCGTACTCCCAGTATAGAGGCCGGAAAGAGATACCTTTAGTTGATCGATTGGTTTTAATAATGATAACCCTAGGACTCTTTTTGAGCGAGGGGGGGGGGAGAGAAAGCCAAACCACATGTGTAAAGGAATAAAATAGAATACCCGTATTTTCTGGCATATAAGACAACTGGGCGTATAAGACGACCCCTGACTTTTGAGAAGATTTTCATGGTTTAGAAAGTCGTCTTATACGCCGGAAAATACGGTAACTCCCACCACATTCTGCCTCCTTCCCCAGCATCATCTAATTCTAAAAGTAAAGCATAAGAAAGAAAAAGGCTGCATCTTCATATGTTGTCAAAGCAAGAACATCCAATGTTAGCAGTGTTAACAATGATATATGCTGAATAGGGAAATATTTGTGTAATCTCAAATTTTCACAGATTAGGTTTATATAATGTTGACGTATCTTTTAACAGTGTTTCTGGTCTTATGTTATTAGAATAATGAAACAATAAATACTAAAATTTTCTAAATAGCAAACTGCCATTTTGGTTATTTTTTCTATGTATGTATAAAATCCCCAGTTCTTGGATGTCTGTTGTTTTTTTAGGGCAGATGTTCTTTCTATATTTTTTCATAGAATTATCACTGATTAACTGTATCTCCATTGTTTTCATCATAGGTAGACCTCTATAATTAATTATAGACCATTTGGTTAAACCCATGGAAGTAAGTTCCATTTCTTGAAAAAGAGAACATTTAACTATGATCTCTACATAGCGTTGTCTATAGATATTTTTCTGCAGAATAGTTATTTCTAATCATTAATATTCTAAAAAGAAAGTGTTTGCTGTATTAAAGTAATAAATGAGGCTTTTTGCAAAAAAAAATTGATATCAGGTTTGTATGGTATTTACAGCAATTTTTACTTTATAAAATTTATTTACCAGGGACAACAGCTTTTTTTCTGTCATTTATAGCACTTCCTGCCCCTGCTCCAAGCTTGAGCAATTACATAAGTATTTCATATTTTCTAAAATCATGCAATGTGCTATATATAATATGGGGCTTAGTTAAGAACAGTATGCAAAAAGTCTTAGGTCAGTTTGTAGAGAAAAACAAATCTCCAGGTTTAGAGGAGCTTAGCATGCATTTTAAAAGGAACTCTTTATTTTAAAATAAAAGTTGAGCAATGGCTTGTTGCTTCAGATAATGCTACAGCAAAAAGATGCTTTATGGATAATAGCTCTGTGCTTTAAGATGAGTCAAATTTGAATCCACTTTTTCCATAAGTCATTTAGCTAAAATCACCTTGTATAGAGTTCAATACTTAATATACTGGGCTACATTAGTTGTGACATAAATAATAGATTATTATTTAAAATATCACTAATATTCAGTTTCTAAAATCAGCCTGGCTGAATCTGCTTTAATTCACTTGAATACTACTTTTAATTATAATTAAAACTTCAGTGGAAATAAGTCCCAGCTATTTTGGTCTCAAAGTTTCATGAATATACAATTCCAAACATACTTTATTTACAAAATAAATAAAGGTGGGATAAAAATCAAATAAATAAATAATAAGCTATGAAAGTGTTGATGTTAAGTTTAAGCTATGTAGCTGCAACTGTAATCTTTTATGCCCTTATCTAAGAATATTTCCCTTATAATTCTTTGGGATGTTTTTCCAGTTAATGGTGCCTGGAATTAGGCTATATCACTTAAAATTTACCTAAGCGAATTAAGTCTTTTTAAATCTGATTGAACTAACTCTAATGAAATTTATTTCAGTTCAAATCTGAATATCAATGATGTCCTGGGAAACTACTCGCTTACTCTGATTGATGCATTGGATACCCTAGCAGTGAGTTAAATCTATTTTTTTAATTGCTGAAAGGAAAAACAAGTGCTATCAGAAAAATATATATCAAATTTCACAAAAACATCATTAATGCAGGGCCTAATTCCTCAGTTTTATAATCTCAATATATTTTTTAAAACTAGTCATGGCTAAAGAAGATTTTTTTGGGCCAATATTGATAACAATCCTGATCTTGCAAGGTTATGAAAAGATCCCTTTCTTTAGCCTGTAATAGGGGGCGGGGTTTTTTTGTTGTTCATTCATGTTTGGCTTGGGAAGTAGGCTTAAGCAAGAAGAGATTCTTTTCTGCATGCCACAGATTTAAGGAGTGGAGAAGTTTGTAGCAACCACAAATATTTACAATTAAAAAGTTTTGGCACAGAGTCTCAAAGGTGCTTTTTTCACAAGGCAATTGGACTTTCTTATTTTTCTTTAAAGATGTTTCGCTTCTCATCCAAGAAGCTTCTTCAGCTCTTCAAAGAAAAACAAGAAAGTCCAGTTACCTTGTGAAAAAGCACCTTTGGGATAACTATGACCTGAATGACTGATAATCTCAATAGACTTGGCACAGAGGTACTGTTCTTATTATTAGGTAGTTTTATACTTTACTATATTATTTTTCTACCCCATGTTATCTTACGTTCCTTGATAGCAGTGGTAGAGGAGAAGTTATTTCAGTTCATATTTTAAGGTAAAGCTAATCAGTTTATATTTATCAAACTAGAAGCCACATTTAGTATTTTACATTAATAGATTTGTGATGGAGCTATATGAACAAAAATATATACTACAATATTTATAATAAAGAAATATGTAGTTGTAACAGCAAAACTATGCAGGTGGCTCTTGGTATTTGTGATTCCATGCCCTATGACTTTGTTTATCTATGATTGCTAAAAAGACACCATATTTTGGAAATTGTGGTAAAAGTTTTCAGTTACCTGGAGTTTTGCTTGTTTTTTGTAACAATCTTCCAATATTTGAGGGACTGTTAACAGAGAAGAAGGAGTCAACCTATTCTCCAAAGCATCTGAGGGCAGGAGAGGAAGTAATGGATGGGAACTTTATCAAAGAGAAGTTCAACCTAGAATTAAGGAGAAATTTCTTAGCAGTAAAAACAATTAATCAGTGGAACAGCTTGCCTCCAGAAGTTGGAGGTTTTAAAGAAGAGATTGGACAGCCATTTGTCCAGAATTGATTAGGGTCTCCTGCTTAAAGAGAGAGTTGGACTAGAAGACGTTCAAGGTCCCTTCCAACTCTATTACATAATTCTGAAAAATGACAGAAAGGCTTTGCATGTACTATATATAAAATAAATTTCTTCAGGGTTCATTATCTGTGGTTCTTTGGCTGGAATAAAACCACAAATAAGAAAAAACATTTAATTATTAAAGGTAATGTTGCTTATAGAAACATTAGGAAAAATATTACACAAAGTTCATATTTTAGGGCAAATGTTTATAACTGCATAATTTTTGTAGATGTGGACTTTTTTTTAAAAAAAAAGCATAATGATGCAGAAATTGAATAGGGGTAGCACTTAAACTGGGAAAGTGAATTGATATTGACAGATTTGTCCAGCTCTTCAATTAAATCATATTGAAATCATTAATTTTATTGCAAGCTGATAATTTGATTTTTTAAACCTCAATGTTGCTAGTAAGCAGAGTCTGTTCTAGCTGTGTGCCTATAACTAAATATTTTAGCATGTTATTAATTTTTTTAGAAATATGTTATGCATTTAATCTTGCTTTCTTTCCCTCCCTCTCTGTCTGTTTCGCTCTGCCCTTCTCTTTGTCACTAGTTAAAAGTGAAACAAAACAGTTTTTGTAAATTAACACTTGATTCCTCTGTTATTTTGTTTTAATCCAGTGGGTCCACTATTATCTATAACAATATCATAAAAGACTTGGTAGAAAATCTTGATAATAGAAATATAGATTGTCCTCGACTTATGACTGGTTGTTTAATGACCATTCAAAGTTATGGTGGAAACGAAAAAGTTATTCATGATACATCCTTGAAGTTACAACTGCTGCATCACACCCCTCTCCCCCCCACACACAGAGCTATATGAATGCATTCTAAGCGCTTCACAACCAGCTCACATTTATGACTGGTTACAACATCCCATTTAGGTGTCATTGTCCACCTAAAAACAATCTGTTGGATAAAGCTGGATTAGGATTTAGTACCCCATGGTTGCTTAATCCTGGAATTTGCTTAATTGTCATGTGATTCCTTTTATTGCCACCGTAAAATAGAGTCCTATCATGTGGTGACTTAACAACCAAAATTCTGGGCTTGTGGTCATAAGATGTGAATTTTAATTGCAGATATTTAAGTTTATTTTTCAAATTGAACAAAAAATTTGGTATAAAGATATGTGGAGTTTTTTTTCAGATCTTCCTTTTTGTTTTTCTTAAAGGTAATGGGAAATTCTTCAGAATTTCGGAAAGCAGTGAAGCTTGTGATAGACACAGTAACATTTGACACAGATTCAACTGTCCAGGTCTTTGAGGCAACAATTAGGTAGGATGTTGCTGAAATTTGACAGCACTGAATGTGAATAATACATTCAAGGAACTCTGAAATAAAATTTCTACATGGAGGGAAGTGTGTAGTGGGGTGCCCCAGGGCTCTGTTCTGGGCCCAGTGCTCTTCAACATCTTCATCAATGATTTGGACGAAGGGATAGATAGGGAACTCATCAAATTTGCAGATGACACCAAGCTGGCAGAAATAGCCAACACTCCAGAAGACAGGCTTAAGATACAGAAGGATCTGGACAGACTTGAACACTGGGCACTATCTAACAAAATGAAATTCAATGGTGAAAAAAGCAAGGTTCTACATTTAGGCAACAAAAACCAAACGCACAAGTACAGCATAGTGCCACCTTGCTCAATAGTAGTAATTGTGAGAGGGACTTCGGAGTCCTAGTAGACAATCACCTAAATATGAGCCAGCAGTGTGCTGCAACTGCCAAAAAGGCCAACACAGTGCTAGGCTGCATTAACAGAGGGATAGAATCAAGATCACGTGAAGTCTTAATACCACTTTACAATGCCTTGGTAAGGCCACACTTGGAATACTGCATCCAGTTTTGGTCACCATGATGTAAAAAAGATGTTGAGACTCTAGAAAGAGTACAGAGAAGAGCAACAAAGATGATTAGGGGACTGGAGGCTAAAACATATAAGGAACGGTTGCTGGAATTGGGTATGTCTAGTTTAACGAAGAGAAGGACAAGGGGGGACATGATAGCAGTATTCAAATATCTCAGGGGCTACCACAAAGAAGAGGGAGTCAAGCTATTTTCCAAAGCGCCTGAAGGCAGGACAAGGAGCAACAGGTGGAAACTAACCAAAGAGAGAAGCAACCAAGAACTAAGGAAAAACTTCCTGACAGTGAGAACAATTAATCAGTGGAACAGCCTGCCTCCAGAAGCGGTAAATGCTCCAACACTGGAAGTTTTTAAGAAGAGACTGGACAGCCATTTGTCCAAAATGGTATAGGGTTTCCTGCCTGAGCAGGGGGTTGGACTAGATGACCTCCAAGGTCCCTTCCAATTTTACTACTACTACTACTACTACTACTACTACTACTACTACTACTACTATTATTAATTCTGCCTGCTGTCTAACTGATGAGATTCACATTATCAGTGTCATAAAATGATGATAAATGTAAAGCAATTCATATAGTTTAATAATTTGGGATTATAATTAATAATTTATAAATTATAATATAAGACTAGTTCTTTCAATCGTAACAAAGTGTTGCTGTCCTATTTGGCTGAGTGTTCTCCAATAAGATGGTTCTACCCGGCAACTATGAAATGCAGGATTAAGGGACAAAGTCAACTTTATGATTAAGAAACACTTAAACTTGTTTTGAATGGATTTAAATCTCCAAGAATGCATGAATTGTATTCCTAAACTGAAGAACCTTGCTGATATTCTGCCTGAACCTTTACGTAATCTTTGAGAAATCTTGGAGAATGAGCAAGGGGAATATAATTCTTACCTTCAAAAAGGTGATAAGGAAACTGGAGAAAAATTCTTGTAGGTGAAATAATATCTGGGCTAGGTTTATAAGGAAGGCTTTAAACTGAATCCTGTAAGGATAGAAGTAGAAACCCTGAGATATGCACCACAGATAAATACTTTTATATTACAGAAATTGGAAGCTGAACTGTCATTTTTAAATGTCGTTTCCCACAAAAAAAGGTAAAGTAAAAAAGAACATGGACTCAGAAGGCGTGAACTGTGAATGGTACAATTTGTAAGACAAAATAATAAAAGGGGAGAGAAATTGCACTGTATGATAAAAATATTGATTCTTGGAAATATGCATTAATGAACATGTAATGCTGTCAAGAGCATTTACATTACAAATAAGAGGAACAAATAAAAGCAATACTGTATTGTCTCTTATCATTTTCCCATCCAAGAAGAAGTGAGTTCTTTCAAAACCAACTTGCAGTTCTTTCAAAAAGGTGTCTTTTGTAGCAATGGGAGATTTAATTGTTCCGACAAGTTAGAGCCAGTTCTGTCAAACATTATCTTTCTAGGAGATTCTTGATTTGTTGATGCTCCTTCAGAAGTTGGAGAACCTTTTGGTTGTTTCTATTGCTTTATTATGCTTTTCTGCCTTTTAAGAAAATCTTATTGCTGCTTTGAGATCTACTGATACGTAGACTGTATATACTTTGTCTTACTGCTAATATGTGTGATCATAATTCTGTTATTTCTGTTGCTATAATATACACATATATTGTCTCATTTAAAATAATAACTAATATAATTTCTTTTAGGGTTTTGGGAAGCCTGCTTTCAGCCCACATAATAATTACAGATGCCAGACAGCCTTTTGGTGATATGACTATTAAGGGATATGACGACGAACTGTTGCATATGGCTCATGACTTGGCAGTAAGGTTATTACCTGCTTTTGAGAATACCAAAACTGGAATTCCTTATCCAAGGGTATGTATAGAACAATTGCCAATTTTCAGGCAAAGGAAATTCAGTCTTTTAACCCAAGGTGTAATGTGTTAAATATTGGAATTTAACTTTGTCTTTAAAAATGTTCTCTGTGTATACTTTTTCTTCTTAGCGTATCTACAAGCTTGAGCTGAATATGCCACTGCCATTTTTTAAAATATATTTTGGAAAGCAGATTCTGTAGTAGATATGCTGAATGAACTCTTGTTTCCTCAAAGATTACAGAGTTCTGGTTTCTTCATGGCGAAATACTGACATACTCTAGATATCCCTTTAAGATCATTTCCCTGTGGAATATGATGCAAGTTTGTGACAGAGCACTGATGAAACCTCTGTCACTAATTTTGAAATTGCAAAAGAGTAATAGAACTGCTTATTCCTTAGTAAGCTTGCTTATAAACCGTCAACTTTGCAGGTGAACTTAAGGACAGGAGTTCCTTCTGGAAGCAATAATGAGACTTGCACTGCAGGGGCTGGATCATTACTGGTGGAATTTGGAATTCTTAGTCGGCTTCTCGGGGATTCAACTTTTGAGTGGGTTGCCCGTCGAGCTGTAAAAGCCCTTTGGAACTTAAGGAGCAATGACACTGGATTATTAGGTACTTACCTTTTTCTCCTGGATATAATTTTTTTGGTTTGTATTCTTGTTCTGATAGCTGATCCTCTGAATTCATATTGTTATGAGAATGGAATCCTTCACCATTGAATTAACTAGATCTCTAGACATTTCCAGTTATTTGGGAATGTTTAACCATTACAGCATGTGCTCTCCTTACTCTTATCATTTATATTAGGTTGCAAATAGTTCTAATCAAATGGAACATCTAATCAAGTGGAACAAGTTCATTCCTGTGATTTGTATTTTCCATTTATTTGAGGAGTTTTGGTGCTGTATTTGAGAGTAATTTAGAAATACCTAAAATCCAGCATGCACTCTTCTTTTTTTAAAGCTCCAGAATAGTAAAAATACTGATACTGTTGCAACCATTTCTGGAACATTACAGAAGTATATTTGTGGATTTATAGAACATGTATGTGTACTTGTTTGAATTGTGAGCCAATATGGTTATTAAGACTGAATCTTTTTATGAGTCTAATCTTTTCTAGAAAAATTAGATGAGTATCCATTATTTACAAAGGTAAGATAAAATGTTTACATTTAGATACAGTTCATATGTTGTGTGGACATTGAAAAATATAAGTTCATATTGCAGTATTGGATATTTTAAAACAGCACAGCTGAAAAACAAGTCAAATGAGTCAACTTCTTTCTCTTATTTGACTTTTGTTGAGAAGCATAAGTAAAAGTTATATGTAAGTAAATATACTTCAAAATTAATTTTTATACCTTATGCTAAAGCCTACAAATTTTAAGATTTCTCTGTTTTTGTTGGAAATTTGAATTCAGAAAGAATCCTTGTTAGAATATATGCTTTTGAATACATTTGAATACTGAGTGATTAAGTAGCAGAAAATTCAATGAAAACGAAAAATATGCTCAACCTACTTGTCTTGGATTCAGAGTTTGTTAATGCTAACAAATCTTCAATATGATACTTCAAAGTAAAGGATTTATTACAGAGTATGATTTGTACTTTTTCATATATGTGTAACCTGATTTATACTGTTGAATTTTATTA
Organism: Crotalus tigris; assembly: GCF_016545835.1. Taxonomy (NCBI): domain Eukaryota; kingdom Metazoa; phylum Chordata; class Lepidosauria; order Squamata; family Viperidae; genus Crotalus; species Crotalus tigris. The sequence continues at coordinate 257,641 of NW_024100451.1, forward strand.
TGTTCTGATCTTCGATGGCAATAAAAATATAATTACTTTTAGAAATACTCAGGGTAGGAAATCCTCTTTCTACTTAAACTACATCTAGTGTGATGACCCAGGGCCCCGAACAGAGGCAAAACAGTCGGCTGGCAAGAGCAACAGTCTTTTAATCACTACCAATGTTCACCCAAAAGCTCCCAACATATGCTGACACGAGTTCAAACAATACAGCCAAGGAAGTTTACATTGTTCTCAAGGCAAGGCAGATGACAAGAAAATGTAAAGAGTCCTTTTAACTCTCAGCTTGCCTGTGAACTGCAAACTGCAGACTGCAAGGAGAGAGCAGGAATGTAGTCTGTGGTCGTGAAGCAGGAAATAAACTGGTCCAGAATACAAAGTGTTCAGGTTACAAGAGCACAAGTCACAACAATCTCAAGATCCCACGTTTGTTCCCGGCAAATGCCCCACCCCATAGTGTCTCCTTAAATCCTAACCCCCAGGTGTGCCTTGTGGAGTGGGGCAGGACGCTCTCCTCCCGAGCAAGTGAGCCTGCCTCCCTTGTTCTCTCCTCCTCTCTGCTCTCCTTGCTCTAGGATCAGGTGGGGGGGGGGCTTGCTCCTCTCCTGAACTCTGCCTTCCCTGTTCCAAACCTGAAGGGCCCTGGCCTGCCTCAGCCTGCTCCTCCCTACAGTCCTCCGAAGCAACAGACTCCCCCTCCTGGGCCTCAACAGAGAACTCCATGTCTTCCTCGGAGTCAGGCTCTGATGGAGGCATGACATCTAGAAAATAAGAAACGTGAAACAGTGAGAGTGGTTTTTTTTCTCTTAAATACAGACTCATTCAACTAGCAGTATGCCACATGAGAATTGTCTTTTTATGCTCCCTTGAGACTTGTTTAACTGGATTATGATTCAGATATGTGCATTTACATTTAAATAATATTTGCTTTTCTCTTACTTCATAGGTAATGTCGTGAATATTCAAACTGGTCATTGGGTAGGAAAACAAAGTGGCTTAGGAGCAGGGTTAGATTCCTTCTATGAGTATCTTTTGAAATCGTACATCCTCTTTGGAGAAAAAGAAGATTTAGAGATGTTCAGTGATGCTTATCGGAGTATTCAGAACCACTTAAGGCGAGGGTATGTGAATTATGCTATTTTTAAGTTATTAAAACACTGTTTAGACAGCCAGTTTGATGCAGGGGGTAAGGCATCAGACTAGAAACTGGTAGACCATGCATTCTTGTCCTGCCTTAGGTGAGAACCCAACTGGGTGGCTTTGAGCTAGTCACTCACCTTTGGAAGAAGATAATCGCAAACAACATGCAAAAATTGTACCAAGAGAACTGTGAGGATTAGTCAAGTTACTAAGAGCCAACAATAATGATTTGAAGGCAATAAATAAGTCACTACTGAGTGACAGAAAATATGAAATGGGTTGATTCCTTTATGTTATAGATAGTCCTTAAGTTAACCTTTTGTTCAATGACCAAAGCTACAGTGATATTGACTGAATGGTACTTATATCTAGTCTCCAAAATAATAGATGTTTTAAGCATTCCAGTGTTCACATGATCAAAATTTAGGTGCTTGGCAGCTGCCCACACTTGACAACCACAAAAGTGCTTCAACTCAGCTCACCTGTCCATCTTCCCATCTGTGCCTTTTTGGTCGCAACAATCTGTGCCCCCTGCCACCCTGTACTCTTCTGACCCCACTGATCTTTGTCATCTTCTTGCTCCCACTATTGACAAAATGGCCATCATGATCTTTTGCAAGGCAGCTGCTGGCCACCAAAGGCTTTCTTCTTGAGGTTGTACATGGTGGTTTCCTCAACAGATCTCAGGAAAAAGACCTCATGACCTACCACTGCCTCATTAAGGGCCAGATTGGGGATATCCCAGCAGGAGCAGGAATAAAAAGCTGGCAAAGGTCAACTGGAGTGGTGGAGTACAAGGCAGCCGGGAACTTGGAATGGTGTGGGTGGCTGTAGCTGGGCCAGCTGGGGCTTCTTGAGGTGGCTGCAGCTTTAAACCATGTTACGCTGAACCAGACTGAGTTGTCTGCAGTTGCATGTCATGCTGCTTGGCTAGGTTGGTGCAGCTGCAGTTTCAGGTGGCTCAGAGGCTTCTGGCAGGAGCCAAGAAACCACTGAGCTTCAGCCCAAGAGCCATGTGATTCTGGACCAGTTTGCCCTCTTGCAAATGGTGATGGTGGTTGTAGTGGGGAGGAGAGGCAGTTGAGGGCATTGCAGGGGAGGCAGTCCCTCAACTTGTAAGAACCAAAGTTCAGGTTGGGAGGGATCAAGCCAGGGACGGCTTGGATTGGGGTGGGCCCTCAGCTCATGACTGGTAGAATTGGGCTAGTTATGCCAGGATTGCTGTCTCAAAGTGATGCAATCACAAGACGTTGAGGTTTATTATATTGCTTAGCAATGAAAATCCTGGTCCCAATTGCTGTGCTAACTCGAGCATTATTTGTATATTACTTTAGTTTTGGTTTCTGAAGAAAATGTATATATTTTAGAATATTTTTTTAAAAAAATTGTGTGTTAACTTTTCCTTCCAAACCATATTTTTTTGCTCTTGCCTCTCATTGACATTACTTCCCTACAGTTTTCATAGACATATTACATTACACATGTAATAAAATATAGCCCCCAGTCAGATAAAATTGTCCATACTATCTATATACTTAGGTATTGTACTAATAAGGGTACTTATAATATTTAGTAAGTGTACTAATGTTTGTTGGGCTTTTAATTCCCAATAATTTTTTGCCCTATATCAAGTTACAGTTAAGGTACATCTCTGGGGTTGGAACAGTACTGGATACTATTATACTGTATATGTAATGCAACATAAACTTTGATTTTAATGATGCTCAATATTTATTACAATTTTTGATATCCTTGCATTGAGTGGTACAGAATTAAAAGAAATACCATTTGATCACTTCTTCAAACTATTGTATATGTATGCTTGTTGATATAGTGCCCTGGGTTGATGTCCAGTTACCCAGTTTTCAGAATGGAAATTTAATACCTGTTAGGACTATTTATTACACTAATCACAATAATAGTAATTTAACTTGCCTGCCACCTGACTGTCAATAATTCTGGGTGGCTCACACAAATCAAAGAAATTACAATCAAAATAATAAAACATAAAGATGAAGATAAAAGTTAGCACTTACAATGAAACGAGGTCTCTCATTCCTCCTGGGTGATATTTGGGTAATGTTATTTGTAAAGATTGCGCGCCATTTGATCATAGGAACTAAAGTTACGGGTAATTCAAATAATTGTTCCTTGCTTGCCCTCAAATATTAATATGAAATATTGCACATTTTTCACAGGAGGGAAGCCTGCAATGAAGGTGAAGGAGACCCACCTCTTTACGTTAATGTTAATATGTTTAGTGGCCAACTAATGAACACCTGGATTGATTCTCTTCAAGCTTTTTTTCCTGGACTTCAGGTATTCTTTCTGTGGTGGAGAGAAAATAGGAAATTTGAAATATATGTATGGTAGTACATCAGGAATTTCCAATTGGTATGGAAATGTCTAGGGATTGATTAGAACAAACTAAAAGCTTGTGTGGGGAAGAGAATCAGAAGCCCATTTCCTTACCTACTACTTCAAAGTCCTAGTTGTCCCTGGAGAATGTCCCACCAAATTCTTTAACTTTGGGGATGCTCCCACCAATGCAACTAAATCATGTTATTGCTTTGTTTATTTGCATAAAGAAAACAGCATAGTGGATGTCTCAAAGTGTCTGATGGGTATAGTGGTGTTTTCTTGTTTTAGGATGAGATAATTTCTGACTCACAAGAGTATTGTGCATTCCATCTTAATAAAATCAGCAACTATTTAATGTAGAAAATTTTATTTTTGTCATTTTGCTTCAGGTTTTAATAGGTGATGTAGAAGATGCCATTTGCCTTCATGCATTTTATTATGCAATATGGAAACGATATGGTGCTCTTCCAGAGAGATACAATTGGCAGTTACAAGCACCCGATGTTCTCTTTTATCCTCTGAGGCCTGAATTAGTAGAATCTACATATCTCCTGTATCAGGTATTTAACTTTTTTTTTCTAAAGTATGATTTTGAAACATAGTAAGTCCTTCATTAGATATAAAAGTCTGGCTTATTTTTTTCTGCTGAGATGTGACTTTTTGCACATTTTAGAATTGGTTCTCAGCTGCTTTTTTTTTAAAAAAAAAAAAAAATAAGATGGATTATTTTTAGTTGAGATTCAGGCATGGATGTGAAGCTGAAACCGTATTCTTTTCATTAACTTTAGTTGGACTAGGGCAGTGTGAATGCAACTCTCCTGATCCTTTTAGACTTTTCAGTGGTTTTTGATACCACTGTATCCTTTTGAACGCCCTTGAACTGAAAGGGTTGGAAGTGGGTAGCGTTCTTTTGCCAAAGATGTTCCAGTGAATCATTTTGGAGGCCATGTTATGATATTGTTTATAATCAGTTTGTGCAATTTTCTTGCACAAGCTGAATGTATTCTATTGTTTTTTCAGCTTCTTTGAACAGTCTGCACTTCGAATCATTTGGTGATATTCAGTTCTGGCCTCGATTGCGTTAGTTCAGATAGCTTGCTCTTGCACGCCAAAATCAAGCTTCAGTTTCTTTTGTTTTTTAATGTTACTGTTATATAGCACTGTTTCTTACATTTATTTCCTTTCTTTCATTAGGCCACAAGGAACCCTTTTTATCTTCATGTAGGAATGGATATTCTTCAGAGTCTGGAGAAATATACTAAAGCAAAGTAAGTTTTCATTATAAATTACTAAATCCATACAAAACTGAACTGTGTTGCTGTGATATAATTCAAACATATATGCCTTCTTAATGTTGACCTAAAAATTGAGGTTGAAATCCCATTTGTGCTTACATAAGATAAGTCCTATTAATTTAATGTTGAGTGAATATGTAGAATTTCATAAGTGTTTTATTAGAAACACTAATAGTGCTTGGAAGTGTGTTTTCAAATAATTCTAATCATCTAGCTATTCAATTATTGATTGATTGATTGTATTTTGTTTTGTCTAATCAACATTCCTGAGTCAACTTGAATGTATAGAATAGATCAGTTGTATTGATTCAATTTTCCAGCTCTAACTTTGTGGCTAACTTTGGGCCATTGGAAATAACTCTGGCTATAAGTAGTTCACATGGCTGAGTAGGCTATTGTTGTTAATTGCTTTTGAAGCTGAGGAGAGTTCCATGAAAAGTTTAATTTGAAAGCTTTTGTGTTTGAAGAAGAAATATTTTAGTCATACAGTACGTAAACCATTTTTTTCAGTTCTGATCTTCACCTCATAGGAAATCTTCCTTTTTTAAATTTTGTTGAATATAACATATAAATCTAGCAAACAGTGCGTCCCTACACTGGGTTCCTGAACTATTAGAGTTGTTTACAGCTATTTCTGATGCCTACATTTCACCAGAGAATATGAAGTTTTGTGAGATTTTTGTTCATTTTTTTCCCAACTTGGCTAGAAAGTGTTGCTGCCATATACAGTTGGATTTCTGGGAGAAACAAAAAGATGTTTCAGTTGTTGCAATATCTTTATTCTCAAAAGAGGCAATAATTCTGTTTCTTTTCTTTGTTGCTGTTGAATCTCAAGTCGACTTTGTAAAATTATAGATTCAGAGGTAACTGGGAAAAGCTGTTCCATTCAAATTGCAAGTCCTTCATAAAATGACCAGCTTAATTCCTTAGACTTTTGCTATGTTTAAAATTATGATTGAAAGAGATGAAAAAATTCAATTCTGTTTTTCAGATGTGGTTATGCTACTCTTCACCATGTTATAGAGAAATCCAAAGAAGATCGGATGGAAAGTTTTTTTCTCAGTGAAACATGTAAATATTTGTTTTTGGTATGTATCTTTATAGAAGCACTTTTTCTTTAAATCACATTTTATTTACTAGAACTGCAAGTTGTAACATATTTTTGTTGTAGTAAAATAAAGTTTAATACTTCTGTGTATTTTAAATATGTTGTTATTAAGATGGTAAACCAAGAATGTCCATCGTAAATACTTTAAGGGAACTTGGCTGTGATGTACACTGTTTCTTGATGTATAGTCCCTCCATTCAACAACCAGTGAACTATACAACTGATCAATGCCCTGTGCATCCCATATCTGAAACTGTATCCCAATTGCAGAGGATCCAGATAATTTGTTTTCTACCTCAATACCTGCCCTCTACTCATTTTCTCTAAAACCTTTCCTAAAAAGGGAAGGTTGACATGGTTGAATAGAGAGATGACTCTTCAAATATGGGCATACCTTCTAACAAATCCAGCAATCACAACATCTTTGCTGCCTGAAAAAAACAAGGATCCAAGTGGCTGAGATCACAGTGGAGAATTCTCTTCATCAGGTTCCTTGAAACCTGGTCACCTCACAAGATTCTGCCTGAATTACTTGACTTAGAATTACACTAGCAATAATAATATGATAATGCTACAACATACTCATAAAGAATATACATCGAGTAATAGTGTATATCTACTTTTTTAGATTACTCCATAATACTTGACCCAATATTAACACTATCTCTAGGGTTAATGTTTTTATAAAACCTCTGGGAAAAGTAAACTCTTTATTTGGGGGTGAGGTCCCATGAATATGAAGATACCTATATCTACTTTTAAGCTTAACAGGAGTTGCTAAGGTTATTCGGCCTCAGAGGCTGTAAAGCTCTGGATGGGACAAACCATGCTGGAGTGGAAACCCAATAACAGCACAAACTGCTTGTTTGCCTAGAAAACAGCTGGTTGTAACAAATTGAGAGCAGGAAGTGGCTTTGAAAATGAGTAGTTTCAGTACCTTCTCTCTCCCTGGGGAATATGCTGGCTCCTGTATTATGCACTGCATCTGCAGCCCTATCTTTTCACAGAGCAACCCAAAAATCTTTGAAAGAGCATTTGGAGCTAAAGAGCCATTTTGTGTATTGTTTTTTAACTCCAGTGTTGTTGTTGTTATTGCATTTATGAGGTTTTGATCTCCTACAGTCTCTGGAGTGAAGTGAGATATAAATATTGAAAAATAAATAATATTATTGCCACACTTGGGGTATTACATTTATACATTCTGAAATTCTTAAATTTCAGCTATTTGATGAAGAAAATCCTGTGCACAAATCAGGCAATAAGTACATGTTTACCACAGAAGGACACATAGTATCACTGGATAAGCGCCTTCGTGTTTCAGTAGGGCAGAATACCTCCCCTGAGGAGCAGAAGAAACCTGGAAAGATAAAGTCAAATGAACTAAAAGCAAACAACTCCATCTCTAATGTAAGTATAGGCCAGTATCTTACATACTTTGAATCTAGAAATTTGGTACAGCAGTTGTCTGACAAACCCTTTAATAGGCCTAAATATATTCTCTCTCTGCCATTGATCGTGCAGAAACAGTGTGAAAGAGTTAGGATTAGAAAGAACAGGATAATAAAATCACAAATTGATGGAATTGTGAGGGTATACTTAAAACCTAGTTCTTCCCAGAATTAAGACAAGATGGTAGATCACCTAGTGTTCCATCTTTATCCGTACTATATATGGTGTTCAAGTCAGAGGGGTTTAGTGGTTAGACATCAACCAGAAGCTCATTGGTTGACTTGGAGCTAATCATTCTAACCCACTTCACGAGGTAGTTATTGTAGGAAACGCTACATATTCTGCCTTGATTTTGTAAATAAAAAGGTGTAACTTCTCCAAAGTCAGTTAAGTAAGTTATATGAATTAATATTGCTTACTGGCCTAAGCAGGTTTTCCATTATTTTAGTATACAAATTCAACATTGTGCATGTTTTGAGATTATTTAAGATTCTGATACACAGCAGCCTTTTGCTCTTTTTAAAGTGACCCTAATTTTTTCACACTTGTGGAAATTTGCAAAAAGAGACTGCTTTAATGAATAGCAAAGAAGAGGAGTATTTGCATGAAGGGGGAAGTACTGTTTTGGAAACATTCTTAAAGCGTACATAGTTCCAATATTTCCAATATTATTTCTGCTTGAAATACCTGCAGTATTCATGTTCATGGGGCAATTGGTGTGGCAGTCTGAGCTACACAATCCTATCCTGAGGACTGTAGTTGCAAATCTCCAGTTTGCAAGACTGAAAGGGAGGCACTGTATATTTTCTCCCTGTCTCTCTTTATTTTCATTAATTAATTTTCAGTTACCATTCTTTTCTTTCACATTTTTTGGGAGTTCGACTCCCAATACAGTGCTCAAAATGCTAAAGCAATTTTTTCCCTGACTAAAGTTAGTATCTTAATGTAGGTAGAAAAAAGTGCATTCAGCTATTTTCTAATTGGTTTTTAAATATAATTTTCGTTTAGCAAAGTGGGGAACACATACACTTTTCAGGAGAGAATTAATATCTGTACAAGGGTAAGTATAAAGCAGATTAGTCAGGATGATATTCTGTTCAACCAAATACATCCATGTTTAACTATTTTCTTTCTGTATTGCTATATAACTAATAAGCAGTACAGGTATATAGAATTGGTTATTTCCTCTAGATCATTTCAGTTAAATAACATTTATTCCTTGTGAAAGTCAGAATAATTCATTTTGTATTGTTTCAGAGGTAAACCTTTTAGTATTGTGGACTATTTTCCTGATGTATTTCTAAAGATGCAGGTTTCTAACCTGAAAACGTAAAATATCTGCACTTTTGTAAGTTTTGGACACAAAACCTAATCACAAGCAGTACTTGAGCGTCTTGACTTTTTTAGGTAGATTCTTTTTCGATAAGATGGTTTTGCCAAAGTGAACTTTAGAAAATGTGAATATCTCCAATTTCAACTTAAAAATATCTATTTACAGTGTAACCGAGTACCAGATGAGAGAAGATACCTGCTGCCTTTGAAGAGCATTTATATGAGACAGATAGATCAGATGGTGGGTTTGATCTGAATAGCTGTGAAATAATCCTAAGAAGATGCAAGACAACATCTCATTCAAAGATTATGATCCTCTTGAACTACAAGGCTAACAGCAAATGCAGGTGCTTAATTAGTCACTCATTGGAATGAGAGTTTGATCTCATGTTGAAAAGAGCATTCCATGTTAGACTGCAGTTATTGTAACTGAAATGGAGTAAAACATGGCATAATGCAAACTTAAGATCTCATGCATCAAACTTCAGAGCTCATATTGCTGATAGTTAAAGTTAAGGTTGCATTAGTGGCTTGCACCTGAAATGGCGCCCTGCTATCACTTATATGTCTACCAAAAGAGAACATTGGGAAAGAACTTGCAATTTAAATATATTTCTTTAAAAAAAAATGGTGGTCAGAGGAAGAAAAGGGAATGTGCAATTGCTTCCGCCAAGCTGAAAGATTTCACAAGCAATAAATAGTACTAATTATTGCTCAGGTAGGAAAATGGCTGTAGGTTCTGGTTTACCTAAAATATTTTGCTGACTATATTATAATTGAAATGCAGCTTGCATACCAACCAAGCTATTGCAGAACTATGTTCAGGACTAACATCATATTGGTTGATGTTGCAAACAGTGTTCTTAATTTGAATTGCACATCTAAGGGTGTATGGAGTTTACTAGTTTCTGAAACCGGTATTTTTCTTTTTCTTTTTTTTTTCTTTTAATGTGCCTTCTGGTAGATAAAAAAATGCAAAAAAAAGGCATTCAGTTTTGCTCACTGAGTGGCCTTGTGTTGCTGATTTGAAGAATCTTGCTATGTTTTTATGTTTTGTATTTATCTTTCATGCCTTTCCTAGAAATCAGTCTGAATTAATGCAAAATTGAAGTATTCACATTCCATGCAGTCCTAATATGCAAGCTTTTGGAATTAGTGCCTTGTTACTTTATGACTTAGAACAGAACTGAAGAGTTTAATTCAGTCTTTCCTAAAGTAATTTTAGATTCATTGTATTCTGAAACTTAATTAGCTTCAGAAAGAACATTTGGGAGTTTTATACTTTTCAGACTCATTTTGAACTGAGTATTTTACATATGGTCGTAACCTTTAGTCTGGACAAGTATTTTTAATTTGGAGGACATGAAGAGGAACCAATTCTGTAAGAGGTTCTAAACCTTAATTTCAACTTTAATAATTTTGACAAGTTTTCATTTGTCTGAAGGTGATTGTATTGGTGAGTCATTTTTAAGAAGGTTGGGCCGAAAACCAAAATGTCTGTAGCCACAGGCTTTATGTATTTCTGAGGGGTAAAATATGTCATGTTCTCCACCAACATCCCCAAATTATTCTCAGTGGCTAGGAGAGTTAAAAGTGTCTACCTTCCTACAATTATAGAACACAGCTTTAACATTCTTGAGGATTATCTCTCGGTAGACTGAAGCATCATTACTATTATTTCTCATCAAAGGATAAAGTTGGCTTAAATTCCTAATCAGAAGCAAGATAACTTAGATCACAACTTAAATATTCTGCAACATGTAAATATTCTTTTTACTACATAATGCAATTTTATTCCCTATAAAGTATGTTTTGTGTTATAAATCACATTTTAAGTTAATCAGATAACATTGCAAATAATTAGGCTTTGCTAAATCTCTTTGGCAAACAATAAATCTCAGGGATCTCAAAGTAGGGTTTGCCTAATAGATTTTGTTTGTCTCTAAAAGTTCTTTTCCTGTTTCAAAATTGCTATTTTTTTTAAAGTAGGCAGATCAGAATCCACAGAACAGTCTCTGTGACTGAGCCTAGATCTAAATTGTTTCCCTCCTTCCAAAATTATCCCTAGAATGTTTGACTTAAGTACTGATTTAGAAGCCAAACAACACTTTTGTGGTATGTCCAAAATGTATTAGGACAGTGTAGTTGGTAAAAGTGGCAGGTCTGCTAATCATACAGAATTGAACATCCTAACAATAGCTGCATTGGTAGAAGGAGTATCCAGTCCTCAGAAGGTTAGATTCCTTTAGAATCATGGCCTTTTAAAATAGGAAAATTCAAGCCAGTTTAGAGGCATCTCATTCTTTATATTTTCTTAGTAGATTTCTCAGCTTTATCAAAGTGGACTCCATCCCTATTATCTATCAGCTTTTGACTTGAGCAGTTGAGTATGTAGGAAATAAGCTCTTAATGCTTCCTTGGTTTGAGGAATGGGTTTGATGGACCATAATAAGCACTTGGTATGAAGGGAAAAAATGCAAGCCAAAGCAATTTGGTTTACTGCTGTAATCATGTTGTCTAGCCATGTAACTTCTTGCAACAAAACCGCATTAATGTGTATGAGGATAAACCTCTTCTGTTCAAGTTGTTTTGCTACACCACTTTTCAAAGTTTGTGCCTACTAAAATGTTAAGTATCCAAATTTAAATTATTTATTTTTTAAAAGTAAAGTAATAATTTGAGGTGTAGGGTTTTTTAAAAATACAAAACAAAAGAGCTTAAGGTTTGTTTTAGTCAGGTTACTAAAGTTCAAAGTTTTGAAGTTTATGGCACTAACACAACCAAGTGTACCTCAGGAAAAGTGCTACAAGTGATTGAATCAACATAATTCTGTTTGATAAGGATAAACGTAGAAATTGATGAAGTTGTATCTGTAGAGTAGCAGTGGGAATTTGTTGGATTTGTTGACTTTAATTCCCATCAGTCTAGGCGGCATATCCAATAGTGAAGAGTGATGGGAACTGCAATCCAGTTATTTCTGGAGAGCTACATACTACACTATTTTTGAAGTTGATTTCTGATTCTACCCCTGTGTTGTAATAATTTCAGATGGATACATGACAAATTGATCTAAAGTCCTTAAAACTGAAGAGATTATAGAGAGCCAAACTCAAATTTTCAAGTGAAAAATTTGAATCTCTCAGTTCTATTTTGTAAAATCCATGTTTAGTTCATGAAAAATAAGTTTACCATTCTATTGCAAAATTAGTGTTAAGGCCAAATCTAAAATATTGTTCGGGTAATTTGCCAAGTCATAATTTCAGGCTGAATTTTTCACTATAATGTGCAATATGAATTTTTCTAGCCTAGTATGGCATTGTTACAATATGTATGTAATAGTGTGGGAGTTAAGATTGTTTTTTTTTTTTTAAAAAAAAGACTGTTCTGGAAATTGTGAAGATTTAAAAATGAATAAATTTTACATATAATTTGTATTAAAGGATTATTTCTTAACTTGCTGATGTCTGTCATTTCTGAATAGTTATAGACACTAAAATGTTCTAAATTATATTGCAGGGAATAGGAACTTGTTTTTCATATTAGATAAACATGAAGCCCACATAAAAGAACTACTTGAGTCTGCATACAGTTTTGTCCTGGACAGGCTTTTTCCTTTAAACAAGAATTCCCCGTAGGCTGTGATTTCACATCATAGTTTAAAATAGTATAAAATATAAACAAAGTTCTTGTAAAGGGAAAAAATATGCCAACTGTGTTCTCATTTGTCTGCATACAATTTTAAGCTTGCTAATACTCAGGTGCTGCAAGATTGATAGGGAAATGTATTAACCCTAGAACTTAAGAGCCAAGAGCTAGTGCAGGGGTAGGCAACCTTGGCTCTTTTCCACAAGTCATAAAAGAGCCAAGGTTGCCTACCGCTGAGCTAGTGTTATGTTCATGGATTGTGATTTTCTTATATTAAAATTAAAGCATATTTTAAGGATAAGAACTGTGAGGGTCATAAGTACCATAAAAGAACAAAGCTCTTCAGCTGTGTAACATATGCTAATTGTGACTTAAATATTAACTGACTGTATGAAAGCTGTTGTTAAGGAGAATTCATACATTCTACTACATTCCGCAGAAAACTGGGTAATATGCATTCAGTGGGTGGGATCTCATTTGCCTCTGAGAGGCAAGACCAAAGGGAGGAGAAATCCAGTCTTTTAAAAATCTAACCTGTGGCATTGGATTTGGTTTATTATTTACATGCTTAACTTCTATAGAAAGTATGAAGTAGTCAAATAACTTGTTTATTACTATTGTTCCTTGTGTGTATGATTTTTAACCACTAGAGGTCATCCTGGCTGCACTGAATTTTTGGAAAGTCAAATACTGAAACACTTTAATCAGTACGCAAGAGAACCAATTGACCAGTCTTTGATGGAACAGTGATCATAGAGAAAATAGTTTACATCTGTGCACAAATTATCCACAGTGTAGTTTGATATATGTATGAAAATTAGGGGACAAACTTATCAAATTTCATGGGGGGGGGAAGGGTAGTAATTAGAGCATTTCATTAAATTCTACCAGAAAGGAGACAAATTCAACATTTCCTGAGAATGAAGCATACTGTTACCAGTGTTGCTATCACAAGCTTGTTTTTTTCCAAATGTCATTTGTTTGAGCAAATGACATTTGGAGCAGTGGGGCTGGTAGGCTGAGTGGTATTCGTCTTACTGAGGGATTTTCTCCCTCTCTTTCAAACATTAGAATTGGGAGACAACTAATGAAGCTGTTTGAAATGTCCCAAAGATAAATGATAAAAGGGCAGAGAGAAGAGATTTTATAATATGTACCTGTTGCATTTAAGAATGGTGGCCACTAATGTGGATGGCACAACGGAATAATTTCTTTAAGGACAAGTCTGAAAAGCCATTAGTCTTAAGAAAAAATGTTGCAATATTTGAGGTTGAAGTGGGCAAAAGAACTTCAGATCAAACCTCTTTGCTCTACCTACTGTTAGATCCTTGAGGGAATAATCTTTTCGTGGTATTGCAGAATAGTATCGCTGGCATGCCTTTGAGTTAAGGAGGAGCTTACAATGCTTGTTAACAAGCAGAGTGGTGAAGGTGTGGTGAAGACTAGGAGTGAGGAAAGAATGAATAAATTGCTAAACTTACTTAGTCCTGACTAAGTGTGCAACCCCCCCACCCAAAAAAAACTTGGTGTTGTTTGGTATGAGATGAATTAGAGAAAAGCTCTGATAAGCTTTCAAGATTCTATTAATTCTACTCTATAACAGTAAAGAATGTTTCTGAAATCTCTGCCATGGCTCTACCTTGCCCTAATCTACCTTGAAGGGCTGACCATGGAAGATCAGAATAAGCTGCAGGAGCTGACAACAGGTATAGCAAATAAATCCATGCTGGACCTGAAGCATCGCTGTACATTTTCCGATCTGAGGACTTGACAACTCTAATCTCAAGTCAGTGTACCTCGGAGGCAGCAGATTCTAAGTATCACTGGCAGTGGAACAGTGGTGGATGATGGTCTGTCTCCAACTCTTGCTTTTGAGAACCCAGGAAATATCTGACTGCTCACTTTGAGAAACGGAATTGTAAGCTATGGTAGCCCTTGGACTCCTCCAGCAGACCTTTTCTTTTTGTTCAATTGAACTTAACTTTAAATTCAATTTGTTTCAAAACAGTTGTTAAGCACACACACTTTGAAATCATACATGTGGGGCATTCTGCACTGCTAAATAATCTGTTCACACATGTATAGCCATCCCTCCAAGGTGAAGTAAAGATCTTAAAAATCCTCTAACCATATACCAATATACTCCTGAGAGATGACCTTGAATTTGATAACTCCTTCGAAGAGGGAGCAGAGAAAAAAAGGATACATAACAGAGAGAAACCTGCAAAATCCAGCTTCTAGAACTTGCCAACCTAATATTGCCATATCCTGCTGAAAACTACTTCCGCAGTCAGTTGTTTTGTGACATAGGAAGCTCTGTAAATTTGAAAAAGAAAAAAAAAGAAAGAAAAAATGAAAAAGAAAGCTGTTATCCAGTAACAGCTGGATGCATAAATAATCCTATGTATGTAACACTTGCAAATGTTTGTATATCTGTCTTCCAAATGCTGCCCCCCCCCCCAAAAGAAAGAAAAGACAGGACTAGAACAAAAATAATTGAATTAATAACTTCTAATGATAATTAATGACCTGAAAAATAAGGTACCCCATTTATATCAGTAATTGATCTCCCTCTGTTTATGCCACTTTGTTCAATATTTTAGCTTGTTTGGCTGCACGAGTGAAGAGGAATTGTCTTGGGCAGCATATAACGTAGTTGATGTAAATAATTTTCCTTTTTTAGAATATATTTTTATTATCGTGGTGCCACATTACTAGCTGTCAAGGGCCATATTTGGCCCATGGGCTGCAGGTTGGACATGCCTAGTTTATACCAACCATTTTCACCTAACCCACAAATCGCTCTTAATCCCAGAAACAAGTATGGATACACGTTCTCTTTTCTGTAGAAACAGCAAAAAAAAAAAAGTAAAATAACCTACTAGATGAGTTAGTATCAGAGGAATGGGTAACTGCTGGAAAGGGAAAGTGAGGAAAGGGAAATTATCCAGGCAAGGAGGCTGATCTACTACTCTTAAAAATCCTGTTTTTATCAAGGAATGGAATCTGTCTGTCTGTCTGTCTGTCTGTCTATCTATCTATCTATCTATCTATCTATCTATCTATCTATCTATCTATCTATCTATCTATCTAATCTAACCCTGTCCTATCCTATCCTATCCTATCCTATCCCATCCTATCTCATTTTGGAACTGCCCATCTCTGCTATAGATGATTCCCTGTTCTCCATTTCACCAATCATCATTTGGGGAAATTCCTATACATTTCCTATTAAAGCAGACAGAGATGCTGTATCTGAAGGCTGTGAGCTCCATTCCCCTCCCCCCCAAAAAACCCCACTCTTGCATTTCTACCAAGAGCCATCGTTCCTTCCCTGTGTAAGAAGGGAATGGCAGACACTTTTCTTTTTTTTTTCTGCTTTTTAAAAAAATTCCTCCTTTTTATCTGCTTTTACACATACACTAGTAGTTTGTATTTTGTTTTAATTCAAGAATAATAAAGAGGAATATTCCAAGGGAAAAAAAAGCCACATTGGAACAACAGTTGAGAGGCCTGCTTCTATTGACCCACAGACTATGTCTTCAAGCATTATCAGTCGTTCATAAAAACAATTCGATAAAGACAATAGCAAAACAAACTCCCATTGAACAAATGTTAAAACCATGAGAACAGAACAATCAAAACATAATTCATTTTACTTCTTTGTTTTTCTAAAAAAACAAGGTATCATGTCTGTAAATAAAAATACAAACAAAAAAGGAAATAAAACAAAAATGATAAAAAGGAAAAGAAACTACCTATGTAATCGTAAAGAGAAATATAAACATTTTAAGACATTCTTAATATGTGGCCAATATTTTTTTACACAGGTTTCCACACTTTAAAAATGTTTCTTCTGATTAGTCTCAGTGTTTTTCAGTTTGTTATTTTGTTTCATTTTCTGCCTAAAATTGTTCTTTGTCCCCGATTTTGAAAATGTAATATTTACTCTATCTAGAAGTGACAAAAAAGTATTTCAATGGTTTCTACCTTGATCTTCCAAAAAGAGGCAGTCCTTCTGTGTTGACGCTCCATACTCTATGTATCTAGGACAGTGGTTCTCAACCTGTGGGTCGGGACCCCATTTGGGGTTGAATTACCATTTCACGGGGGTCGCCAAACAACACAGTCTGCCATTTTTTTCCCCTTTTCCTTAGCTGTGCTACTCCCTTTTATTCTATTGGCTTTTGAAAGCCAATAGAAGAGACTCTCTTGAATAGGGTCTAATTCTATTGGCTTTCAAAAGCCAATAGGAATTGTCCAGGATGTCTCTGCCCTGCTGAGCCCACCAAAAGTCCCATTCTGCAAACGGTGCTGCACCAGTTGAGTAGTCCTCGACTTACGACCGGTTGAGTAGTCCTCGACGTACGACCGGTTGGGGGGTCGCAGCATTAAAAAGATTGAGAACCACTGATCTAGGAGAAAGAAATACAATTTTGTCAATACAGAATTTAAACTGCAAAAAAGTTCAGTCCACTTTAAAGACAGAGATGTGCATAGCTTCACTTTCCTCATGGCCGATAGCTGCAGAAATGACAGATCCACTGCCTGACAGGCAGCATAGAGAAGACAAATGAAGAATATTGGCTAGGAAGCACCACTTCAAGAGATAACTTCTATAATATTCCTGTCAGCCTGATTTATTGTTATGTTTCAGTTCAAGAATTTTTAGCCTTGCCCAAAACAAGATGGATCATCAGAACAGTTTTATTGCTGTCTATAACAGATGCCAGTCTCTCCCTCCCTCTCATAATGACCAAGTTATCCTAAATCAGGCAAGAGACAAGGCAATGTTTCTCAACCTTGGCATTTTAAGATGTAAATTTCAGTTCCCAGCTTCCATGGCTGGCTGAGGAGTTCTGGGAATTGAAATCCACACATTTTAAAGTTGCCAAGGCTGAGAAACACTGACTCAGAGGCTTATTTTTATATATATATAAAAGGAAATAATATTTCTGACTGTTTTGACAATAATCTATGGTAAGTGCTTAAAGTTATGAATGAAGGTGCCTTTCTAAAACCGACCAGATGTTTTCATGCCAAGATTTTTCTTGAATAATGGCATGTATCTCTTAAAAACTCACAAGGGCTTTCAAAAAAAAGGGGGGTGGTGGAAATGAAGTCAGCATGGGCTGATTTGCACAGACAGAAGCAGAGTAAGATGAGACAACTGAATGAAGAGAGTCTCCTAAACAGAAATGCAAATGGCATACCACAAATATTTATTAAAATGGAACATGTTGCTTCAATTGAGGTAAGACGGTTGTTATGTAATACAGATAAAATCAAGAGCCTTCAGATACCTCAAAGGCAAGCTCATTTATTATGGCATTTGTTTTCCTGAGCAAGATGCATGCTAGTTATCTGTAACTGGTAAAGAGTTGGAGGACAACTGGGTTATATTATACAAGCAATCTAGATTCTATTATACAAACAATGTAAATCATGTATTTCAGCCAGAAATATAACAACTAGATCATCCTCAAAACTTCTAGAATATACAGTCTGATGTAATGATTAAGGCACCAAGCTAGAAACCAGAAGGCTGTGAATTATAGTCCTGTCTTAGGCACAAAGCCAGTAGGGGCAGCCATTTTTTTTCCAGCCGAGGAAGGAAGCATTGGCAAACCATTTCCAAAATCCTGCCCAAAAAAGGGGGGGGGGTGTTTAAGAAAACTTCCATTGTAAAAGGTGACAGAGTCTTGGCTAAGGAGTATCACGTATCAGAAAAAACAACTTGAGTTATTATTTACTTATTCCATTTATATAGCCACCTATTCAACTTGGTTTTGTCAGCAGGCTTGGGAATTGCCTGGAAATAGGATGCCTGTGAAATGACTATATTTCACGTAAGATCTTGAAAGCACTCTCCCATGGTTTTAGTTATATTGATATTTTAATTGTTTAATCAATTCTAAAGTTTTATTTTAGTTGTTCTATTTTTATTGTATACTGCCCAGAGTCAGACTTTTCAGATGGGTAACTATATACATTTGACAAATATATAAAGATAAATAAACAAACAAGTAAAATCATTCACGTGTGAACTTACCCTTTGTGACCATGCCTTCTTCAATGATGTTTGATTCTATTGCGGTGCTGAGATATAGAGGATTGCCATAATATAAAATTGAATGCAGTTAATATTTCATAAACATGGTAACTTACGTGCTTCATATTAATAATTCATGAAAAATGTCATGTTGAAATGCATTTTCTCTATAAATTAACAACTGTAGGGTAAATTTGATCTTAAACCAGTGGTAAACAACCTGTGGCATTCCAGGTGTCACAAACTTACAGTTCTAACAGGAACTAGGAAATATGTCTAGGAAGTTGGCAATTGCACTTTAATGCTGTGTCCTATGGTAACTGTGTTCAAAGGTAAAAGAGCTTGAAATAGTTGC
This sequence comes from Crotalus tigris, assembly GCF_016545835.1. NCBI lineage: Eukaryota > Metazoa > Chordata > Lepidosauria > Squamata > Viperidae > Crotalus > Crotalus tigris. The sequence continues at coordinate 276,378 of NW_024100451.1, forward strand.
AGGGGATCAAAGCAAATGGTCACCTATCCCGGCAGCAATTTCTCTCTTCCAGTGCCTTAAGGGGAGACTTAAATAGGCTCAGATCATCAAGAAGTTTTGAATCATAGATTGATTTCAACCCAACTCTTCTTTGAGATATTTGACTAGTGTAATGGTGGGATTCAAATACCTAAAAAATCAGTTCTCTTATTAGATGCAGGCCTGGGCCTCCAAGGCCTAGAACGGACTTCTGGAAGTGGCATCCACGCACTTTCGGCGGGCCGTTCTAGGCCTGGGAGGCCTCCTCCAGACCTCCGAGGCCTAGACTGGACTTCCAGAAGCACTGTGCATTAAGCCGGTTCTCCAAACTCAGCAAAATTTAGCTACCGGTTCTGCCGAATCATTGTGAACCGGCTGAATCCCACCACTGGACTAGTGTGATTAAGGTATACTGATAATGGTGTTAGACTGGGATTGGAATGGAATAGACACTATTCTTTCATTGCAAGTTATAATTCGGGTTTAAAGAGCAAATATAAATTGTATGTGAATATCTAGTACGGAAACATATTTACATATCTAGTATGAAAACCCATTTGTACTTGCTAATTAGAGGTCAGTCCTTAGTTAAAACAATGCCATACAGCAGCATTTCACTTTCAATGTACAAGAAACTTGTTTTCTTATCATAGTTGATAGCAAATATTAGTGATTTCATCAGATATCTATATGTCCTTTGCATTCATTTTATTCAAGAAACACTCAAAATGATAGACAGGGTTGTTTGGCATTCTGGATAGCAGAGAAAACTTTCAAACTGTATAACACTTGTAAAAGTGTTTCAGAAAGTAAGGAGAAGTTTCAGATCAACAACTTGAGAGAAAAAATCACCCATTTACAGAACTATTTAGTTTAAGTGCCTGGTTTCCAACGCCCAGGTGTCCATCAGAGGATTTGTGTTAGAACCAACAATGCTATCTACAAGATGATCATTACAGCAGTTGAATAATATCTATGATTTTTCTCAAAAGGGCAGATACCAAGGATTACCCAATGCAGATGTTTTGCTGGTTGAAACCAGAACACTAGTCCAAAGCAGCTATGAAACTTCAGCATTTTAATTATAAATACCGAAACTGAAACTATTGCATTGTCATTTAGATTCCTCAAAGGTAGTTTAAGAGTTTCCTGCCCCTCCTATTTTTAAAAGGCTAAGATTATCAAAAGAATAAATAAAATCTATTATTGGGAAACGCTATGATTACTTGCGAGATCCTAATCACTGGGTTCTTTAGTGCTCTCTGAGCTTGGTGGTTTACCTGCAGATGTTTCTAATTGTTAGCACTGTTGCTAGCACTGATGACCTTGCCTAGTTTGGTAGTGAAACATCTGCAAGAAAACCACCAAGCTCAGAGAGCACTAAGGACCCCACAGCTCAACTTGAGCTATAAATAGTTTCTTATATTGGTATCCTAATCACTGCACTGCCTAACTACAAGCTATATACTGTAATTATGGGCAAGTGGTTACATTGGATGACTAGATACATCCAATATGGCAATCATTTTGTGAATTGTCAGGTGTCTTTCCAAAGCAGCCAATTTTGTGGGCATGGCTGTGACATCTCCAAATTTCATAAGCATGCCCAATCCCCCAAAGATTACTATCTATGTTTTTTTAGCCCATTATTTACTTTATTTTATTTTAATAAGTCTGCTTCCTCTTGTGAAAAAGCCCTATATTCTTATGAAGTTCAATAGTTCTCCTTCAAATATTTTTACTATCTTAATACAGGCAAAATCTCTTTTTAGTTGGACACACACACACACACACACACACGAGCAAAAAATAATATAGCGAACAAATAATCTAATAAAATATTCAATTATAATACAAAAGACACAAAAAAACCCCAACATTCCCAAAATCTTCCCAAGAATTGAGAGTAAATGGCTTAAGGTCAGCCTTTTGGCTCAGTACTGGGTAACCATGAGCCATTTATTCTCAATTCTTGGGAAGATTTTGGGGATGCTGGTTTTCTTTTGTGTCTTTTGTATTATAACTGAATATTTCATTAGATTATCTGTGGCACTAGAAATCACTCCTGGTTTCTAGGCTGGAGCCTTAACCACTAACCAAACCAGCTCTTATTACATATATATTTAACAACAATATATCAAATTACACCAAAGATCAATCTAGGTTTTCTCCCCTGCAAACATCATGTAGTCCCTTTTGATTTCACAAATGGTATGAATCTTTCTCTTGAAATGATTGTAACCCACAAAGGCTACACAAAGACAAACTGACCTAAGCCAAGCCCTAGTATTTGAAGACCATACAGAGTCCTCATTTTGTAATATTTTGTGGTGATGTTACCTTTTAATCTGGTTTGAAGTTTCCTAGTATTATATTCAAAATGGACAGTATTTAATATTTATTTGTTATGTATATGTAGAGGTGTGTCTACATATGTTGTATATAGTATGTTTAGGTGTGTGTGTATGTGTTTCACTTTGAGAGCGGGCAACTAAATTTAATTTTTGATGTGTGCTGTTGTACCCGCAGTAAAAAAAATGTCAGTAAAGGTTATCTCATCTTATCTTTAGGCAACAGTTTGAGAAGTGGTCTACCATTGCCTTCTTCCTAGGGCTGAAAGGGAGTGACTGGCTCACAATCCCCTAGTAGGGCTTTCCTGTTCCTAGTCCAACAATCATTCCTTTAAAGAAGATTTTAGGCATATTTCTGTTTAAAGACCAAGTAGGCAATATTCACAATGATGGTTTTGAATGTCACACTGATCATTTACATTTGTTTCTTCCTGGTTCTCAAGATTGACAGTGAGTGATAATGCCATTACTGTCATCTTAAAAATAAGGTGACAGTTTTATTACAATAGTGAGCATGGACTATTACTAGATTTGTCAGAATCATATTTTACATTCTCTCATTAATAAAATTCAGGAGTGTAACATTTATACCACCCACATTTATAACTGCCCACTTCTTCATCATTCTTTGTGAATCACTACTGCTAATTTATCGGAGCTAAAATTCTCTAGAAAATGCTTTGTGGGAAGAAGATCAAAGCCTATCCCCCTCCTAATGTCACCTTTCCTCTGTTTCCTACCTGACCTTCCGATAAACTCCAGGCCGTAAGACAAAGGATTACTTAAGCCAATTTAAAGCTTGGCTGAAACTGACAATGCACTTTTAACATAAAAGAAATTGGCAAAATGCATCAACTTAACCAAATAAGAAGATCCTCTCAAGTTATTAAAAGTTCCCCCTTACAATAATCAATTTCCTCACAAAAGCCTTTCACTCTTGAGGTCATTACCTTGAGTACAAAAGATAAAAATCATAATCTCTGCAGGACATCAAGTCGCAACAGACCTAGCGCACTTTTCAGGAATCCCTAGAAGATAAGCTGGGTTCTCCAGCTTTCTAGAAACCATAGGCTAACTTCTTCTGTAAAAGAAATCACCTCGAAACCATAATTTATGGCCACCTTCAACAGCTAGACATTAGCACTCTCCCTGTGTCTTGCCTTTGAGTAAACGTCTTCTCTGCTTCAAGTAACTGTCCTGTTTTTGTTTTTCTTTCAAAGCCAGTTTGGAATGGATCAAGATTTTCTTCTAATAGTCTCTTTCCTTGGCCTCTGTTCTAACACGTTAATGTCCCTTACTTCTGCCTCTATTTTCACTCTGATCTAGTTACAGTCTATCTTCTACCACCCATATATCTATATGTGTGTGTGATTCTCACATAAAATTGTATCTGTTCCTAGAGATTGCAGTCTACAAAGATTTGTGACACAAAATGGTTAGTTTGTTTTTCCTTCAACAGCTTAATATGGCTTCTGGTTGGAAAAAGCCTTCCTGGACTTGACTGGATAGGATTAGGTTCTCTGTATATAGTACTGGCAAGTGACCTGAATCTGAATGTATGATCTCAACACAGCAGGGAGCCTCTTGTTGTGCTCTGACACTCCAATCTTTTGCTCTCTACAACCCTGTTATTTATACCTTGTCTGTGGCTGTCCCCAGGTCATGTGCCAGGCAAGGATACTAAAGCCAAATAGAAATAGTCTGATTAAAGATTATGAGATATTGCTGGGTTTCAGGACTTGAGAAATGAAAGTGATATTAAAAATGTTTTATTCATAACAAGGAAACTACTGCTTTCCTCTTGAGTTGACACATGGCTATTATTTCCGGAGGCTTGCTCTACCTATGTCTATTTTGTTAGTACTAGAGCTTCTCTAACTTCAGATATAATTTCAAAATTCAGATCCAGCCATGAAGAAAAAGAGACTTTGTTAGCACAGAATGATCCAAAATAAATACAACTTCAATTTCATGGCTGACCTGAGTCGTAATTTGATACTGGTGCTTTCTCTAACCGAATACACATTTATTACTCTGAATTCCTAGCTGTTAGCAAAATTAGTTCAAGCACTTATCTGTTGGTTAGATGGATTGATGTAAAATAAAAAAAGGTTAAGCTAAATCCTTAAGAGACTTCTTTTTGTGGCCATAACAGTAAAAATTAATGAAAGGCCCCCAGGATTTAAAAAGCTATGATAATTTTTGCTTTAGATCTCCACCAGCTATCTTTATAGATTAGAAAAATATTTTATGTAATCTGAAGTTTCAGGAGAAATACGATCCTGATTCTTGCATTTTATATAGATAGTATAGATAATGAAAGATCACACACTCTGGGTTATATTTTCAATTAGTTTTAGCATAGTTCACTTTAAGATAGTTTGGTTTTCTGGCAGTGACAGTTTTTTCTCTCCAGAAACTTCAAAGTTGGCCAATGGGCAAATAATACATTTGCATATGTCTAAATGAATTAATGTACATTTCCATCCTTTATAAAAATAATTTACCTTATTTTAGTGGGAATTAAGTAGATTAGTATAAGACAGCGGTTCTCAACCTGTGGGTTGCGACCCCATTTGGGGTCAAACGACCATTTCACGGGGGTCGCCAAACAACGCAGTCCGCCATTTTTTTCCCCTTTCCTTAGCTATGCTACTCCCTTTTATTCTATTGGCTTTTGAAAGCCAATAGAATAGACTCTCTTGAATAGAGTCTAATTCTATTGGCTTTCAAAAGCCAATAGGAATTGTCCAGGCTGTCTCTGCCCTGCTGAGCCTGCCAAAAGTCCCATTCTGCAAACGGTGCTGCAAGTTGTCTGCAGCAAAGGCGAGCTGTCTGGAAGTTTCCACCCCTCCCTGCTGAGCAACTACTAAAAATGTAAGTAAAAGAGGGCCAGGGGTGGGAGGTGGGAGGCCGGCAGGCGCAGGGAGGGTTGCTGGCGTGTGTGGGGCTCGGCGGGTGCCTTACCTCCCTTGGGCTGGGCCAGCTGGTGGCCCAGCTGGTGGTTGGCCTGCTCCGTCTCTGCCGCTTGCCAGCTATGCCTCAGCTGGCGCAGGGGGCGGCACCATGCATGCGCAGCACTCCCGGGCAGGGAAAGTCCTCGACTTACGACCGGTTGGGTAGTCCTCGACCTATGACCAGTTGGGTAGTCCTTGGCTTACAACCGGTTGGGGGTCGCGGCATTAAAAAGGTTGAGAACCACTGGTATAAGAGAACCAGTTTGGTGCAGTGGTTAAGGCGTCAGGTTAGAAACCAGGAGACTGTGGGTTCTATTCCTACCTTAGGTATTAAAGCCAGCAGGCTACCCATGGACCAGTCCTTCTGTCTCAGCCCACTTCACTCACAAGGTTGTTGTGGGGAGTATTAGGTATGTTTGCTCCCTGAGTTATTTATTTAATAAATAACAAAGGTGAGATTTAAAAAAAAAACTAAAAAGAAAGGTTACATTATACAATGGAGTCAAGCAAAGAACTGTAGAATCATTAATTGAACTGTAGAGTTGAAAATTGACACGTTGGCAGAATTTAAAAAAAGCTAATCAGGTTTGGATTGGGATGATATTTCAATAGGAAATCACTGAGAAACTCTATAGTTGTGAACTAGATGGGAAAGTAAAAAAAAACTGAAGAAAGCAGTAGTAAATTAATTTTGTACGATTGCCAAGAAAACTATTTGGACCAATCAACTGTCCATCAGGATTTGAATTTGGAAGATTTGAAAGGGGCTCTTCTGAGTGTAGGAAATTTATAGAATCCCATTGACTATACCTAGTTGGATATTGCTTCCTTCTGGTATGGTTCTATTGGTGAAGTTCTCTTTATTTTCAAATGTTTTCTGTAGCATTCAATCAGAATCTGTCTTCCTCTATATAAGTCCAAAATAATTACGTATCTTGCATCTAATGTATTATTCAGTTATACCAATAATTCAAATAGGTAAAAGTCCTTAGAGCAAGTTATCCTAGCCATGATTTCGTCTTGGTTTGACACCCTGCTTTGAAGAATTGATATAGTATCAAGAAATAGATGCAAGCTATGGAGTCATTTGAGCAGATACATTACAAATAATTGTAAGATAGACAGAAAGTAAGATAGCTGCAGGAAGGGAGAAAAGTGAAGCGGTTCACGGATTCCCAATCATCTAGCAACTGCCTTGGCAAATTGTCTGAATGCAACTTTTTCTTGTTTTTGCTAAGACCTTTTGTTAAGGCAACAAATTCAATGATGAGTGTTCTAATAACATTTTCAAACCTCTTTCCTCTGTTCTCCCACTCCATTTCACTTGTCAGTCAAATGTAGATTTCAAATGCTTTGGTATTTGTAACAGAGAAGAAACTGCCTTGTTTATGGATTAATAAAACATAAAGCATATTATAACAGTACAATATAATGGTAGCAACGAGGGTTTGGGTTGCCTTGTTGAACACATTTTCCTTTCCAATTCATATTCAAACTTCTGTGGTTCAGGAACAGGCAATTTGATGGCTTCCAGAGATTTTGAATGACTAAGCCCAGAATCCCTTGCCGCTAGCCACATTGGCTATGTATCATGGGAGTAATGATAAAGATAAAGATTTCCCCTATCCAGTTGTGCCCGACTCTAGGGATAAGTGCTCATCTCTGTTTCTTAGGCAAGGGAGCCAGTGCTGTCTGAAGACATTTCCACGGTCATGTGGCTAGCATGACATCATGCTGCAGTGCAGAGCATGCAGTGAAACATGGAACACTATTACCTTCCCACCTAAGTAGTGCCTATTTATCTACTCACGTGTTCATGCTAGGTGGGTGGGAGCTGGGGCAAGAATAGGAGCTCACCCCATTGTACAGCACTCTGGTCTTGAACACGGGCTGTCCATTTTCAACTGACAAGCTCAGCTTCTTAACCACTGAGCCACTGCGGTCCCCCCCCCCAACATTATGAGAATAGAAATTCAAAATGTGTGAAAGGTTCTTGGTTGCTTACCTTGCTTTATGGTACCACTCAGGAAATTTCAGCTGCTTTCCAAAATAATAGCTATGTTTGACTCCTGTCATTGTGTGTCAATCATAGGAAGGCAGAAAATACTTTGTACCTATTGGTATTGGTCTTCTTTTGAAGGAAAGAAGCAATATGGTATGCAAAGATGGGATTGATCTGGGTGATGTAACTATCAATATCTCGCTGTCTGTATATACGCTTGTGTGTCTCCAGTAATACAAGAAGTCCTCAATTTACAACAGTTCATTTAGTGACCATTCAAAGTTACAAAGGCACTGAAAAAAAGGTACTTATGAATGTTTTTTACAGTTACGACCTTTGCAACATCCCTATCATCATGGGATCAAAATTCAGATGCTTGGCAACTGGCTCATATTTATGACCGTTGCCGTGTCCCAAAGCCATGTGATCACCTTTTGAGACTTTCTGACAAGCAAAGGGGGAAACCAGATTTACTTAACAACTGCAGTGATTCACTTAACAACTGTGACAAGAAAGGTCATAAAATGGGGCAAAACTCACTTAAAAATGTCTCAGCTAGCAACAGAAATTTTGGGCTCCTTTGTGGTCATAATTCATAGTTGTATGAAGTTGGCTTTTTTTCTTTTTTTGGAAATATGGCTTTATAGCTGTGTTTGTAATGAAAAAACTGAAACTGACATTGTATCTTTTTGATCATGGCTTATTGTTAATGCTCAAAAACTGAATTATATGTACCACTGCTCTCACTAAACATAGAATAATATTACACTCCTAGGTGATAGAAAGCATACAGCTCAGTAGGAAGAAATACATGGTGGGGCAGAGCAGTATCTATAAGTAGGTGGCTGCCACTCTAATACATTTAAAATAATTTCAGTAATTATCGTGACTCATTCATTTTTGCTTTACCTTTTCTTATTACTCAACTCAGTAATGGCAAGATAGCTGTGTGAGGTCTCTTTCTCTTTTCATTGAGTGAGAAATGGCTCAATTAGAGGGTTAATTAGCACTGTCGTTTAAACCAAGAGCACAGTCTCATTAAATTAATGCATCTTGTTGGAAATGTTTTAATTAATGAGGTAATAAAGCCACTGCACCAATACATACACAGAGAGACAAGTTTTGCAGGTTAATGAAGCTCATGGATCTATTCATTAAGCTTTAAAAGATTTCTCCTTTTGGTAGTCTCTCTTTCTGCTCTCTTAGGCCTCTTCAAATAATCTTTTCCCCCCTCAAATCCAAAATGCTGCAAAACATAATGAAAGAATTTGTTTCCACAGTTTTTCATCTATTTTATTAAGGATAGGCATTAGTAACCTGAATAGAAAAGGGCTGACACAAATGTGAAACCCTTAAACTATATTATGTGTTTCATGACAGCTATTAACCATACAGTACTTCCTTCTATGAGATTTAGTGCCTTGTTCAACATAATCCTAATTATTTTACAAACCTCAGTGACTGTACACACTAATAAAGCCAACGTGAAACAATATATTAGAGGGAGCTCAACATGTTCCCCTAATGTCAAATATAGACCATAGTCCTTTGGTTATCGTATGAAATATCTAACTTTTACTGGGAGCCCAGCCTTATTTACACATAACTTGAAATAGGTTCCATAAAACTTTGGGGAAGTTAGAAGAAAGTTGTTCCTGGACATCAGTTTAGTTTTTAGATTTTTATCCTGTCTTTATTTTCTGTCCAATCAAGATGGCATATCTAATTAATGCACCAGCCTCCTGTTTCCTGCACAACAACAATCCTGTGAGGTGGGTTGAACTGAGAGAGTGTAAGTAAACCAAAAGCCACCCAGCTGGTTTTCCTACTAATGGGAGGACTACAGCTCATTACCTGCTTGTTTCTAGCTCAGATTTAGTCCCTGCACTACATTGATTCTAATGATTTTTGGTGTGTGATGGTATTACTAGTTTTTCCATGGTGCCCCCATGGTGGCACAATGGTTAGAATGCAGTATTGCAAACTAATTCTGCCAACTGCCAACAGTTCAATTCTCACCGGCTGAAGGTTGACTCAGCCTTCCATCCTTCCAAGGTGGGTAAACTGAGGACCCAGATTGTTGGGGGCAATATGCTGACTCTGTAACCCACTTAAAGAGGGCTGTAAAGCACTGTGAACTGGTATATGAGTCTAAGTGCTACTGCTATATTTAATGTAGTGTAATATAAATACAATAATTATGCATATTGAAATAGCAGTTCAAGTAGCTTGGATATGCAGCTGAGGATGGGAAGAACATGCCTTTTAAATTAATCCAGAGATAAATATTTATTCAAGACTAACATCTGAAAAAACAAGATCCTTTTTGTCACATGTTTTTCAAAATGGGGTCAACCAGTTGGTGCTCATGGATATCTCTACTTGATCCTATTAGGCCCATCTCCTCTCTGCTTTTAATATTTTTTAAAATACTGATTTAATTTTAAAGAGAATTAAAAAGGGGGTAGTAATAAAATCAGCTTCAGCTTGGTGATAATATCAGGTTAACAACAGCAACAACAACACTTTGTATATAGTGAGAGAAAAAGGAATTGGCTTCACTCTCCCTGATGTATTTCTTCCTCAATAGATCATCCTTTGAGAGACGGAGAAGATATTCAGTGTAAGTAATAATCATGAAATCATATTGCAAGCAAGTATTTGTCTGAAAGATCTAAGAGAGCTATAACCACACCACCAATAAAGCAGTTAGTAATATACTCAGAAGGCTCAGACCCCCAATGTCCTCTGGGGCATCAATGCTGTAGCTATTGCTACTTATCCCAATTTATACATCTCCATTTTCCCATGGGCCATTTTTTAGATCTAGAAGCAAATATGTATTATTGAATTTTGTTTTCTCAGGAGGCAGATTCATTGGATTGCTTGGGGGATGTATGAAGGCCAAGCTTTTGTTTCCTGATTAATTGGTTTAATTATTTTCTGTGGCTTTCTGTTCTGTGGATTTTCCTAACAATCCTTCATAGTGCTTTTTTAAAGAAAATACTCCACCAACTTTACAGCTAAGTTTTCCCCTTTTTCTCTATCTGAAAGGACTTCATCCTCCAAAGATTTTCTGAAATTGACCACAGTTAATCTTTTCTCCTTAGCTATCTGAAGCATGATGATTTATTTCCCAAGACCTACTGTTGAACTCTTCCAGATAAGGATTTATTTCTTTGGCTTGTTCATTCACATTTAATGGGAGGTTGAAATAGGCCAGTCTGGCACAGTGATCAGAGCTGTGGTGGCATAGTGCTTAGAATGCAGTATTGCAGGCTAAACTTGCCGACTGACGGGAGTTCAGTCTTGACTGGCTCAAGGTTGACTCAGCCTTCGGTCTTTTCAAGGTCAGTAAAATGAAGACCTTGTTGGGGGCAATATGCTGACTCTGTAAACAGCATAGAGTACTATGTAAAGTACTATGAGGCAGTATATAAGTCTAAATTCTATTGCTATTTGGAATAGGAATGGAGAAAAACATTTTCAAGTCCCACCTTCAGTCATGCAAGTCAATGTACAGTAGCACTGACTTGGTTACTATATCCTACTAAGCCATAATGTGAACCGTATGGGCTTGGTTTAAAGTGATATCTTATCTCCCATTATGTAATATAGAAAGAAGTGGAGAGGGACATGACATCCCAATATGTTCTCAGTGGCAGAAAATAGGGCTACAAATCGGAGAAGCAAAGATCCAACTGACCATTAGATGGCAACAAATAAAGAATATGAACTCCCTGATGACTTTTAAGTGGTTGTCCTGATGTTTGCAACCCACATCTGGTAGCCCTAATAGAAATCTAAGCAATAAATAATAAAGAACCAATATATTCATTTATAATCTTCCTGTATTTCCATAGACTGCTTTTTTTAGACACCATTTTTTTATTCCAGAAAGATGAAAGAGTAATGCAATTTGCAGGCATTTAGAGGTGACTCAGTGCAGCAACATTATTTTTTTTAAATCAGGGGAAAACTTTATACCACATTAAGTATCTTGTTAAAAGTAGATCACTTTCATGATTACAAAAAAAAGCATCACAAAAGAATAAAATGCTGCACTGCTGTATGCCTATATACTGATTGTGTACTGAGGCTATCTCTCTCTCTCTCTCTCTCTCTCTCTCTCTCTCTCTCTCTCTCTCTCTCTCTCTCTGTCTATCTATCTATCTATCTATCTATCTATCTATCTATCTATCTATCTATCTATAGAAATGACTTCTTCCTTCATCACAAGTATAAATGATTTTACTAACTTATCACTTTCTCTTAAAATATAACAAATGATATCTTTTTCCCATATACCTTCTCTTGTCTAAAAATAAACTCTTAAATCCTCCTCGTTACAGTAATAATAATAATAATAATAACAATAATAATAATAATAATAATAATCCCCCAGTGAGGCACTACCTTGACGTGGTTGTGGGGCTTGTGTACTCTGAGGAAGATGAGAGCTATGCCAGAGGTTCAACCATACTGGACAGGTCTCATCAGAGGAGTCAGACAAAGAGTGTCTCTCCCATAAAAAATATGGTGAGACGTAAATTTCAGAATGCCATACCGGCTCGGATGTCGCCCGGGTTAACAAGGTCCGCGCTAGATATTGGAGTTCCTGGATATCTGGTGAAAAATGGGTTACAGGACTCAGGACTGTTGGCTGAGCAACCAGGGCCAGCAGCTGCAGAACTACTGGAAGAAAAGGTGTTTACCCGTCGCAGATACACAGTGATGGAAAACAAAGAAATAATGATCTGTTACTACAGATCAAGTCCAACAAGATGAGGATATCTAAAACGAATGCACCAGTTCTGGAAAGAACAACATCCAGAATCAGAAATAACAGAACAGAGACTAGCAGATCAACGCCGATTTATAACACGAAATAAAGTATTCACAGAAACAGAATTGGACGAACTGCAAAGGTTTACCCAGGGCAAAGAAATCAAAGCCTTACAAGAAGTAATTCAGAATGTAGAGGCAAACCAGGGGGAATTGGCAGTGAAAGAATCCAGTAGAGATATACAACTGTTCTCATTTGGAAACCAGGCACCTCTTCCTCAGGAAGAACAAAACCCTCTAACTAAAGAAATAAAAGAATTGAAACAAAGAATAACTGAGCATCTAGAACAGCACAAAAACAACAGAATAAGGCTGCCTGCATTGAAGCTTGTTCCAAAGAAACAGCTAGCACAAGCATTAAAAGATGCAAATACTGCAATAGCAAGTATAAGCACCAATTCACTGCAAGAAACAAACCAACTAATGTACAGCACAGCTGCAGTTATAACAGAATACCTGGGATGCAAAATCAACAAAGAAGAAAAACAAACAAACAGTGCACCACAAAAATGGAAGGTTAGACTAGAAAATAAGATCAGCAAGTTAAGATCACATGCAAGCAAGCTAGAACAGATGAAAGAAAAGAAGCTGAAGAACAAGAAGACCAAAGAATACCTAATCAAGAAATACCACTTAGAAACAAGGAAGATCAAGGAAGCACTGGAAATAATAAAGCAACAAATAACAGCTATAGCCAGGAAAATCAGTAGATATGAAGCTCGAATTGCAAACTATAGGCAGAACCTCCAATTTCAATCCAATCAGAAACGTTTCTACCAATCCATCAATGGAGAAACTGCAAGGAATCAGTCAGTACCTGACAAGGAAGAAACAGTGCAGTTCTGGAAGCAGATATGGGATAACCCAAAGAAATACAACAAGGATGCGGCTTGGTTAAAAGAGGTGGATGCAAATAAAACAGAAGTTGAAATGAAAGAACTAGTAATAACAACAAAAATGGTAGAAAAAAGAGCAAAGAAAATCAAAAATTGGTCAGCACCAGGTGAAGATGAACTGCATGGGTTTTGGTTGAAACATCTAACTGTTATACACCCACTCATTGCCAAGCAGTTCAACAATATACTACAAGGTGGAGAAATTGAAAAGTGGCTAACAACTGGGAAAACCTACCTAATAATGAAAAATCCAGCAAAAGGGGCAACACCAGGTAACTACAGGCCAATTACCTGCTTACCAACAACTTTCAAATTACTAACTGGTGTGGTAGCTGATGCAGTACAACAGCATCTAGTTGAAAACAATCTCTTTCCACCTGAGCAGAAAGGAAACCGCCCCAATAGCAGAGGAACAAAAGATCAACTCCTAATAGACAAAATGATCTTGGAAAACTGCAAGAGAAGGAAGACCAACCTGAATGTGGCATGGATTGACTACAAAAAGGCATTTGACTCTCTGCCACATGATTGGATAATCAAGTGCCTAGAAATAACAGGAGTCAGTAGAAACATCAGAAAATTTGTGCAAAGATCGATGGCACAATGGAAGACACAGTTGCAGATCAATGGTGAGAAGCTGGGAGAGGTTAATATCAAGAGAGGAATATTTCAAGGAGATTCATTATCACCATTACTATTTGTTATTGCACTGTTTCCTCTGTCAACAATACTGAATAACTCAGGACATGGCTATCAAACATCAAAAACATCTGCAGACTATCCCACCTCCTTTACATGGATGATCTGAAGCTGTATGGAAAAACATCATCTGAAATAGAATCGCTGCTCAACACTGTCCGTATATATAGCCAAGATATTGTAATGGAGTTTGGCTTGGACAAATGTGCCACACTTACTATCAAACAAGGAAAAATAGTGAAAACTGAAGGAATCAAGATGCCCCACGAAAATAACATTAAGAGTCTGGATGAGGAAGAGTACTACAAATACTTGGGTATCCTTCAAGCTGACAACATCAAGCACACTGAAGTCAAGAAAAAGATTAGAAGTGAATACATCAAGAGAGTGAAGAAGATCTTAAAGTCCAAACTCAATGGAGGAAATACCATAAAGGCAATCAACACCTGGGCAATCCCAGTCATTAGGTACACAGCTGGAATAGTGGACTGGACTCAAGCAGAACTAAAAGCAATGGATAGGCAGACCAGAAAAATAATGACAATGAATCATGCCCTTCATCCACGCAGTGACATTGATAGACTTTATCTACCAAGGCAAATAGGTGGGCGTGGAATGCTACAAGTACATCAGATGGTTGAAGAAGAAAAAATGGCTTTGGAAGAATATCTGAAGAACAATGATGAAGATGCACTGAAATTAGTATATCAGGAAGGTTTACTAACTACTGGAGAGACCAAAGTGGCCTACAAGAAGGACCAAATGAAGAACAGAATAGAGGCATGGGAAGACAAAGCACTACATGGCCAATACATGAAAAAAATAGCTGGGAAAGCAGATAATAATAAAACCTGGCAATGGCTAAGAGCAGGAAAATTGAAGAAAGAGACCGAGGGACTAATTCTGGCTGCACAAGACCAAGCCTTAAGGACAAATGCATACAAAGTCAAAATTGAGAAGACAGCAACAGACAGTAAGTGCCGCCTATGCAAAGAAGCTGAAGAAACAGTGGACCACTTGGTAAGCTGTTGCAAGAAGATTGCACAACTGATTACAAGCAGCGGCATGACAAAGTAGCAACAATGGTGCATTGGAAGATCTGCAAAAAATATCATTTGCCTGTAAGCAAAAACTGGTGGGATCATAAAATAGAGAAAGTCATAGAAAATGATAAAATTAAACTGCTCTGGGACTTCAGAATTCAAACAGACAAGCACCTGCAACATAACACCCCAGACTTAACAATTGTCGATAAGAAAGACAAAAAAGTCTGGATAGTGGACGTGGCAGTGCCTGGAGACAGCAGAATAGAAGAGAAAGAACTGGAGAAGATAACAAAATACAAAGACCTACAAATAGAAATAGAAAGACTGTGGCAAAAGCAAGCAAGGGTAGTACCAATAGTCATAGGCTCCTTGGGTGCAATCCCAAAACAACTGGAGCACCACTTGAACACCATTGGCATTGACAAATTCGCTATTAGTCAATTGCAAAAGGCAGCCTTACTAGGAACTGCTTCCATCCTGCGACGATACCTGTAATACCATCAAACATCCACATCTGCCTATCCCAGGTCCTGGGTAAGGACTCGATAAGTAGACAAAATGCCAAATCCAGTCTGAACATCTGGCTGACTGTGCGATGATCCATATATAATAATAATAATAATAATAATAATAATAATAATAATAATAAAAGTTGGAAGGAACCTTGGAGGTCATCGAGTCTAACCCCCTGTTCAGGCAGGAAACCCTACACCATTTCAGACAAATGGCTGTCCAGTCTCTTCTTAAAAACTTCCAGTGTTGGAGCATTTACCGCTTCTGGAGGCAGATTGTTCCACTGGTTAATTGTTCTAACTGTCAGGAAGTTTCTCATTAGTTCTAGGTTGCTTCTCTCTTTGCTTAGTTTCCATCCGTTGCTTCTTGTCCTGCCCTCAGGAGCTTTGGAGAATAGCTTGACTCCAGCAAAAGTCTATTAAGATTTACCAGAGATAACAACATACAGTATATATTTTAACCTTGATCAAATAAACCAACTATATTCCTTCTTTTTACTTTTACCAATCTTTATCTTTAATCCCTTCAAATACTGTGATGTTCTAGAACTTGATTTCCTTTTCTTTTTTTCTTTGTCCCTTCTCACAAAATTCTTCAAAACTTTTAAAAGCTTCTTTTGTAATTCTAATATAGGAAAACTATCTAGGTGAGTCTCTTGGTTCGTATTTGTATATCCCACTTAATTATTAAGACATCAGCCATTTTTATATGTCCAGTGTAGCATCTTTTTCCATACCATTCTTGTAGCCTGTCATTTTAAAATCCACTCTCAGATCACTATCAGTTTTGTCAGGTAAAACTTATTTCTTTTGAACATCATCTTTTAAACACAATCTATCTACCGATAGATTCTATCGATTTATGCTTCTTATTCAGTGTTTGTTTGAAACTGCAGTGCTGAACAAAAGTACTTATGATCTGTGCTCAAAGTTATAGCTGTTGGAGTGCCCCCAAAGTCACATGAACAAAATTTGGGCACTTGGGTGCCTGCCCACACTTATGACTTCAGGGGTGTTGCAATTTCCCTCACCTGCCTATCTCAACCAACCATCCTTTTCAACCACCCAAATGGCCCACTTGGGCATGAAAACCTACCACAGCCTAGGAGTTCTCATCCAGCCATCCCAGCCACCTGCATGCAGCATCCCAGCCACCCTTCACTTACCTTCTTCATTTTTCTTCAGCTGCTGAAAGTCACAACTGGACTTCATGAGGCACAGCCTTCCTACTGGGGCCATTTCATGCCATTCTCCAAGCAGGCTCCATATTGCCCAGTTTGGGCTGGCTTCCGTAGGTCCATGAAGAATACAGCTCCATTCTTGCAATTCTTCGGAATCCTCATTCTATTTCCGTGCTACTCTTTTTTTTTTTTAATTGGGGAAGAACCCTTCTGAAAAAAATAATAGTAATCCTGGACAACAAAAATCCAGTATGAAAAGAAAGTTTATTTAAAACTGAAAGCAAAGCAAAACTCCCAAGCTAAAAGGCAATCTGGTCAAAGAACAGAATTTACCCTATGAAAGTCTTCCTTTTGAAAAGTTAGAAAAGGCTTTCTGGACACAGGAAAGGCAGGCGATTCAGACTTCACTGCTTGCCTTAGAGGCATTTTGCCATTCCCTTCTTATGCATAATTAAAAGTAGCAGCTTTTAGGGTTGAGGTCATTTTTCTAAGCATTAAATTGATTATGCTTGAGCAACACAATATCCCTCGTGGAATTATGTGTGAAGCCACAGGGCTCAATAAAAAGCCTATTAACTCTAACACAAAAGGTGCTTTTCCATGCTGTTAGATTTTGGGGTTAGATTCTTGCTGGACTTGAGCAAATAAGCTTTAAATACTAGTTAAGTTATTAGTGTGTGTTGCTGTCTAAGCAAGCCCATGCCACATGAATAATGGAAAACAACTTGTTCTTCCTATGCAGCTAAAGCTCAGTGTTGCATTAATTCATCTCCCAAAGTGTTCCATTGACAAAGGCAACACAGAAACTGGATTTTAATTGGAAATGCAGTGAAAATGTTTTCAGTTCCACCTATAGTCTCGATTTCTTTCTATCATGCTCACAGAATATACACAGATTCCTTTTATGAAATCTAATTCCTCATGCATACACAGCAAAGAAAAGGTCCTGTGTAGCACTACGCCAGATCGGCTAATATTTTCTATAAGCCTCTCACCATCAGATTGCTGTTGGATCTTAATTAATTAATTAGCCCAAAGTACTGTAGTAATGGGGCAGCATATCTGGGCATTTTGGTTTTTGTGTTCTTGATTATGTATGTTAATATGTAAAATTGTATAAAATTGTATACTGTAAGTAAACAATATTGAGGCAAACTAGAGTTTGACAAACGCAAGTGGTTGTGGAAAATTTTTTGGCTTGGTGTTTTTGCTGTCAGTAAAAAAAAATTGGGTTGGTTCCAAATGTATTACCAGATTTATTGTTCAGATAATGATTACATACATAAAGCAATTATAAACATATCTAAGAACAGTTACAAAGGAGGCAGTAGCTGGAGATATCATATTGCTTGTGGAGAGAATGCCTTCCTGTCAGCTTTTTGAAGTAGACGTGGCTAGGAAGCAGACTCTACAAGTAATCCTAGGACTTTGCTTTATTGATATAAGCCAGTGATGGCGAACCTTTTAAAGACCGAGTGCCCAAAAACTGGCCTCACCCCCACTCCACCCCCCGCCCCACCCCCACTCCTGCCCCACCTCCAGGGCCCGCTGCAGATCACCCTGGCAGCCCAGCAGCGCTATGGTGGTCACGCCCAGTGCCCGCGACCTGCAGCATCAACTGTGCATGATGGGGTGTGAAAGCAGTCTTGTCTACACTGCCTGGCTGCCATGTCCTTGGCTGCACTGCTCTGCGTGGGCCACGCTCAGGGGTGACTCTCCTTCAGGGGGGCTGCTGGAGAGGAGGGGGTCACGGGGGGAGGCGAGGCTGGGGCAATGTGCATGTGTGTGTGTGTGTGTGTGTGTGAGAGGGGGGGGGCTGGATTAAGAAATTGCAGGCTTAGCTGGATGGGAGAGGAGAGAGGTTCAGAGTAGCCACACCCTAAAATCCCTCAGGATTTATCTACTAGGTAAGAAGGTTATGTCTTCAATTTGGCAACATTCTGTCCATTAGGTATAAGCAAATAAAGGATTGAACTCAATTGGATATCTTTGTGTCATCTCTGGACTTGGACCTTACAATAGTTTCTTAAAAGAAAAAAAAGTGGCCATGACCCTGCTTGGTAGAATACCAGAGAGCCATGACCAGGTAGGAAGTTCTAAACTCTAGAGCTAAAAGGTAGCTTCTGAGAAGGCTCTTTCTCATGTCTCAAACAATTAGACCTCTCCCACTGTTAGGACTTAGAGCAGGGGTCTTCAAACTTGGCCCTTTTATGACTTGTGGACTTCAACTCCCAGAATTCCTCTGGGAGTTGAAGTCCACAAGTCTTAAAGTAGCACAGGAATAGATGAAGTACTTTTGGAATAGATGAAGTACTTCAAGTACAGCTGGCTGAGGAATTCTGGGAGTTGAAGTCCACAAGACATAAAAGAGCCAAGTTTGAAGACCCCTGACTTAGAGAAAGATTTTGCTGTCATATCTCAGGGAATGGGCAAGCCAATGTGGGAGGAGGCAACTCATAAGGTATCCTAAATTTGGGTGTGTAGGACTTTAAAGGTTATCACCCACACTTTTAATGTGTCCAGATATAACCAGTACAGCCCTTTCAGGGTGGGCAGAAAATAACCCTGCCTGCAAGTATCCACGGATATCCTTGTAACTGCATTCTAGATTGATTGCAGTTTCTTGAAATTCTTCATAAGTGCTCCCAAGCCTAATGTAAAAAAATAATCTGTATATAGTAGTAACTGTAAGAGGAATCTTGAAGTCCGGGTGGACCAATCATTTACATATGAGCCAGCAGTGTGCTGCAGCTGACAAAAAAGCCAATGCAGTCCTAGGCTGCATTAACAGAGGGATAGAATCAAGATCATGTGAAGTGTTAATTACATTTTATAATGCCTTGATAAGGCCACCCTTGGAATATTGGATCCAGGTTTGGTCACCACAATATAAAAAAGAGATGTTGAGACTTTGGAAAAAGTTCAGAGAAGAGCAACTAAGATGATCAAAGGCTGGAGACTAAAGCATATGAAGAACAGTTGCAGGACTTGGGTTTGGCTAATCTAAAGAAAAGAAGAAATAGGGGAGACATGATAGCAGTATTCCAGTATCTGAGGGGCTGCCACAAAGAAGAGGGGATCAAATTATTCTCCAAAGCACCAGAGGGCAGGACAAGAAACAATGGTTGGAAACTAATCAAAGAGAGAAGCAATCTGGAATTAAGGAGAAACTTCCTAACTGTGAGGACAATTAACCAGCGGAACAGCTTGCTTTCAGAAATCATGGGCACTCCATCACTGGAGGTTTTTAAGAAGAGAATAGACAGTCACTTATCTGAAATTATATAGGTTTTCCTGCTTGAGCAGAGGGCAGGAGTAGAAGAACTCCAAGGTCCCATTCTATTCTGTTCTGTTCTGTTCTGTTCGGAAAACAGCTTTGAAAGCATCTCCAAAGATGTACTGCAGTTGGTTGTAAGTGGATGAAAGTGGAGGAAGACATTATTTGTTCCTACATTTAGTAAATGGTGAGTGGCCTTTATTAATGATGGGCAAGCAGAAGATGAAGATTTGCTCAAAATATGTTTATCTTTTTCATATTATATGTTAGCCAGGCATTGGAGGAAGTTGGCATCCTTCAAAAAATCTTGAATTATATAGCATTTTTAAAAGTTCATTTAGACAATCAAAGTGTTGTTGATCACACAGTATTTGTATCAACAGTATATTTATTTTTGTAAAGCTACTTCTGCAAGACAGTGTCAAAAGCTGAGAATGGAGAGAAACGAAGCTAGACATATATACACACATAACTAGCAAATGTATACAGTGCTGTTTATTGCTATACAAGCTTAGTGCAAAGTGCATTTTTCAGAATTCCAGTGAGCATTTGTATATATTTGTGTGTATGTGTGTGTGCGTGCATATGTATAGTGTTAATGTAAATAGAATAGAATTCTCATAAATATGCACACTAATAAAATATAACTATAAGAGATGAGAATTTTAATGATTAAACAAGAATACTTCTTTTTGTTCCAGCATCAACACTATCTTCATTTTCATCATCGTTATCATGAAGATCATCATTATTAACATCATTATTACTAAATTCTTCCCCAAAGGGATCAATATCACATTGATATATGTTTTCTTTCACCAAAATATTTGATAAACATTATGTTAGACTTTAGATCTGATAACCTTAACAGGGATAGATGAAGTGAATGGGTTCCAATTTTGTAATTAGAAAGATGATGCAAAAGCAAATGTAATTTATTTCTGAGTAGGAGTCCATGAAGGCACAGTAATGAGATTTTAATAGATAGTGGGGAGGATTTTGAAGTGCCTTTATTTATTAAAGATATTTTAATCCACAGCTTAAAAGTTTTATGTGATTTTGGAATACATAAAATATATTCCATAGAAGGTGAGTCTTAACAATAAACATGGAAATACTAAACAATATTAGACTTTGCATTCTACCATTATGTGTTCACATCTATAAATGTACATACATGTAGTCACTGTGAAACATTGATTAAGAAGTTGAAAACTCAGCTTCAAGTACACTCAAGTTGTGGGTAAAATTGAGGGTGGGAGTACTGTATATGCTGCCTTCAGGATCACAGTCTTACATACATTTACATGGGGGAAAAGTTTTATTCAAGATGGTGTCCCATGTTTCTGAATAGACCTCTGTTGGATCATGTAGACCTAAGCATAGTTATTTATAAACAAATCCCATTTTATCAGGAGTGTTATTAGAAGAACAATGGTCCCCTGTATTTTAGACTGCATAGGGAAATCATGAATCAGAGCAAATGCGCTTAAAATCTATTTTATAGCTTAATTATTAATCTTGGATTAAATTCAAAGTTATTTTAATTGAATTCGTTGTGAAATATCAGCCATAAGAGCAGATCTGTGTTAAAGTTGCTGTAATGCCAACATATATATGTAAACCCCATATGGACATTAACAATACATAGACCGCATTTGCTTCCAGATCCATAACACTCAGAAATCTAAAACTGTTAGATCTGCAAAGGAAAGTTGTGTGCTGTTATTTAGTTAGTTATGCAATTTACCAGCTTCCTAAATCTATCTCTAGGCAATTTACACATATCACTTTACACTTTATTTTGTTTGGGAGAATTCATGGATAAATAATTTTTGTTTCTTCCAAAACACAGTCTGAATAGTACTTCTGTAAACAGTAATGCAAATATTCAGTCTCAGAAAAGTATCTGTAGGGGGTGCTAGTAGAACAATAAATCTATATTGTTTGGAATAGGTATTCCAAAAGGAATGATTATAGTATGAATTGCAACAGTAAATTTATGGAAAGGAATAGGTAAATGAATTAAGTTTGTCAATTGGCACCTATATATGCGAGGACCCTCTTACTGTCTTCCAACAGAAGAGTATGTGCAGCTTAGGGCTGAACTGTGGAGTCCTTGGTGCTCTCTGAACTGGTTGTTTGCTTGCAGATGTTTAATGATAACGACGACAATAACAACAACAATAACAATAATAAACAACTTGGAAGAGTTCTTCTTTTGTCAATATTTGCTTACCTAAAGAAATAAACAAAATGGCCACAGGTGGCCACAAAATGTTGTCTAGAAAATTTTAAAAACTCCACAGTTTTAGGTACTATAGCAATTTTAATGTAATGCCTGCTCAAAAGCAAAGAAACACGCCTCAACAGCCTATTCTACCTGCACAATTCATTACAGCAAACAGTAGATAATAGCAACTTTCTGAGCTTAGTTGTAATGTGAATGAGTGTAGGGTTTGCTCCCTGTTTATATACAGTAGCTTGTCCTGCCAGTTGGTTTAGTTTTCTTCTTGGTGTTCCTTGATTAGGGTATTGTTTTCTGCTTGACTAATCCCTGCTTATCTGAGGATTGTCTTTTTGTTTTCTTGTTAGCTTTTTATTGTCTCATGAATGGTGTCTAAATACAGTTTATTTCTATGTGCCTGTTGATGGGTGATTTGTCTGAATGTGAACCTTCCAGGAATTCCTTAGTGCTTTTAAATTTAGATTGGTCTAGGACAGGGGTAGGCAACCTTGTCTCTTTTATGACTCATGGACTTCAATTCCCAGAATTTCTGAGCCAGCATGGCTCAGCTTGGAAACCTCTCCCTTTCTCCTCAGCATGGCTGGCTCAGGAATTCTGGGAGTTGAAGTCCAAGAGTCATAAAAGAGCCAAGGTTGCCTACCCCTGGTCTAGGATGCTCAAAGTTTCCCACTTGAAAGAAGGTTGAGTCAGTCCATGTGCTTGAAATTAAAGAGTTTTCATCTTGTCTCCTGAATTTTAGTTGGTGCTCATGGATGCGCTCGTTTAATCTTATATAACTAAATTATATTTATATCTTTTGGCAGTCCAAGATGACATACATGGCTGTTTTCCCCTCATTTCCCCCCAAACTCATATAGTAATTTGGACTAAAAGAAAGAATGATTGATTGAAAATTGTCCAGGCAGCTCTATTGATTATATAAGGAATTAAACCTGGATATCCTTAGGCACAATGAACAATTTAATCACTAGGTTCAACTAGGACAGAACCACTGCTAGGACATATATAGAAATTCTTTGGCTGCATATTACTTTCCTAAAGACTTATTTTTGTATACTTATTATTTTAAAGAAAGCATTTTCATTTTATCAATTCTGAAATGGTACAGAAAAAAGGTCTAATAGGCATGTATTTGGAGCACACAATTTTCTCTAGGGAAGAGTCTGGGGGTTTCAACTTTTCATGTAACCAGAGAAGCTGGGCAATTCATGGAGAGGTTTTCAAATCACTTTGATTTGGAACTAATTCATAATATATAATACAATCATATATTCATATATATGGTATTCTGAGGTTTTCGCGGGTATTTGTATGTAGGTCTTTGGTTGTTCGGGTTTTCTCCCGCGTAAAATTGGAAGTGTCTTGGCAACGTTTCAACGAAGTCCCATTCGTCATCTTCAGGCTGGTGTTTTCAGCTTCGTGCTTTGAGCAGCAATGTGTGGTCTTAGCTGTTTCTTCCTTTTAACTGCCAGTGGGGGTATGAACTGATTGGGTGGGAGCTTGGCTGTGTTCTGATTGGGTGGAGGTGTGTTCTGAATGGTTAGGGGCTTGGCTGTGCTCTGATTGGCTGGGGGAGTGTTCTGTTTGGTTGTGCTCAGGTTAGTCTGAGTTGCAGAGGGGTTTAAGATTTTGGGCTGCCTTGCTATTTTTTGGCTTCTCGTTCGTGGTGTGTCTCCTCTTCATGGAGGGTGTCAGTTTGCTTCATGTATGGATTGGAGGGGTTTAAAGTGGCTAATGATGCAGCTGTGGTCTGGCTTCTGGTTTGTGGTCGTGCCTCGTCATCGGTGTGGCTTTGGGTTTGTTTTTTGCGTGGATGTGTGGTGGTGACCTCCTGTGTGGTTTTTGTGAGTGTGGGTCTGGTATCATTTTTTGTGTTAGGGAGTCGTTTGTCAATAAGGGCGGGTTTCCAAATGGCTGGTAGGCGGGAGGTATCATCTCGCTTGTTCATGCTGTGTGGGCGTTTTTCTATCTCGATGGCTTCTCTGATTATTCTGTTATTAAAATGTTCACTTTTGGCAATGGTTCTGGTATTTTTAAAGTCAATTTCATGTCCTGTGGCTTTAAGGTGTTGGACCAGGGAAGATGTTGGTTCCTCTTTTTTGACTGAGTTCTTATGTTCTTCAATGCGTGCACTTATTCTTCTGTTGGTTTGTCCGATGTATGTGGTGGGACAAGTGGTGCATGGGATTTCGTATACTCCTTGATTTTCTAATTCAATTTTATCTTTGGGGTTTCTAAGGATGGTGGATATTTTTCTGTTTGTGCAGAATGCTGTTTTGATGTTGTGTTTATGGAGGATCTTACTGATTCTGTCTGTGGTGCCTTTTATGTATGGGAGGAGGGCTTTGCCGTTTTCTTGTTCTTTGTCTTGGATTTTAGTGGGGGTTTCTTTTTGGATTAGGTTTGTAATCTTATTTCTATGGAATCCATTGGATGTTAGTACATTGGTGAGAGTGTGTAGTTCGGGTTTTAGGTGTTGTTCGTCAGTTCTGGAGATGAGTGTCTTGGCTACAGAGTTGATCTGTTGGTTGTGTGCATGAGAGATGCCAAGCCCCTAACCATTCAGAACACACCTCCACCCAATCAGAACACAGCCAAGCTCCCACCCAATCAGTTCATACCCCCACTGGCAGTTAAAAGGAAGAAACAGCTAAGACCACACATTGCTGCTCAAAGCACGAAGCTGAAAACACCAGCCTGAAGATGACGAATGGGACTTCGTCGAAACGTCGCCAAGACACTTCCAATTTTACGTGGGAGAAAACCCGAACAACCAAAGACCTACACACACACACACACACACACACACACACACACACACACACACATATATATATATATATATATATATATATATATATATATATATATATATATATATATATGTTGGATTTCAATCCTTGAAATGTTTCTAGTTCCTGAATCATTTTTCAAAGCTTTGAAATATCTGCAGATCTAGCATTTTTGCAAGTATCTTGTGTAATTGGGGTGATGATTTATTGCTACTTGACATGTAAGTGTATTTTTTAATGGAATACTTTGACCATTCAACTGTATCTTCTTCCCATAGTTAATCTGAACATTTTGCTCCTGGTAATAACACAACTGCTGCTGAATACTTATACTGAACAGAACTGAGTATGTTAGTCCTAAAGCATTATTTTAAGTTTTACTTTCTGAAAATTATTTTTCTAGGAGGATTTAGTAGCTGACAAATGACATATTTTCCTTTTTGGAGGCAATTTGAAACCACAAACTACTTAAACTCTGATTTTAATCATACTGCAAAGACTACCTTTCGGCCACAAAAACACTTCCTTCTGCCATAGCTATTTTATCACTGCAGTGAAGGAAAACTGAAGTTGCCTTACTAAAAATAAAGCCAATGAGCTCTCAAATTAAGTTACCATTAAAAAAAGGAGAAAATCTATTTATGTGATCACTAAGTTGATACTAACTTAATGATTCATAATCAATCAATCAAACTAACAAAAGGGTGACTTTTTAGCATGATTTCAGTTTATGCAAAAGGATGATTGTTTATGAATAATTTGCATGTGTAATCAAGGGATGCAATTATAAACAGAAGGCACTTAAAGGTACCAACAGCAGCAGTGTTAATAAACACCTGGCACACTTAAATTTTCTGGGTCAGAGTAACCTTATATTCAAGTAACTTATAAAACAGAAATATATCCCACTAATGTGTGCTACAGAAATATTTTCAAACATAATATTATTGAAGCAAAATATTTTAGAACTATGACCCTTCTGTACTTGATGAGATAAAGAGAAGAATACACATAGTATATATGTGTGCGGGTATGTATCTTTAATGCTATTCCAGTTCAGGGAAAACTGTGCTATGTCAAGCACAAAAAAGATAGGAGCAATAGTAAGCCAAATAAATTAAGGGCACGAGATAAGGAACAAAATATAGCTATATGTACTAGATTAATTGTATTTATTTTTATTCTTGCAAACCAGCCATCCTTATATCTACAATGTCCATGATCCACTTCATATATTGCCCTTTATTCTTTACATTTCTGACCTCGTGGATTCCATATGATTACAACTTCCTTGGTCTTCCCCCTTTTCCTTACCATTTGCACTCTCTTCATAGATTTGTGTATGGATTGCATTTGATTCAATCTCTTTATATATCTCAACCATTTCATTATACTGGTAGTCCTTAGGTTACGTCCATTTATTCAGTAATTATTCAAAGTTACAATGATGTGAAAAAAATGGACTTACCAATGCAGAAAATATTTAAGATACAAATAATAATGAAAGCTTAAGCTTTTCTTTAGGTATGATGGAAAGGTAAATTGAAAACCAATTTGGAGTGTTATTCCTTCACATGGTGATGGCTGCGAGGATTGTACTTGCCAAACACTGGGGGGGGGGGGGAGGGATGGAAACTGTTGAACAATGGATTTTGAAATTGATTGAGTTAGCAGAGATGGCAAAATTAACTGCTTTGATTAGAGATAATGGACTAAACCGCTTTATAAGAGACTGGAAACTGTTAACAGATGGATTCGAAAATTAGTGTAATGTTTAGCTTAACCGGTTGACTGCCTTATATATATATATTCTCCTCCCCTTTTACACACACACACACACACACACACACACACACACACACGTGTAAAAGGGGAGGAGAATTTACTGTTTATTCTTTGTTTTTTCTGCACCATGTGGATCCTACATGTTAAATGTTAAATTTATTTGGTCACATTTTTTCTTTTTCTTTTGGTACACTTTTTTTCCTTTCTTTGTTGTTGTTAAGATTGAAGTATGCCTTTGTTTTGTTCTGTTTGTTTTTCTGTTTTGTATTTTACTTTTTATGATAAAACAATAAATAATATATAACAAAGAGAGAAAAATGGACTTACAGCTGGTCCTGAAAATTCTGGCCATTGCGGTGTTTCTGCAATCATACGATCAAAATTGGGCCCATATTTATGATTGTCCCGCCATCCATTTTCTACTTCCACTGCATTCTATTTATTTCTATGTTTCTCTGGAGATACACAAGTCTCATTGTCAGATAAGAATGCAAGCAGAAGCCTGCATTTTCAACCATTTTATTTCAATAATATTCATTCTTATGATAGATCTGTAGTGCTCATTTCCTTTCTACCAACACTTTTAGATATGGACCACATAAGAATGTTATCGATAAGCAAATTTTAAAATATGTGCATTTT
This sequence comes from Crotalus tigris, assembly GCF_016545835.1. NCBI lineage: Eukaryota > Metazoa > Chordata > Lepidosauria > Squamata > Viperidae > Crotalus > Crotalus tigris. The sequence continues at coordinate 303,629 of NW_024100451.1, forward strand.
GTCCTCTCAGACCTATACGGTGAGTAATAAAGACAAACACCATATGGACAATAAAGAAATTATTCTTCAAAGAGATCTAATTATGCCAACTGGCCTTGCCCTCCTTATAACTATCTTAATACAAAACATTAATCATTAAGGAGAAGAAAATTAGCTCGCTTGAATTGATCCTGAAACTGAGCTGAAAAATTAGGCAAAGTAATGGCTACATAAAATTTCTAGCAAAGCAATCGTTCTCCTTGACAAATTTTGCTAAAGGGTGCTGGTTAGTAACTTTCTGAGAAATAAAGAAGCTGATTTTTTCCTTTCACATATTTACTTCTTTTCTATAAGAGAGATAAAAGATGAGGAAGTTTAGGTCAGGCTGAAAATTAGCCAATTCCAGATAGTGATGCCTAGAAATGTTTTTAATGTGTTCCGACCTTTAGCTATAATATTTATTCTTTTTTAGAAATCTAATAATTTCAGTAGTGCCAATTTCTTTATTTGAGCTTGCATATGGATCCCAGAGAACACCACTACCATCAGTGGTCCCACATATCGCAAAAGGCCTTTCTTCTTCACGGCCTTTTTCTTTCAACTTCATGTTGTTCATATTGTTGAGGCAAAGGTATCACAGTTCAGGGACAGAGCTTTGCTGTAAAGGTCCAGTGTTTAATTTGCTCTTTGATATTTCCAGTTAGAAGAATCTCTAATAAAAAGGACGACAAAAGGAGAGCCTCTGCCCAAAATATTGGTGAGCCATTGGACAGATGGTGTCAGTCTCAGTGAACACTAAACCCCTTTTATGCACACTTCTAGTATATAGTGGGTGATGGACAAAATAATAGCCTGACCTAACAAAATGGCTCCATAGATACTTCAATGTTTAGCAAAATAATCTACAAAGGGATTGAAGCTGCAAATTCAGAGGCTAAAGAAGAAATTGACCCCTGACTATTAACTTTGGTTTAAATCAAATTGCTTATTCAGAAGGAGGGCTGAGAAGATATCTGCAGGCCCCTCACATCCTAGTCATAAACTGTTACAACTCCTTCCCTCAGGACAGCGCTGTAGGACATTGCATTCCAAAACAACTAGACACAGAGACAGATTCTTCTCTTGTGCCAATATTTTGTTGAACATCTAATTCTTGCAGTTGAGAAAAATACGACTATTAAGTTTTTTGTCTAATGTGTATGTATTAGCAGTGCTTTTTATGTAAAAAAAAAAAGGTGCCGGAACTCACACATGTCATACAACCCGCCTTGCCTACCCTACAAGGTTCCATCCAAAAAAGATGCCGGCACTCCGTTCTGGGCGTTCTATGACAAAAAAAGCCCTGTGTATTAGAGTGTAGCTGTAGTGTTATTATTTATTCCATTTATTATTTTTGCCTCCCCTTTTATTGGCTGTATACTTATTATTATTATTATTATTATTGATCATCGCACAGTCAGCCAGATGTTCAGACTGGATTTGGCATTTTGTCTACCTATCGAGTCCTTACCCAGGACCTGGGATAGGCAGATGTAGATGTTTGATGGTATGACAGATATCGTCGCAGGATGTAAGCAGTTCCTAATAAGGCCGCCTTTTGCAATTGACTAATAGCGAATTTGTCAATGCCAATTGTGTTCAAGTGGTGCTCCAGTTGTTTTGGGATTGCACCCAAGGAGCCTATGACTATTGGTACTACCTTGCTTGCTTTTGCCACAGTCTTTCTATTTCTATTTGTAGGTCTTTGTATTTTGTTATCTTCTCCAGTTCTTTCTCTTCTATTCTGCTATCTCCAGGCACTGCCACATCCACTATCCAGACTTTTTTGTCTTTCTTATCGACAATTGTTAAGTCGGGGGTGTTATGTTGCAGGTGCTTGTCTGTTTGAATTCTGAAGTCCCAGAGCAGTTTAATTTTATCATTTTCTATGACTTTCTCTATTTTATGATCCCACCAGTTTTTGCTTACAGGCAAATGATATTTTTTGCAGATTTTCCAATGCACCATTGTTGCTACTTTGTCATGCCGCTGCTTGTAATCAGTCTGTGCAATCTTCTTGCAAAAGCTTACCAAGTGGTCCACTGTTTCTTCAGCTTCTTTGCATAGGCGGCACTTACTGTCTGTTGCTGTCTTCTCAATTTTGACTTTGTATGCATTTGTCCTTAAGGCTTGGTCTTGTGCAGCCAGAATTAGTCCCTCGGTCTCTTTCTTCAATTTTCCTGCTCTTAGCCATTGCCAGGGTTTATTATTATCTGCTTTCCCAGCTATTTTTTTCAGGTATTGGCCATGTAGTGCTTTGTCTTCCCATGCCTCTATTCTGTTCTTCATTTGGTCTTTCTTGTAGGCCACTTTGGTCTCTCCAGTAGTTAGTAAGCCTTCCTGATATACTAATTTCAGTGCATCTTCATCATTGTTCTTCAGGTATTCTTCCAAAGCCATTTTTTCTTCTTCAACCATCTGATGTACTTGTAGCATTCCATGCCCACCTATTTGCCTTGGTAGATAAAGTCTATCAATGTCATTGCATGGATGAAGGGCATGATTCATTGTCATTATTTTTCTGGTCTGCCTATCCATTGCTTTTAGTTCTGCTTGAGATTATTATTATTATTATTATTATTATTATTATTATTATTATTATTATAATATTCTGTTTTGCAGGTACACTGAGTACCCGAGACAAATTCCTCATGTTTCTAATCATACTTGGCCAAATATATAAAGTATAAAGTGTATAAACAAATTTTATTTATAATTTTTATTTATTTTATTTTTATGTCACCCATCTCTCCTATAAGGTGATTCTGGAGCTGTTTAGAACCACCTTTCTAAATAGTATCTGCCCATCGTACAAGATCTGGAAGCATGGGTTCCCTCTGGGTCCTATTATTCAGTGAATGCCATTTTGAGGAAATGCTATCACTTGAGGAGTACCGTCTCCAAGGATCACAGAAACAAGCCTTTTAATCACTGCTCCCAATTTTGGAACAAAATTCCCCAAGATATCTAGATGGCCCTTTAACTCCTGGGATTTAGGAAGACCATTAAAACATAGCTATTCCATTATGCATTAAAGGCTGGAATACTGAAATCTTGTTTCCTTTAATAGTGGAAAATCTTTCTGATTTTTGGTTATACTGATCAATATCCCGGTACTATATGTAGTTGTGTAATATTCTTGACTTAGTTTTATTATTTTTCCTCAGTTTGTGAAGGTTGAGATGTATGCTGATTAGAGTTATTTGCAGTTGGAATGGTCTATAAGCCCACCATGATGTAAAAAAGATGCTGAGACTGTAGAAAGAGTACAGAGAAGAGCAACAAAGATGATTAGGGGACTGAGACTAAAACATATAAGGAACGGTTGCTGGAATTGGGTATGTCTAGTTTAACGAAGAGAAGGACGAGGGGGGACATGATAGCAGTGTTCCAATATCTCAGGGCTGCCACAAAGAAGAGGGAGTCAAGCTATTTTCCAAAGCGCCTGAAGGCAGGACAAGAAGCAACGTGTGGAAACTAATCAAGGAGAGAAGCAACCTAGAACTAAGGAGAAACTTCCTGACAGTTAGAACAATTAACCAGTGGAACAACCAGCCTCCAGAAGTGGTGAATGCTCCAACACTGGAAGTTTTTAAGAAGAGACTGGACAGCCATTCGTCCAAAATGGTGTAGGGTTTTCTGCCTGAGCAGGGAGTTGGACTTGATGACCTCCAAGGTCTCTTCCAACTTTTTATTATTATTATTATTATTATTATTATTATTATTATTATTATTATTATCATTATCATCATCATCATCATCATCAAAATTCAGTGGTTCGGTTGATTCCTTCTAGCTGGTTAGTAAGAAGCAACAAAAATTGTGTATTATTAAGATACTAGGTGCATCCACTGCAAAGCTCTCCAATTAATTCCATGTAGATGTTGAAGAATATGTAGGCCAGAACGAATACTATGCAAAACCAAAGAGCTATAGCTTAAATATTAAACTTTATCTCCTAGCACCAACCCTTAGATATGTCTTAATAGGGATTTTATTTATTCATTTTTTTTCTTTGATTTAGACTCTTCTTTTCTGTTCCAATGAGCACTTAATGTAGCTAACAAAACTATATAAGCAAGAACAGATTTTTTAAAAAACTGAAGTTAATAATAAAATACACATTAAATCTTGTACTGGTTTTTATAGGAATAGACTGCATTCCAAAGCTTGGGAGCAATGAAAGAAAAGGCCCCTCCCCCCATGCTGGAAAAATGAACTAGTGATGGTGGGAGCTTCCTGACAAGCCTAATAACTGGACACATTTGTCATGGGAGACTCAGCTTTTAAAATAGTCAGATCCTAAATTGTCGAAGCTTAACTATCAATTCCAACATTTTCAATTATTCCCAATAAGAAATTAGCAATTACTACAGTACTTTCAATAAAAGCATCATATGATCTCTTTAACTTATTCCAGTTGGCAGAGTAGCTGCCAAATTTTCCACCACTTGCCATTTTAGGCACTTTTCAAGAGCAGTTCTGTGAAAATTGCATTGTAGTAGTCAAGATAGGATATCATGAAGGTATGAATCACCAATGCTAAATTTGAACATCACAGGAATGGATGCAACTTTTTTGGGGAGGGGGAAGTACAGATAAGAACAACAAAGATGATTAAGGGCCTGGAGACTGAAACATATGATGAACGGTTGCAGGAATTGGGTATGGCTAGTCTAGTGAAAAGAAGAACCTGGGAAGGTATGAGAACAGTGTTTCAATATTTGAAGGGCTTCTATAAAGAAGAGGGGGGGGGTCAACATATTCTCCAAATCACCTGAAGGCAAGACAAGAAACAATGGATGGAAACTAATCAAAGAAAGAACCAATCTAGAACTAAGAAGAAGTTTCCTAACAGTGAGAACAATTAACCAGTGGAAAAGCTTGCCTTTAGAAATTGTGGGTACTCGATCAGTGGAGGATTTTGAGAAGAGACTGGACAACCACTTGTCAGAAATTCTATAGGGTCTCCTGCTTGGGCAGGGGGTTTGTCTAGAAAATCTCAAAGGTCCCTTCCATCTTTGATAGTACCACTATATTTAAAATTCTTCATTCTCTGAGTTCAGTTTTCTATTTCCCAGGTGGAGCTTCCTCTTGTCCGGATTTATTTTCAGCATGTTCTCTTTCCTGTGGACAATGGTTCAAGCATGCCATGGTTTCCTTCAAATCGGATGGCAAGAAGCAATGAAACTGATTATCATTAACATATTAATGAGATCCCACTTCAAAATAACACCCCCCAGCTATTTCATACAAAATGTTAAACCCCATATTAAGTGGGGAACAGAAGAGCATTCTGTGGAATGCAAGAGGTCAATGTCTTCGTTTTAAAGCAACACCAAGGGAAGACTATCTGCTTAGAACAAGTCCTTCCTACTGCATAACAAAGTCTCTTGACAGATACAGTAAGAAGGGTTTTCTTTTTGATATGCATGAATCCAGCCAAGTTCATTTTTATTCAGGTTTGTGCTGTCCTCCTCTTTGAAATTAAGAAGTAAGTTCAACCTGGTGACAGTGAAGATCATAAGAGCTACTTTGGCATATACACTAATTGTGAGGAAAAAAACTGTGTTAAGCTTCTGCTGCATTGATTGCGTACACAAAGTTCTAATATAAGTAATTATATACATTTAATCTCATTTCTCAGCCATTGGAGATTTGCCTTCAAATTGAAGAACTTTCAAAGAAGGGATTTTCATCACGGCAGGAAAGAAATGGTTACAAATTTCCCTCCTATTTGATTCTGTTGTATTTTGCCCTTTTTCCCATCATGGTGATGTAAATTGCATTTAAAAAATCCCATAGCAATTACATCCAAAGAGGTATTTAACATCATGTTATGGTGTAGGTTTATCCTGAACCACACTTCTGCTTAAGAGAATAGTCATTTTCCAAACTCTCTAAGGATTTCCAAGTAATGAAACACAGGGAAGTTTACTGTATACTCATTTGCTTTTTGTACTAAAGGTATAGTTTTAATAAAATGTTTTGTGATCAGTTTGACTAAGATAGATTAAGAATATAGCTTTAAAATGATATTGAAAGTGCTCAAATTTTAATGAGGATTGCAAAATGGATAACCATTTTCAAAACCCAAGGATTTTATTTGAAAATACTTAAAATTAACTCTTTCAAGCATATTTATTTAAGTGAATTTATCTCTTGTTTTTTTGGGTGTGTATATGTAGGGTTTCCAGGCAACATTTTCATAAGTTTATTGCTTGGGCCCAATCTTCTTAGCTTTAGCAGATGACTACACCACCTACTTTGGATTATGCCTTGAAAATTCATATTAAATTAATATGTAGGACTGTGCAATCTAGTTCAGTGTTTCAGCACATGTGGGAGTACAAACACAGCACCCTTCTTGTGCAATACATTAAAGTAGCTGCCTGTTTGATTTAGGCTGATCCAGCTTCTGTGAAGAGCATTCTTTTCCATCTGCACTATCCTGGAAAAAATGTGTCTAGTTGAATGAGTTGCAGACAATGCTCCTTCATGTTCTGAAATATCAAATCAATTTTGAAACACTGTACAAACCTATTAATGCACACAAATGAAAGTATGTATGAACCTATACAATGAGCAGACCCAGCCATAACATGTACACATTATGTGAGCTCTTTCTGGGGGTGGATGCTGGAAGGTTCCCTACTTTTCAAATTAGCTCCAGGAGAAGAAGTGTATGAGAGATGTCTAGAACTCCGCTGGCAGAAAACAAAGAATGGGTCTGAGCAAGCACAAATAAGAGCCTGAATTAAAGACTACCTTCTGGTGATAAGGATGGCAAAATGTGCTTATTTTTCCACATCCATAGACAGTCACTTGATGTCTGTGTTTCATGTGACTCTTTTGAGTAAGAAGAGGCTAGGGGAGCTTTATAAGGGTCATTATGAGGATTGTACTGAGCATCTGATGATAGTTGCTTGAATGCAGTTGGAGTTAGATTGCAGTTTGCTGGTCTTGTAGAGGTGATTGGGATCCAGTCTTCTCTGGTTAACTGAGTGGAATTTGATCTGGTTATTACAGAGGAGGTGGACAAAGTCCTCAGGGTGGTGAATTCTGTCACCTGTGCATTAGATCCATGTTCCTCCTGAGTAGTTATAGCCTCTTGATAGGTGACATGTGGCTGGGTTCAAACAGTAGTAATTCCTTTTGCCTTGCAGTTGGTGTTGGCTCATGTTCTCAACAAGTCCACAATCCTTGACAACTGGTTGAGGTCAGCTTCAGCCAGTTTTTTGTTTTTTAAATCCAAACTGGAAAAGTTTGAAGAATCATTATGGATTAACCCTTTGTATCCTAAATCCTATTTTATTTTACTTGGAAAGATGACAAGGAATGTGTTTGTGTGCACGTGTGTAGGGGTATTTCTGCCAGAAGAGTAGCTGTCGAAGGAATAATTGCATTTTCTTTTTTGCTTTCTGCCATTTACTTCAACTCACCTTTTGTTCCTTTAGTTTAATCTTCATGATAAAAGACTTGTAACTTCTTTCTAAACCAGCACACTCATTCTACAGAGAATTTAGCTTTTTATAAATGCCGGCTAGTCTGCTAAGAAGAGGGGAAAAGACCAAGGCGGGACGCATTTTTCTCTCTCCCTCTTTCCTGATTAACCTGCAGAGATAAATTATCTGTGGAATAAAATGAATGGAGGCAGCATAAAAAACATTCTCTCCATGAATGTTGGAAGAGGCAGGAACTTTATGCCCAGCAGATCTAGAGATCTTCTGGGGAATCAGAAAGCCTCGTTCATCATATTCCCAAGTCTCTCTCTCTCTTTCTCCCCCCTCCCCCTCTTTCTCTCTCTGTGTGTGGACTTGTAAGCAATATATCCCACTGCAACTGGATTAGGAGTTTTTTTTTTACTGACATGCTATTTTCTTTACTGACAAAGCTGTGTGCTATGAAAAGGAGATTCCTGAATCTTGTTCAGATACATACATACTTAATTACAGCAACCAAGGAAGTCATTTTTGGCACAGTGGTTAAGGCATTAAGCTTACACTGGAGGCTATGGGAGACTATGAGGTTTTGTCCCATCTTAGGGACAAAACCAGCTAGGTTACTGTGGACCAATCCCTGTCTCTTATCCCTGGGAAGGAGACAATGGCAAAGCACTTGTGAAATTTTGAGAAGGAAACTGCGGGGATTTGTTCAGGCACTTTTCAGGAATCAACACTGATCTGAAAGCATCAAATAAACACATTTTAAAAAATCTTGCCACACAGAAAGTGAGCCTGGATTTCTTACCATTTGTATGTGAGGATGATACTAGGCTTTTTTGTCCTGCTGCAGGCTTGAGGGTATTTGCTTGGCAAGAGCTCTGACTGTAGAACTGCCTACCATTAAGGGGTTGTGGTGAATGTAAGGACACATTTTATTAGAACCATTTGCTTTGGCTGGGTTCTGCCAGATGAATCACAAAATGACAGTGTTGTTAGTGGTAAACAGTTTTAATTTATACAGGTGACATTTAAAATGCAAATCAGACCTTAAGATAATTGCTACAATATGGAAGTCTCTTTTGGTTTGGGGAATGTTCACTTTCTGTAGAATTTATGTGAAAAGATTGGTTGAGAGATCTGATGCCTTGCAAACCAGGCTTAGCTTCCATGCTTTCTAAAACCTGCCTCTCATGTAAACAGTTTGAGTCACTTAGCCATTTGGCATAATGGCTTTATGGTCCATCTTATAATTTGCAAATAATTTATATAAGTGTGGAAACCTCACTGGTTCATCAAGACTGATTATGAGGGGAAATGGCCAGATACTCTGTAAATGCTATTTAAGAAAGGAAATATTTAAAAAATCTGAAGAATACTGATTTCTGCTACTATATTTGCAGATGAAGTATGAGAGAGGGGTACTATAATACTCAAAGTGATTGCTTGCCTTGGTTTGGTTGGAGATTTTGAAAAGGAGTGAAGGAGAAGGTGAAGAAAGGCTCCATGTCCCAGCTGGATGTTCTGAAAGACATGATCTCAAGAACTTACTATTATATGTCTTTACCCATGCAAATTCAAACCTACAGTATATCATTTTCCTGATGCTCAGAGAAATATAGGAAGCATTTAGCATATGGTACGATATGCACATAGCAAATCATGATCTGTACTTCAACAAAATGATGGAATTTCTTTGATCAACAAGGGTGAATCATTTCACTATGAAGTATTTTAAAGAGGGGGGAAATCTATACTTATATAGATTTTTAAATAAACATATACTTATGCTTGAAGTAGTGCTTTTTTCTTAAGCATAATAATAAATAGAAGGATACAGTTTCTGTTTGCCCTTCAAGGTATTCTGAGAAACCAAAGTCATGCAGAAAAATACTGCCTTAATTATAATAGATCTAGTAGGGGAATCTTGTAAATCTGGTGCTTCCCATCTCGTTCCCTTTATCTGTGGAAGGCCTTGTTTGAGATATTGCCTCACATTCCATTCCTGCCCTGGACTTGGACCTGTTTTATCTGACCATTGCCTTGGTAGCAGCCCTTCCTTCTGTCCCTCAAGGCCATGCCCTTTCTCCAACACAACTTGGAAGTTTATTAAAGTGATACCAGATAAATGAGAAAATGTAGCAGAAATGGTGAGATATGGCAGAAAGTTATATCAATAAATGGTGATAGAAGTACTGTTTGTTATAGTTTATTCTAGTTAGAAGTGTCAGAAGTTGTAACTTTTAGTTAGAAGTTAGAAGTTCATTCCAGTTAAAAGTGTCATTGATGCAAGAGAAGAAGCAATGGATGGAAACTAATCAAGGAGAGAAGCAACCTGGAATTAAGGAAAAGCTTCCTAATAGTGACAATAATTAATCAGTGAAACAGCTTGCCTTCAGAAGTTGTGAGTGCTTCATCACTGGAGGTTTTTAAGAAGGGACTGGACAGCCACTTGTCTGAAATGGTATAAAGTCTCCTGCTTGATCAGGAGGCTGGACTAGAAGACCTCCAAGGTCCCTTCCAGTTTTATTCTGATTGATTGATTTTTAGGTTTTTATCTGTATCAAAGAAAGTAGGAAGATACCTCTTTTCTGCAGCTTTGTTTTCTTTTTGTTTGCACTTCCTTTGACCCTACCCCTTTCTTTTAAACATTTTACTTTATTATTGTATTGTTTTTTTGAAATTTAATAATGTTTTGAAAGGGAAAGTTATACATAGCAGGAGCCTTCCAACTGGAATGGCACAAAGCTCGGTCAGAGAATGAGCTGAATGAATACGTCTGAAGAAAATGGAATAAAGCCAAACTTTGATTCATTTGGCAAGTTTCAGAATAAGATGACAAAAAGACATCGTTTCCTGAATGAATGTGGCTGAGAATTGTAATTCAGTAATCTGGAAATTGTCAAGTGGAAAGATGCTACTGTCAGTTTTTACTCATATTTGAACCTTGGAGAGGTTAGAGAGTCAGCTGTATCTAAGACAGGATCTGCAAATTTTTATAGCTGATATTACTCTAGCCGACTTTTGATTCATACCATTATCCCCTGTCCACTCACAAAGAATGGTAGTGAAACTTGAGTAGGAGTTAGCAAGGAGCAGGATAATTGGAGAGTTTTCTGAAATAATGCATCTGGCACAATTTTATTGCTGATGCATTTTATTGTTTGTTAAGAATGAAGTCTAAATGGAACACATTGAATTATTGCACTCTTTCATGCTATACTTCAGCAAATCAGACTGCCTTTTTGTATGCATATTTCAGAATGGAGAAAATGCACAATTGTAAGCAATTTGCATGGGCCGTGCCACTTTTTGTATCTCATATGTCATATTTCAATGCTATTTAGCAAGTGAGATATTTAGGCCCTTCCCCCTTTTTGACTGACCACAAATTGAGTGCAGGGAAGGGGGGATCTATAACAACCCAAGCAGCCAAAAATGAGAGAAGTGTTTCTCTCTGGTGTCCCAGTCCCAGATTATTTAAACTCTTAATCCCAGAATCTTAAACTTTGCTTGGTATCTTGGTAGCTGGTAAATACCTTTATTTACTTGAAAATTAAGTGGATCCACTTCAATATTCTAATCAGGTAGTGAAGCTCTGATATCTATTGGTTACTTTCAATTTCACAGCTGTTTTGAAAGGTGACATATACAGGTGATCCTTGACTTACAACAATTTGTTTTTAGTGACTGTTCAAAGTTATAACAGCACTGAAAAAAGTGACTTATGACCATTTTTCACGTTTATGACCATTGCAGCATTTCTGTGGTCACATGATCAAAATTCAGATGTTTGGCAACTGACTCATACTTATGACAGTTGTAGTGTCCTGAAGTCATGTGATCACCTTTTGCAACCTTCTGACAAGCAAAGTCAATGGGGAAGTCAATTCACTTAACAAGCCATGTTACTAAGTTAACAACTGCAGTGATTCACTTAACAACTGTGGCAAGAAAGGTCATAGAATGGGGCAAAACCCACTTAACAACTGTCTTGCTTATCAACAGAAATTTTGGGCTCAATTTTGGTAGCTCTGAATACGGAAGTCTCTACATGAGTCTCTTTCAAGGCATGACTAAAACTACCTTTTAAACCTTTGCTCCATGATATAAGATGGTGTATGTTTATGCTAAGCAGCTAACATAGATTATATCTATCTTTGCTGTGTTGTAAAACAAAAGCAGTGATCACGTAAGCTAGGAACAAAGTCAGATGGTGTTTATTCTTGGATTTTACAGGAACTAGTGTGCTTTTTGCTAGTACCAGCTGGTTCAACTAAATAAGTATCTATTAGATAGGATATTCTTATTTGTTGATGTGTTGTTGTTTTATTTTCAGTTATATTGCTTTGATTGTATAATTTTGTTCATCTTGGTTTCAATTACACTGACCACCAGGCAACATACAATCAGTTTGGTCCTATTAGTGCAGCCTGATGTTATTTCATGAGTTCAAACTCTTTGCTGGGAATTAAACTCAAAGATCTTCATACTTTAGACGAGCACATGCAATGCATTAACATTAGGAGCTGTCCATGGTCTGGTACTTTGCGGTTACGAGAAAGGATATAGAGACTATTAAAATGGCATATAGCATACAGTACATCTTTCTTTAAGTTCTCAAGTCAGAGAAATACAGGTGGTACCTTATGTCATACACCATTTTTGAGGTTTTTCCTGGAAAAAGAGGGGAAATGTTTTTATTTTGACACAGTGTATATTCTATATGGTGTTTTCATAAATATGGTTTATTTATTTATGCATCAAATTTAGAGACCACCCATCTCACTCAAACATTAGATTTCTTCCTATTGGCATTTATCAGATGTGGACATTCAGATGTTATTCTATGGAGTTCAAACCTTGTGCCAGGCATGACACAATATAACATCTGTATCCGTCTTCTCTGACACTTTAAGAGAAGCTGGACATATATACTGTTCTGATAGGTTTGACCTGCACAGACCACTATAGAATATGTGGGAGTTTTCCTTTTGTTGCAGTCAACTTCTTTTATTCAACTGCATCTTATAATATAATAGAAGAATCCAGAACAAGGCTTATAAGGCACCACAATGTTCAGAGTCTCAGTTTTTGAAAATAACCATTTTAAACTGATTTTAAAGTAACCCCTTCTTCATATACTGCAACTGTTAAGTATGTCAGTGCTTCTGCTAATTTTAGATCCCTTGATATTGCTTTAATACATTCTCACTATCTCATCACAGAATTTACTCAATTATATCTTCTGTGTACGCATGTGTTGAATACCACTGTCTACAGCACCTGAAGGGAAGTCTGACATCATTATCAGATTTAGAATTGTTTTACTATCTACAACTTAGAGCAGCGGTTCTCAACCTATGGGTCGCGATCCCATTTGGGGTCAATTGACCATTTCACGGGGATCACCAAGCAAGCCTGTCCACCATTTTTCCCCCTTTTCCGGCGGGTGCCTTACCTCCCTTGGGCTGGGCCAGCCGGTGGCCCAGCCGGTGGTCAGCCTGCTCCGTCTCTGCCACTTGCCAGCTACGCCTCGGCCGGCGCAGGGGGCAGCACCACACATGCGTGGCGCTCCCAGGCAGGGAAACTCCTTGACTTACGACCAGTTGGGTAGTCATCGACTTACGACCAGTTTAGTCCTCGACTTATGACTGGTTTAGTCCTCGACTTATGACCGGTTGGGGGGTTGCGGCATTAAAAAGGTTGAGAACCACTGACTTAGAGGAATGTTTATCATGTGTTATCATCTTATATGGCACACTTAGCTGCTTCTCTTCTCCATTTCTTCCCTGCATTTTTCTCCTGATTCATTAGGAACAACATCTTTGAATTTTCTAACATTCATCCCATTGTTCTTTGTTTGCTATATTTGGAATTCCCTGACACTAGTTACTTGTCTTTCATGGGATTATTTGTTTCTAAGAATGAAGGATGGGTGAAAAAAACAAAGATGATGTGGGACATGTGTAAAAAGTGGCACAGCTTCAATCATGCAGCCATGGCCGCCATTTTGACTTCTTCTCACACAGTCACAAGCACCTCTGAACTGTGGAAATTAGAGATATTGGTTCTCAGTACATAAGGAAGTTTTAAGCACCTTATGTTTCTTTAAAATTTTTATTTTTATTTATTTTCATATTTTTGAACTGTTCATCTCTCTCAGAGAGGGACTCCAGGCAGTGTATCATAAAATGTTCACATATAAAAATAGTATATATATATTTAAAAAATATCTAAAATTGTCTAGGAAAACCTGTCTCAGAATGTTTATTTTAATTTCATCTGCTCTTTTCCTGAACATAATAACCTCTCTAAAGAGGAAAAACAAGGGGAAAAAACGCTTTAATTACTAACTTTTGTAATTCCAAAGGAGTTTTCACTGTTAAAATCCAGCTGAGATTGCCACTGAATATGCCCCCAAGGTTCCAGTCTGTTTCTCAGGTGTTAGAGAGCTTTTAAAATTGAGAAGAGGAGTGGGCAGACTCTTGGAGATAAACTGCCTTCAATCCTCACCTGAAAAAGTCCTCCAGTATGACATTTGACCTGAAATCACACCACCAAAATCTGGAGGCAAAAATGACTAAATTGGATGCTGCAATTTCAATCCATTTTGGAGAAATGGGGAGAATTTAAGAAAAGACATGAGAGTTGTTTGCCTCAAATTTCTACTAGTATTTTGAAAGGGAAACCCCCTTCCCCAAATCACATGATCCCAAGTGAGTAATTTTCTTACTCAGTTTCAGCAGTCTGATTTCAGGATGTGGGATGTATGTGTGTGTGTGCAAATTGCCCCCTCCTTCCCTGCCATTTCCTTTGCCCCAATCCATTCAAGTCCCAACCCAGGGCATCATATTCCTTTGGAGCTGCTGTGTTTGGCCAGTGACAGCAAGGAAGACAGTTGCGAGTGTGGAAGAGTGAAAGAGGAGCAGAAATGGCACAAAAAGGGAAATAGCGTGGAGCACCATGTACCCAATTACATGATTATCCATGATGGAAAATAATGTCTCCTTTCTACTTATGCCTCTGACGGTCACAAGATGTTACTTCAAATCTTTATTTAAAACCTAACCATAGTCTGAACTTGGGATCTGATTGACTTTTTGCTTACTGGATTTTGTTGCTTTGTGTGAAAACTTAACTAGTAATAAGATTAAAAGACATTTGCCTAAGATTCCTTTGCTCCCTCATAAATTGTCTTGGATTCATTTCAAAGATATTAACTCCTATTTCCAATTTTGCTTATTTCTTTGACCTATTTGGATGCCTCACTAGCCCAGAAGATCCTTCTGTCTTGAAAATGCTTTATTCTCCCACAAAGCATTCATTGAGTCGGTGGCCAGTCTCACAGGTGACCTGACTGGCAATGCTTTTTGACCTCTTTTGTAAGGTAATTATAAACTCGTCAGTTCCACTTTTTCTATTTTCCATTTCTTATTTCTCTCCTCCTCCAATCCCCTTTGTATTCTGGATTTTTGCAGAGCCATCCTGTCCCTATTAATTCCTAATGATCACATTTTCCTCCATATTTTCGAACACTATTTTCCTCATTAAATGTTTCCAATTTACATTTTTTTAAAATGAACCTAATACATGGGCCAGGGAGAGCATCTCTTTTTGTAACAGGCTGAGTGGGTTTGTGTGCTTATACTCTTTTAAAATGTCTGTTGCTAAAATGAATGTCATGAAGGATATATAAGTCCTCGGTTTTGTCTCAACAGGAGGAAAGTAAAACTTGCAATAGTGGTTAATTGGAAGCTTATAGAAATAAGAAATGCTCAATTCTTATTTATCTTTCTTATCTATCATCTTTGTCTTTTTATTTCACATGAAGATGTTTTCAATTTCAAAAAAGTGGTCTATTAGCAACCATTTTATTTCCCAAGATTAAATTTTTATCCTTATTTTCACTTATGTGTTCTTTTCAAAGTTTCTAGAGATCATATTCAATGAAAGTATTAACATAAGCTGTATTAAAAATTGCAAGCGAGATAACACTGGTTCCAGGAAGCCTTTACAATCTCTTTTTCAAAATCCACCTGCATCAGAGCCATTTTCCTCAATCTGAAAATAGCTCTATGTAATTTCTATAGACATCTTGTCTATTACAAACAATTCCCATACTTGAGAAAATCATCCCTTAATGGGTGGGACCCACAGGCATTTCCTTTATGAAACCGCTTGAAATTTGGCTGCTTATAGCAGAAACCCTACTAACCCATGCTGGGCATGCAAAATTTTCTCTGTTTTTATTTTTAATAAGCCAGTTGAATGTAAGTGGTTTCAGGAGGATCATAAAGTCTCTAATTTTTTTCATATACCCAAAGAGCTTTGGCCTGAGCAGCAAATATACCTTTATTGAAGTAGCTTGTAAAGATGAATTCCAGGGTTGTTTTTCATGAGAATGATATACTGTATTTGACTTTCTTTGTGGTGTGAAACGTGGATATCAGCTGGCCTCTGGATGGTTTTACCAAACCTTATTATAACATGTCCTTAAGCCATCTCTCATCTATCTTTCTCGCATCAGGTTTAGGAATATGCCTGTGATCCTTTTCATCACATAAGTTGGAACATCTGTTGTCTTTGTTATTGGATCTGCAGGTTAATTTTCACATTCAGCATGGTGTCCAGTTTTGCTTCTTTTAGTCAGAAGATTAAATCGGCATGGAAACTTGCTTCAGGTTGGAAATCATCTATAATGTAATGTTCCAGAAAGAAAAGATAAATAACTTTCCTAACAATATGCTCAATCAGTTTGCTTTAGCCAGGTAACTTTAATTTCTGCCAGTGATCAAGAAAAAATAATCATCTGTCTCTGTGTGCATGTGTGTGTGTACAAGCAGGGGTGGTAGGGAAAGATCCATTTGGCTTATTTGCTGAAGCATTTTGAAAAAAAAAGAACAGAATAAGAGTCATTTCAGACTGATCATCTAGCTTTATTTTATTTTGTAAAATCTATTAATGTAGGCAACTTCTTAGTTTACGGGGTATACATATTTGCGGTTTACATTTGTACCTCCTTCCATCCTTTAATTGTGTAGCAGATGTTTAGGCTGTTTTCAGATCTTAATACAGTACAGATGTCCTCAATGGCCATTTGTGCCAGAGATTACTTTAAACTACTGAGACTTATATTTAGAGGCCTCCAGTCACAAGATCCCCTATATGTCTCTGTCCTTATTTCTCTCTACATTTTTGCTCATTCTTTACGTTCCTTTGAGCAGAGCCTGTTTTTGATTCTTTACTTCACAATCATGGTCTCTGGTTCAGAACTTTAAGAATCTTTCCTGACAACCCTGAAGTCAGCTCCTCCTCCATGCCCATTTTGTGGCCTTTAAAAAAGGGTTAAACACCTTGCTTTGTGAAGAGTGGTCCAGTGTAGTGTAATGAGGGAGATTGTATGCTTTTACTGGTAATGGGCCATCCCTTGACTTTATTCTTATTTATAATAAGGATTCCTATCTAGCTGTGCCTATGAGACATCTATCAAATCTTAATTTAGATGCTGTAAAAGCCTAGTCAGATTAGGAGACCTGTGATCTACCATACATCCTGGTGAGAAGAGGCTGATAACTTGTGATGGCCTTTGTATAGGAAGACTGCCATCACCTATATAATCCTTAAAGGATTAGCATGGTGGCTATAGACCAGGGGTGTCAAATTGCTGGCCCACGGGCCAGATGCATCATAGCAAAACCACACCCACCCCATTGCCAGCAATGGCAAAAAAAATCATGATACGTCGTGACACATCATGTGATGTTGCGGGTTTGACACCCCTGCTATTGACCTATCAATAAAAATCAAATAACCGGTGATTTGCTCCAATATCAGAACTAAATGAGTGCTCAGATGGATCAACCAACCTAATGAGGACACAGCTGTCTCTCATGAGCCTAAAACCAACCCTGTTGATTGCACGCTACTGAAACCATCCACTTAGCCTCTTTTCCAAACAAATATGTCTTACCATGTAACCTGTCCTCAGTCTCCAGTCTATACGCTGAAAACCTCCTCTGATATATGGCCCAATCTGTGAAAGCTACCTTGAAAGCTTCAGTCTTTCACTGAATCATATTAGTCCTCAGAAAGAGCAGATATCAAGCTTCAAAGGAACGTTATTCTGCTTCAGCCATTGTTGTTTCTTAGTTTGCTTACAGACCCAGGGGGGAGGAGAGATCACCATAGGTGTAAGTGTAAGTGGTCCAGCATCGAAACCAAGGTCATCGGAGAATATTTGGCTGAGAACTGAAGATTTTTCTCAAAACAATTGTCTGACACTTAATTGGGGAAAGTGTCAGACAATTGGGGGAAAGGGAGCTTCCGTACTTTTAATTTACTCTTCTGGCACCATTTTAGCCAGAACTGATTTTCTATTTATCAGTGCTGATATGCTATGCTCAATAAAGTTTTGCATTAGAGATTGGACTGTTGCAGCTGTGCTTACTTCATTGGGATCATCAGTCGGAACCTTGACATCAGGCTCTTTATATGCTTTCACAGATTGGTAACCTTCTAAGGTTCTAAGACAACTCGCCATGGGCAACTCGCTACAGCCCTTCAGATCTAGGCTCACTTGCCACACCCAACTTGCTGCGGGACAACTCACCACTGGACAACAGTTATACTAATATTGAAGAAATGGTGGGATAGAATCATTAAATAAAGAGTGCAAAAGAAGGGACAAAATAAAATGTGAATGACAAAAATTTAAAAAAAAATTGAATTATTTTAAATCATTAAATTGAATTGTTGAATTATTCTGCAGTGAGTTGTCCCACAGTGAGTTGGCCTCAGTGAGTTGTCCCATTTTGCCCTCTAAGATCTCTTGTCTTCTTTCTCCATTTTTCCTGAGAGCAGGAAGAGTTGTATCACAACATATACTTTTCAGTTTTCTTGAGGAAATATTAACATTTTGCCACAATAACAGTCTAGGTGGGCATTTTGGAGTGTTTAAGATTCTATAACTTCTCCATAACTTGTGGTGGCCTGTGTTACAATATATATCAAGAATTATGTTACTCCATGCTATAGTTGCTCCTGTGCCAAGCTTTTTTGTTCATTGCAGTTCCATTTCTCCCCTTGCACTTCTGTATGTAGTTACTTAAGACTTTGCGAATGAACCGTTATGGGCTCAAATTGTGTGTTTCGTTTGGCTTCATATTTGCTTGCAATGAATATCCTTATCTAGCCGAACCATGTCTATGAGGTTTCTGCCAAGTCACAGTCTAGAAGCCGAATTAAGCTGGATCTGTGATTTATTGCAGACTCCTGGTCAGCAAAGCCTGACAGATCAGAGCTAATAGGAGCTTGAAAAAAAAATCAAACAAGGGAAGAGTGGTTGAACTAATTCAGTTTATGTACACCTGAAACCAATATATTAAATGTGAGAAAAATATTAGCAGGCTATGTCTAATTACAGTATTATAATTCAGAAATAGAGAATATTAGCAGGCTATAGCTATTTACAATACTATAATTCAGAAAGAGAATATTAGCAGGCTATGGTCATTTATAGTATTATCATTCAGAAATAATTTTTTAAAAAGATTAAGTCACGAAAGCTGAATGCAACATCTAATTACAGTGGTAAAAAAGATTTATTTGGAAGACTACAGTATAAATATATATGTCCAATACATGGTGGTTATCTCTCTTCTGGTACTATAAATGCCGAAGGAGGTTGTTTTTAATGACTGCAACTGATCAGGACTTTAATTTTACCCATTACTTGAATACCTCATGTGCAAAAGTAATTTAATTCAGACATTGCAATTAAAGAAACAATTATCTGTCATGTTTTATGTGGGCCTCCAGGTTCACCTGCCAATTCTTTCTTTTCTAATCATGTTAAGCATTTAAAATATGAAATTGACCATGTTCTTAGAAAAGGTCAGAATTTTTCCCCTTTCCTCCCCCCCCCCCACATATGTCCCAAAAGACACATCAGTTGCAACAATTTTTAAAGGACAAGCAAATGCTTCTGAGCCATGAGATGTAGCTTTAACTGGAATGTAAATGGAGCTTAGTATCTATTAAGGTTAGGTGTGCTTTGAAAATGATTGGGGGGGCGGGGGCGGGGAAAGCTTCAGACTTCATGGGACTGCACAGCCTCTCTGCTATTCATAACTTTTTAAGGCTTCTTCATAAAGTAGAAAAAAGGAGGCTGATGTTTAAAAGAGCTGCATTAAATAAAGCTTACATGGCACCAATGCTGCCCCTCTTTCCAAACTATTCTAAAACTGCAAATCTTCACATTGGTGGGAGGTGGCCCCACCAGTCAATGTAGCTTGCTGTTGTTAGTTGTGAAGTTGTGCCCGACCCATCGTGACCCTCCAGGCCTTCCTGTCCTCTAACATCTTCTGGAGTCCATTTAAGCTCACAACTACTGCTTAAGTGACTCCATCCAGCCACTTCATTCTCTGTCGTCCCCTTCTTCTATTGCTCTCAATCTTTCCCAGCATTAGGCTCTTCTCCAGTGAGTCCTTCCTTCTCATTAGGTGGCCAAAGTATTTGAGTTTCAACTTCAGGATCTGGCCTTCTAAGGAGCAGACAGGGTTGATCTCCTCTAGGACTGACCAGTTTGATCGCCTTGCAGTTCAGGGGACTCGCAGGAGTCTTCTCCAGCACCATAGTTCAAAGGCCTCAATTCTTTGGTGCTCAGCCTTTCTTATGGTCCAACTTTCACAGCCATATGTTGCAACTGGGAAAACCATGGCCTTGACTATACGTACTTTTGTTGGCTGGGTGCTGTCTTTGCTTTTTAATATGCTGCCTAGATTTGCCATAGCTTTCCTCCCCAGGAGCAAGTGTCTTTTAATTTCTTGGCTGCAGTCCCCATCTGCGGTTATCTTGGAGCGCAGAAAGATAAAATCTGTCACTACCTCCATTTCTTCCCCATCTATTTGCCAGGAATTGAGAGGGCCAGATGCCATGATCTTGGTTTTCTTAATGTTAAGTTTCAAGCCAACTTTTGCACTCTCCTTCTTCACCCACATCAAGAGGCTCTTTATTCCTCTTCACTTTCTGCCATTAGAGTGGTATCATCTGCATATCTTAGGTTGTTGATATTTCTCCCAGCAATCTTAATTCCAATTTTTGATTCATCTAGCCCTACCTTTCTCATGATGTGCTCTGCATATAAGTTAAATAGGCAGGGCAACAGAATACAGCCTTGCCGGACTCCTTTTCCAATTTTGAACCAATCAGTGGTTCCATGTCCAGTTCTCACTGTTGCTTCTTGACCCACATATAGGTTTCTCAAGAGACAAATAAGATGGTCTGGTACTCCCACCTCTTTAAGAACTTGCCACAATTTGTTGTGATCCACACAATCAAAGGCTTTAGCATAGTCAATGAAACAGAAATAGGTGTTTTTCTGGAACTCCCTAGCTTTCTCCATGATCCAGCGTATGTTGGCAATTTGATCTCTAGTTCCTCTGCCTCTTCGAAATCCTGCCTGTACTTCTGGAAATTTTCAATCCACATACAATGTGGCTTAGGGACACCTTACTGCACTTATCCTTGAGGTGGAATTGATTTTATTATGTCAGCAATGACACCATTTTCTTCAGGCCTACAGGGAAGCTTGAAAAAAGCCAAGCCACTTCGGTACAACTTCTAAATCATTTTCAAAACATGCCATATTTATATTTATATTTTAGTTAATTATGTGCTGGCATCAGAACATTCTGGCATTCTGGCACAATGTGTCAAAGCTCATTGATTTGAGTTTCACAAAGTTGATTGCCTCCAATGAGGTCTATCTGCCTGGGGAAGAGCAATGCCAGGAGACCAGCTGAAGCCAATTTGAAAAACAGGGAAATCCCATTGTGTGAATGGATATCTGCAGACACTGGATTGCTTCAAATGATATTTTATTCCAATTTATAAAGTCTCAGTAGTAGGTGTATCCTCTGCAATATCTAGTACATCTGCATTCAAGTGTTAGAATGTTCTGCATTTGCCTACTGTTGGGCTATTCGTTGCTTGCTGCCATTGGAACTAATAAGAAATATCAATATCAAAACATGAGTAAAAAGCAATGTAGAGAAAGGTAATCTAGAATATAAAATGGTTCCTTTAAAGCTTGTAGATCAATGGTTAAGTCTGTTCTGTTAGTGTTCTCTATTTTTATTTGGTGCCTGTTATGCTTCAAGTATTGTGTTGTTACTTTATCTGATGAAATTGTTTTGAATGACAAAAGACAGATCAATCTGAAGACAAAAGAATTGTGTCTACAGACCAATATTTTCTGTAGTATGAATTTGCTCCTCACTTTTAACTATCTGCATCACAGGCTCTTTCTTTTGAATTGTGGTTAGATGTTTGCAAGAATTTTACCATCAAATTAAGTTCACTGTTTTGAAAGGCTCTAATATCCATAAATTGAACATTTCTGAATGGGAATTGAAAATACAGTTTGACTGGCTTAGTCTCTTTATGAAAAGCTCCACCTCTGCAGAGCAAAGATGTCATTTCCCTCACCTCCTGTCATTTAAACTTGTGGGACACAGTAATTTTACAGTTTCCTCGCAGGAGTTGCCATTCAAAATAGTCATGGTGATTTTCTATTCTCTCATTCTTTGGAAAGATTTGAAAGACCAGACTTGCTGGTCTTTCATTCTTCATAGTGGTCATTGTCTCATTTGGTCACAGAGACATTTTCAGTTAGACATGACTCACACTGAAGCCTCAAGTTATTGTTAAGTTATTGATAGCAAGAGTATCAAGGTGAGCAAAATCTATAATGCTTTGTTTTATTACTTTGCAAAGAAATCAAGTGACTGGAAACAAAAATCTTTGGGATGGGACAGAGAACCACAATCAAGATAGCAAATTTCACTCTGGCTTTGTTTCCTGCAGGTACAAGGATAGGTGGGGTAATAGAGAAAAGCCTAAAGTCTAATCCAAGGTTAGACAACTTTCTAGATATCTATGATAATAGTGAAGAGATCACTGTAGTTAAGCAAATTGCTTATCACATCTTAAAGCCTCAAGTTTCATATTAAAAAAGGAAAGGCATGCATATTGTATGTAACCACAGGATGGCTGTAATGTGTGAATCTAGTCACTAAGTCAGGGGTGTCAAACTGTCAGCCCAAGGGCTGGATGCATCTTAGCAAAATTGCGCCCACCCCATTGCAACGTCACGTGATGTTGCGAGTTTGACACCCCTGCACTAAGTAATGTGGAAGCAGAGACAAGGTATGGGAAATGTTTTCACTCAAGCAAATCAAATGTGAATTCATTACTTTAGCATTCTCATCATAAGGCTTGACTTCTATAATTATACACTGTTAATAAAACATTATCATTTCAATTCCTTCATTTAATTCTCTGCTGCAGTTAATGAATTTAATTACACACAGCATAGTGGAATTTAAATTGTCATAATGCAAATAGTTACAAAGGATTTAGTTGTATGACTATGTAAAATGCAAACTAGTTTTTTCTCATTTACTTAATATCAATTACATAAAATTACAACCTTTTTTCCCCAATTATATAGCCTGCTTAAGTTACCTGTTGCATATAAATTCATTCTGCTGCTACAGTATATATTACCTATTGGAATAACATCTCAGAAATAATTGCTGAGAGGATAGTTTGAAGATGATCCATTGGATATCCTCTTTGAATGCTACTGGGCAGGCCTTTTTCTTTATTCTCTGAAGAACACCACTCCACGAACGCCAAGATAAAAGCAAGGAGAAGAAGTCCTGTTTTGCTTTGTTAAATGGGATATTCACCTCTGAAGTCATTGGTTTAACACTGTATTAACAACTTTCAGATATATGGACTTCAACTCCTAGAATTTCTCCAGTCAGTCACTATAAACACTGGTTTAGCAGATTGTGATGGACTACAGGAAAGAGGCAATTTTTCAGGAATAAGAGAGCATATTCCAAGGAGGACTATGTTCAGTTTGGCAAGATTCTGTCTATACGGCATGAGCAAATGAATTGAAATTCGGCTGAGTTATTCTTGGGATGGGCCTGACATAGATAATTGCCCTTGATTTCTTACCTGTAGGAAGACTGATATGCAGCTGAAGCTTTTGCTTATTTTGTTTGTTTTGCTTCATCCATTTTTACTTTGAATCTGTCAGAATTAGAATAAGCTCTACAAAACTATTTCCAGATCTGGTATGAGAAAAGGTCTCTATCCCTTGTCTAAACTTAATGAAATTAGCATTAAAAATGATTTCTGGCATAGTTCAACCTATATGAAAAGCCTGAGAGATGAGTCCTCTGCGGAAGAAGAAAGAAGATTTTGCATATTATATGAGGTACATTAAAAAAAACACATTCTGGTTTCTGATTCTGAAATGTTGATAGGTATGCTGATCTTCTTAAAGAGGCTGTGGAGTCTCACCAAAAGTTAGATGTTTGTCAGACCTTATGGAAAAGGCTGCTGCTTTTTAAAATTTATTCTTTGAGAATTCCTTTCAATTTTCTCTTATTTTACAGTTGGTAGTGGCAAACTGTGGTTGTTGTTGTTTCTACCCCTCTAAGTTTCCTTGGTTGTCTCTGCTCCTCAGTTTGAAAAAGTTCAATGGAAGAAGGTCCTTCATGTGGATTTCCAGTGAATTCAATTAGAATGTAGAATGTGGCAGACTTCTGAGAGATAAAAGATAGATTCTGAATTTTGTTGAACTGATTTTAGTTTCTTAAGCTATTGAAGATTTTGTGGAGTCTTATTACTTTGTTTAACAAGCTAGGATTTGAGAAAGAAGAAAAACCATGGTACAATATGAAGAAAAAATGCATTACATTTGCATTAAAATCTTCTGTGTGATAAATATGATCCATTATATGATACATTTCAATTGCAAAAAAAAAGAAAAAAAGAAAAAAAACCCCAAACCCTATTTTCCAGTAATATCATCTTAATGCAAAGCTTTGGTTTTGATTAACGGTCCTGGTCCAGGTATCATTAAATAATGATTATTTTCTATTATAAAATTTGCATATCTTAGTTCAATACCATAAAGGGATTGGTTGGGTTTAGACTTTTGTATAAATGCAAAGAAAGTTTATAGTAAATGCCATGAAGGTCAAATAATATAATTTCACTGAATCCAGAGGATTAACAGGAGGTTTGCATCCTTTCTTTCTGCATTAATTTCTTACTTTACATTCACTGAAAATGAGGAATTCGAGTTCAAGCAGCTTATCCTGAGATGATCTACGGAATGCCATTGAATCAAACTAGTTTAACACGGGCTTATCATTTACAATTCAGTATACGTACTTGGTTGATCTTATTGAAGCTCAGATATTAAGCAGGTTAGTCCTTGAATAGGGAATCCCTTTAGGAAATACCAAAGTTATAGACTAGACAAAAAAATATTTAAAAAGTCACCTTGGACAAACCAAGATGAGATGGCCAACCACTTTTCTACTGTTGCCCAAGCATCAACCGTACCACCTGTAATATCTGTAGTGTCTATAATATCTATAGTGCAGGGGTGTCAAACTGCTGGCCTGTGGGCCAGATGCATCATGGCAAAACCACACCCATCCCATTGTTGGCAATGGAAAAAAAGTCACGATACATCATGACACATCACGTGATATTGCGAGTTTGACATGCCTGCTATAGTGGAGGTTGACCAGGAGTCAACACAACTTGAGAGAGAACTTACTTTAAACAACAACAATACCTTGAATCTGCTAGTCTATCTGATGTCCCTGCCTTGATCCTTGAACTTGCTAGTCCTTCTGATATTCCTGAAAATTCTCTCAGAGGAGATGAGTTTCCTTTCCTGAACATAAGAGAAAAGCATTTGGTGGGGAAGAAGAATGTGATAGAGAGCTTTTCTGACTTATTCTCCAAGTCTAGAAGTATATAGATCAGTGATGGCGAACCTTTTAGAGACTGAGTGCCCAAACTGCAACCCCAAACCCACATGCATCGTCGAGTGCTGGGTGGGTGTGGCCAATTGGGTGGGCGTGGCTGCGGTGGTAACGGCAGACTGGGTGGGACTAAAAAGTTCAATCAATCAATTCCAACTTTGCAAGATCTTTTTTTTCCCATGAGAAGTTGAAATTGACTGATTGAACCTTTTTTTTTTTTTTGCACACAGTGGCAGAAGCCTAAAGTGAAAAGGTTTTATAAAACCCAGCTGAAGGAC
The DNA here is from genome assembly GCF_016545835.1 of Crotalus tigris. Lineage (NCBI taxonomy): Eukaryota > Metazoa > Chordata > Lepidosauria > Squamata > Viperidae > Crotalus > Crotalus tigris. Next base: position 329,231 of record NW_024100451.1, read on the forward strand.
TGGGGTGACGGCGCACATGCCCACAGAGAGGGCTCTGAGTGCCGCCTCTGGCACCCGTGCCATAGGTTCGCCACCACTGATATACATTATAGAGGGGAAAGAAAGAAAGCCATTTAAATACAAAAGATGAACAGAGGAAGATCCTGGAAGTTGATAATATTTGTATAATAGTTAAAAAAAACAGCAAACGTGTCATTTCATACTGCAAAAATGTGGCGGTAAACCATTCATACTTTTTACCCAAAGAACCACACAGATAGAAAATATAAAAACAATTGAAAATATAGCCCCAGGTGATGGGCAGCTGATGTTGGATGGCATTAAAAATGTGCTTTTAAGTAACAGGCCATTCTGCACAAATTGGAAAATTATTGTCTTGGCAATTGTTAGGTGCAACGTTTATTAGGATTCATTTAATGTTCCTACTCCTTATTCAATTTTGTGGTCCTTGAAATCTAGCTTTGCCCATTTCTCTAATTTCCCAGGATTGCTTTTAAGTCTGTTTCTGTCTTCTACATTAACCAACATTTAATGAGGATTTCTTTCAGTTATTTACTGAAATTAATAAAATGTATAAAACCTAGGCCTGAACTTTGTGAGATTCCCTTCAGTATTTCTTTCATTTTGATAAGGTGCCATTGATAAGTACATGACTTGAATATAGTTCCTAAGTCAACGTTGTACATCCTTAATTTTCATTCTATTGGGAGCCAATTTGTCAAATGCTTTGCTGAAATTATGTCTACAGTATTTCCCAAAATCATTATTTCTCACTTTATATATACAACATTCCCATCAAGCAGTAGGGATGATAATCAAACTAAACATGAGGTAACATTTGTGTGGTAAGGCTTGTTATTGATCAATGCATGATGATTATGACAGGTAATTACCATATCATTATCAAAATGCTATGGATCAATTGCTTCATGATTTGTTCTCATATTTTCTCAGATACAGATATCAAATTAACTGCTCCATATTTTCCTGAATCTTCTTTCTTTAGGTAGAGATTTCCTTTTTTTTTATCACCTGGTATATCATCAATTCTTCAAAGTTTAACAGTCCAGCAGCCCATTTTGTTAGTAATGTTTTTTTATATACTTATCTATAAATCCCATACTGATTTATAAACTTTAACCAGTCCTTTCCCTTGGATGAATAATCTACATCAACTGTATATATGTTACTCAGGTCTCTTTTTCAATTCTGTAAGGTGGGACATAAATTCAGTTGGAAAAGGACTTTGTAGCTATGGGCCATGGTCTTGAGATTTACTAGTACAGTACTCCTGCCTATTCAGAATACATTAAGCCATATGAGGCTCAATCCTAAAAAGTTTATTGAGGGAGGCAGCAGAATTAATTTCCTTTTATAATTGTGGTCTCATCCCATTCCTTTATGCTTGATTCAGTGTATATGTAGCAGATCATAAGAAGGTTTATAGAGAAATCCATTCTGATTGCCAAAGACTTGTGAAGGAAATAACTTCATCCAACCTCTTTATTCCATTTAATTATTTCTGCTTGTATCTTTATCATAAAACATCCCTTCTCCTCTCTCTCTCCTGCCATGTTCATGTACTTCATCTATTTGTAGAGCTTTCTTGGCCTCTTCTCAAATAATAACACTGTTAAGCTGCATATGGTTCTTCCTTTGTCATCTTGATTAGAACTTGCCCCCTCCAGCCACAGAATCGTCAAAATTCCTCTCCTTGGACTTCCCTACAGCTTGTCTGCATCTTCTTGATAATGAGATGCCAGAAGCTGAACACTTTGCTTTGAATATTTATCTCACATGGTCCTTTAAAAAAGCAGGATTGGTATCTCTCTGCTCCGGGACTTGAAGCTGATAGATATGTAGCCCCAAATCATATTATTAAAAAAAAAATCCTGACGCGTTTGTTCTTATCCTAAGGTGACAGCAAGTTGTTCTGTCTTCAAAAGATGATGTAAAATTACTGCTCCTGAAGGAAATATAATAGTTTCATTTCTTCCCCCAAAGATCCCTTTTTATGGCCTATTTTTTATTTTAAACAAATTGGGGTCTGTTTTTTTTTCTTGGTGGAAATATTTGAACAAGGTCATGATGGGTCTTATAAACTTGAAAAACCTGAATGTTTTGCTCCCAAAATGGTAATACATTTTTAGACAGAGTTGAGTCCAATATGCAAATAATAGCTGTGATTCATTAAAACATCAACCTATGAAAGAAATGTTTTATTTCTGCCAGCACTTGTCATTAAAGTCTTGAGTAATGCATCCAGAGGATTTATTCTACTGATAGAAACATATTTTCTTTTATTCATAGTTGATGGCCCAAGGTCCCCTCCCCTTTTACCTGCATTTTGGCTGTTGATTCTAACTAGTTTGTGTTATGCCTCTAGTAGAATATCTAAATGACTTCTCTTGACTCAGGAAGTCAAAAGCTGAAACAGTCCTAATTTTTAAGAGACCACAAAAATGTATGAATTATAGAAATAAACCTGATGCATTTAGGGCAGCTACTTTTCCAGATTACCCTTTATGGATTACTGCCTTGTCGTGGCGAAAGGGCTTGTGTAACTCAATGAAGCTATAAGCTATGCCGTGCAGGGCCACCCAAGATGGACAGGTCACAGCAGAGAGTTCTGACAAAATGTGATCCACTGGAGAAGGAAATGGCAAACCACTCCAGTATCTTTGCCATGAAAACCCCATGGACAGTACTAAAAGGCAAAAAGATATGACGCTGGAAGATGAGCCCCTCAGATCGGAAGGTGTCCAATATGCTACTGGGGAAGAGCAGAGGGCTAGTACTAGTAGCGCCAGAAAGAATGAAGCGACTGGGCCAAAGCCGAAAGGACGCTCAGCTGTGGATATATCTGGTGGTGAAAGGAAAGTCCGATGCTGTAAAGATTTTTTCTCCATAGGAACCTGGAATGTAAGATCCATGAATCAAGGCAAGCTAGACGTAGTCAAAAAAGAGATGACAAGACTGAACATCGACATCTTAGGAATCAGCGAACTAAAATGGACAGGAATGGGTGAATTTAACTCAGATGACCATCAGGTATACTACTGTGGGCAAGAATCCCTCAGAAGAAATGGAGTAGCCTTCATAGTCAATAAAAGAATAGGAAAAGCAATACTGGGATACAATCCCCAAAATGACAGAATGATCTCAATTCGAATCCAAGGCAAACCATTCAATATCACAATAGTCCAAATCTATGCCCCAACCACTGGTGCTGAAGAGGATGAAATTGACCAGTTTTATGAAGCCCTACAGCACCTTATAGAATTAACACCAAAAAATGATGTCCTTATCATCATGGGGGATTGGAATGCTAAGGTAGGAAGCCAAAAGATAACCGGAATAACAGGCAAGTTTGGCCTTGGAGTACAAAATGAAGCAGGGCACAGGATGATAGAATTTTGTCAAGAGAATACGATGGTCATAACAAACACTCTTTTCCAACAACCCAAGAGACGTCTCTACACATGGACATCACCAGACGGTCAACATAGAAATCAGATTGACTATGTGCTCTGCAGCCAAAGATGGAGAAGCTCTATACAGTCAGTAAAAACAAGACCAGGAGCTGACTGTGGCTCAGATCATGAGCTTCTCGTTGCAAAATTTAGGCTTAAATTGAAAAAAGTAGAGAAAAGCACTAGGCCACTCAGGTATGAACTAAATCATATTCCTGATGAATATACAGTAGAGGTGACAAATAGATTTAAGGAACTGGATCTGATAGACAGAGTGCCTGAAGAACTATGGATGGAAGTTCGCAATATTGTACAAGAGGTAGCAACTAAAACCATCCCAAAGAAAAAGAAATGCAAGAAAGCAAAATGGCTATCTGAGGAAGCTTTGCAAATAGCTGAGGAAAGAAGGGAAGTGAAAGGCAAAGGAGAAAGAGAAAGATACACCCAATTGAATGCAGAATTCCAGAGAATAGCTAGAAGAGATAAGAATGCCTTCTTAAATGAACAGTGCAAGAAATAGAAGAAAACAACAGAATAGGGAGGACCAGAGATCTCTTCAAGAAAATTGGAGATATGAAGGGAAAGTTTCATGCAAAGATGGGCATGATAAAGGACCCAAATGGCAGAGACCTAACAGAGGCAGAAGAGATTAAGAAGAGATGGCAAAACTACACAGAAGAACTATACAAGAATGAGCTTAACATCCCAGATAACCACAATGAGATGGTCACTGACCTCGAACCAGACATCCTAGAATGTGAAGTGAAATGGGCCTTAGAAAATCTGAGCAACAACAAAGCTAGTGGAGGTGACAGTATTCCAGCTGAGCTATTCAAAATCTTAAAAGACGATGCAGTAAAAGTTCTACACTCAATTTGCCAGCAAATTTGGAAAACTCAACAGTGGCCACAAGATTGGAAAAGGTCAGTTTACATTCCAATTCCAAAGAAAGGCAATGCCAAAGAATGTTCAAACTATCGCACCATTGCACTCATTTCACATGCTAGTAAAGTTATGCTTAAAATCCTACAAGCTAGACTCCAGCAGTATATAGATCGAGAACTACCAGAAGTTCAGGCAGGATTTCGAAGAGGCAGAGGAACTAGAGATCAAATTGCCAACATACGCTGGATCATGGAGAAAGCTAGGGAGTTCCAGAAAAACATCTACTTCTGCTTCATTGACTATGCAAAAGCCTTTGATTGTGTGGATCACAACAAATTGTGGCAAGTTCTTAAAGAGATGGGAGTACCAGACCATCTCATTTGTCTCTTGAGAAACCTATATGCGGGTCAAGAAGCAACAGTGAGAACTGGACACGGAACCACTGATTGGTTCAAAATTGGAAAAGGAGTCCGGCAAGGCTGTATACTGTCGCCCTGCCTATTTAACTTATATGCAGAGCACATCATGAGAAAGGCAGGGCTAGATGAATCAAAAGTTGGAATTAAGATTGCCGGGAGAAATATCAACAACCTAAGATATGCAGATGATACCACTCTAAGGGCAGAAAGTGAAGAGGAACTAAAGAGCCTCTTGATGCGGGTGAAGAAGGAGAGTGCAAAAATTGGCTTGAAACTCAACATTAAGAAAACCAAAATCATGGCATCCGGCCCTCTCAATTCCTGGCAAATAGATGGGGAAGAAATGGAGGTAGTGACAGATTTTATTTTTCTGGGCTCCAAGATCACCTCAGATGGGGACTGCAGCCAAGAAATTAAAAGACTTGCTCCTGGGGAGGAAAGCTATGGCAAATCTAGACAGCATACTAAAAAGCAGAGACATCACCCTGCCAACAAAAGTGCGCATAGTCAAGGCCATGGTTTTCCCAGTTGCAATGTATGGCTGTGAAAGTTGGACCATAAGAAAAGCTGAGCGCCAAAGAATTGAGGCCTTTGAACTATGGTGCTGGAGAAGACTCCTGCGAATCCCTTGGACTGCAAGGCGTTCAAACCGGTCAGTCCTAGAAGAGATAAACCCCGACTGCTCTTTAGAAGGCCAGATCCTGAAGTTGAAACTCAAATACTTTGGCCACCTAATGAGAAGGAAGGACTCACTGGAGAAGGGCCTAATGCTGGGAAAGATTGAGGGCAATAGAAGAAGGGACGACAGAGAATGAGATGGCTGGATGGAGTCACTGAAGCAGTAGGTGTGAACTTAAATGGACTCCAGAAGATGGTAGAGGACAGGAAGACCTGGAGGAACATTGTCCATGGGGTCGCGATGGGTCGGACATGACTTCGCAATTAACAACAACAACAACAACTTTTCCAGAGTAGTTAATCTTCTTTTTCGTCTTTCAGAATATCTACCATTTCTTCATTAACTAAGGTTGGTATGTTTTTTTTAGCTTAAAGTTGTCCATGTAGTCATTTGTTATTCAAATATTGAATTAGATGGATCGAGATTTTCATAGATACATTTGGCTACTGAGAAATATGGTAAGAGTGGTTCTGTAGAGTCCTTTGTGTAGGATTGCATAGGATCTACTATTTCTCTCTGCCTTCCTGCCTCCTCCTACTTCTCTCAGTCAGTGGCTATTTCCATCAAAGGGTTGGGTTTGTTTTGCAGAAGGTAATGGATCTATTTTTATTCTGGGAAAGAACAGTGAAAATCAGTTTTTAGTTCTGACCATTCTGCACTACTCTAGGTGACTAATCTAGAAAGATGAATGTTCACTCTCTTAGCATTTCAATCTTTGTCCAGATTCAGTGGCTTTCTTCCTTTCCAAGCCAACAGGTGGAGCTACAATCACAGGTGATGAGAATAGAAAATCTAAATTATTAAAAAAGAAAACTGTGAAAAACCACTTTGAGTATAAGTATTATTGGCACTGAATTAAGAGAGTGAATAAAAAATTGCAATAAAGCCTTCCCCTTTTTTGTTTGTCTTGACCATTTCCATATCCAGCTATTTTTATAGAAAAGAAGCTGGCAATTAATAGTTTGGCAATTTAGTGATGGATTCTTGCCAGTTCTTACAGAGCACCTATAAAAGTAATGGGTATGTTATCCAGGTTTTGAAAAGAGCTTTGGACTTGCAATGAAAACTTTTTCCCCTTTTTAATTGAGTTAAAATGCTTCAGCATTTAAAAAGCATCTACTGTTGTTTGATGGATAGGTAACTTTGAAAGCATCATGAAGCCCAGGCTGGAAGGCCTGTGTGTGTGTGTGTGTGTGTGTGTGTGTGTGTGTGTGTGTGTGTGTAGAGAGAGAGAGAGAGAGAAAGAGAGAGAGAGAGAGAGAGAGAGAGAGAGAGAGAGAGAGAGAGAGAGAGATTTCAAAAGTTCTGTTTAAGTCGCAAACTCAACAGTTTAAGAAAGGAACAAGGTGAAATATATTTATAATATTCCATTTATTGGCTGCCCATCTTACCACAGGGTAACTCTGCTCTTGCTGCTTTGAAACTGGTGACAAAAGCTGCTGATCATTTTTAAAAATCTTTTTAATCTTTTAAAAAAAGATTCTCACAAGAGAGGGTTCCATAAGCTATTTACAAAGGTTTTTAACTAGGTGTTCCTAGAACATGCTGAAAATGTTTTAAAAAATTAAAAATAGATAGATGATAGATAGATAGATAGATAGATAGATAGATAGATAGATAGATAGATAGATAGATAGATAGATAGATGATTTGCACAATTTCCATAACTTTTGAAAGAATGCTAGGTTCCTGTTGGAAATTATTGTCCTTAATAATGTGGTTTGTACAATTTTCATGAAATTTCTTCAGGGATATTTTTAATTTTAAGGGTGCATTAAAAGACTCACAGAGGGGTTGTGGAATTTTTATGATATCATTTGCAATGCTGGCTTTTGCTCTGCCCATTTGTGACATCTTATCTTTGTAACATTAAACATGCTGTAAACAAAGGAAGTTTGGGAACCTCTGTCATAGTGAATTCTGTTCACTCTGTTCAGTTTAAACCTTCCCACATTGCTATTAAGAACTATGCAAACAGAATCTGTATCATAGAGCTTAACCTTATTGTTCTTTTTTCCACTACCAGCGATTAGCCTGCAGCAAGTTTTATTTTTTTACCAATAAGGTATTATTTCAAGTTTTAATATTTTCAGTATCCACAATACAACTATGCAACTCCAAGCTGCTAAATCATTATACAGTAAACAGTATAATTATACAGTCATGATGTAAATGCACCTTTGGAGAATATTTTTGGGGGTTTGCGACTGTGATCACTCCTGAAATTTTGCTCATATTTTATGAACAATTTGCAAAAGAGAAGTGGGGTGTCTTGGGTTTAGAAGTGAAAGCCTTGCATTTAAAGTCTTTATATATAAAAGGCTGTACATATGAAGACCTTCCGTGGAAAATTGGATTTCTACTCTATCTCTTAAACTTTGCCACCTCATTTTCTCTGCTTGGCATACACAGCAACAGGATCAAATAACAAGACATTTAGGCAAGTCTATGTAGAAAAAAGATCAGGTACTCTAATGTACAACTATTAAACCGTCCCTCCCCAAAAAATTTCTGTTCTTTGAATTTAATTTTCAATATTTCTAAGGACAAATATTTCAAAGAAGAAAGAGGGAGGAAATGTAAAGAATAGAAGAGTACTGTTACAAACAGCTGTTAACAAAAAAGGATATATTACGTGTGTATGTGTGTAATGTTTGTTGTGTTTTGTTTTGTTGGTCTAAAATAATAATTAAAAAAAGTTAAATAGAATAAAATAAAATAATTTTCAATATTTCTAAATTTGCTGAGAGAACTGTTAGAATCTCAGCAAGCCTTTCTGTCTGAATACTCAGCAAAGGATCATTCAAAAAACCAGCCACCAACGACAAGTTTGAGAGCTTTGCAATTTCATAGCTTTTTAAGCTGGTCCTTAATGAGATGCTCAATTAGTGTTGCTTAGTCTAATGTAATTTTACACCAGGATAAAGACTGAATATTAATCATTGGTTACAGCATGAGAAAAATCATTAGATCATTGCCTAAAGCTCTGTTGAAAATATTATCCTGACCCTGAACTGGAATTTTACATAATATGAAGTCTGAGCCTAAAGGTTTTGTTTTAAAACACTCTTAGAAACAGCATCTAAGGCTCAGCTCAATTTTTCCCCTCTGAATCTCAGTTTTCCCATGGAAATAAAAAACAATACTTACCATGCAGACTGATCTGTGCAAAAGTCCCTAAAGGCTGATCATCAAAGATCAGATTTTATGATACACCAAGATACATGAAATGAATGATTACATATAATGACTACAGTCCAGAGCAAGCTACCTGCAATGAGTCATTATACACCTGAATGAATTTTAAGTTTGTGAATGTGTCATAGTAAGTTGATAATGATAAAGGTAAAGGCAAAGTTTCCCCTGCCCAGTCATGTCCAACTCTAGGGGGCGGTGTTGTATGGCCAGGATGACTATACATCGAGGCTCATGGAACGCTGTTACTTTCCCACCAGAGTGATACCTTATAAGTATAATAAGTAAGTATAATAATAATAAGTATATACTAAGTATATACTAATAAGTATAATAAGCAAGAGAATGAGGATGAGAATCAGTCTTAATGGACGATCACTTAAACACGAGCCAGCAATGTGCAGCAGCAGCCAAAAAAGTTAATACAATCCTGGGTTGTATAAACAGAGGCATAGAATCAAAATCACATGAAGTATTAGTACCACTTTATAAAGCTTTAGTAAGGCCACATCTGAAATACTGCATCCATTTTTGGTTACCACATTACAAAAAAGATGTTGAGACTTTGGAAAAAGTGCAAAGAAGAGCAACTAAGACGATTAAGGGTCTGGAGACAAAAACATATGAAGAAGGGTTGTAGGGATTGGATATGACCAGTCTAGAGAAAAGAAGGGCTTGGGGTGACATGATAGCAGTATTCCAGAATTTGAGGGGCCACCACAAAGATGTGGAGGTTAACTTATTTTCCAAAGCACTAGAAGGCATGACAAGAAACAATGGATGGAAACTAATCAAGGAGAGAAGCAACCTGGAATTAAGGAGAAACTTCCTAACAGTGAGGAGAATTAATCAGTGTGACAGCTTGTCTTCAGAAGTTGTAGGTGCTTCATCACTGAAGGTTTTTAAGAAAAGACTGGACAGCCACCTGTCTGAAATGGTATAGGGTCTCCTACTTGAGCAGGGGGTTGGACTAGAAGATCTCCAAAGTACCTTCCAGCTCTATTCTGATTGAAGCATTGAATGGGCCAGGTTGGGATAGTGTCATTGTTAGGAAGTAACAGCTGAAAATCCTGGCAGATCCCAAGCTCCTTGTGAGATACAAATATGATGTGATACTTTCATTCAGGCTGAACATCCTGATACTTCCCCAGCCTGCCCAACTGGAAAGTTCTTAATCATTTTATTAGGACTTCTCTCTTTAGCCTTGCTTTAGGGAAGACAGAAAAGGAGATGCTTTGGATCTTCATATTCAAAGTCCAGAAATATAAGAACCTAACAACAAACTGTGTGTGCCAGTCTTGAAGCACAGTTATGCAACTATGCAGTCTCACAGATGGGGAAGGCTTTGATGAGTAACTTTCTTTTAAACCAGTGAAGACACATGTTTAAATGTAAGGGAAAAGGGAAATGAAAGGAAAACAGGGTGACAATCACACACAGAGAGTTCCAAATCAAATCAATACAGTCAGGGTTGATAATAAACTGGTTTCACTTAGGCCTGGTATTTGAACACTTAGATAGTCCATTGCTGCTTTTCTTTTCTTCCTTCTCTTCCTCTCTAACCTCTTCTTTCCACTTCTATGGGAGGGTCAGGGGTGATTTAAGTGAAAGTTAGCCCCAGCTTTTGCGTCATCAAGTTAAGAACCCTAGTCTGTTTGATGCATGGGGTTAAGCCTACAAATAAGGCATTATCTGGGCATTAAGCTTTCTTCCTAATTCCCTTCAATGTAATTCTGAAAGGACAGTTTGGTATTCATAAGGTTTGCAATTCCATACATGAGATTACATGGGAGAGGTGCTTTGATGAAAGAAAAGCTGGATTTCATCTATTCAAGCCCTCTGAACAGAGGTTAACTTCTCAGGAGCTTTGGCGGACACTATGGTGCCCTACCAAAAATAGGGAGACGTCACAAATGTAACAGGCAAAGTGCTTTAAGGCTCCCTTCCAGAGTTGGAGTCCTGATTAGTTAAAATGTGGCCAGATTGAACTAAGAAGTCCAGATATAGGAGAATGGATTCTTAATGTTTTATTCTATTTTGCTGGTGCAGAATTTGGCATTGCTCAAAATATTTTTCCATAGGACATTAGGAGGTAAGTATGGGTTTGAAGGTAACCAATGTCGTTTTATATAACTAAACTCTTTCTCTCTCTCTCTCCCTCCCTCCCCCTCTCTAATTCCCTTCTCATCCTTATGGGTATGTTATATTATACTGAGAAAAAAAAGAAGCTTGGAGTAGAGTTTCTAACTGATTAATATGTGTTTGATTTAATCTAAATCAGTGTTCTGCAACCAGATGTTCTCCAGATGTATTAGATTTCAACTTCCATGTAGGACAGTCAATAAGCATATGGGAGACTTAGGGCAGTTGATATCTATTCCCCAGGTGGAAGACAGCTAGTTAGAGAAGGCTGCTTATACAAAGAAGATGAATGGCATATTTAATCCCTGGATTTATATCCAGAAAGATAGAGGTATTTTACCAAGATACATGTGTAAAGGTTAAAGATATCTTGAACAAACTTAAAATCTTCCCTTGATTTTACGTAACCATAATATAATATTAGTTTGAACTTAATGCATACATTAATTTGAACAGGAAACTACTTGTTCAAATGCTTACAGATATATTAATGTTCCCAGATTCCTGGGAAATTATGTGCCCACACGAGTTAGAGATAGATAATGGGTAGATGGGTGGATAATGATGGTAGATAATTGGTAGATAATGATGTAGATAGTGGGTAGATAATGATGTTTGCATCAGGATATTATAACACAAACAAATGATATTTTACATGCTTGTATCAGAATATGCATTAGGACATCCCAGGGAATATGCCATCATTTTTATTTGCAATAGTGGCGAATATCTGCAGCTCAGGTACAGGCTGAGGATGAAGGTTCTGTCATGGTTCCGATAAATGAGACCAATAGAAATAAGAACTCAGAGGCAATTGCTTTCCTCAAAGAACACATTTAATGGCTACATAGTATTGGCATGATCAAAGGTGAAACCAAGACTGAAAGTTCCCCCCCTCAAGGTTACAAAGTAATAAGTTGAACTCCCACCCCTGTAAAGTATCATAAATCACAATCCCCAATTAACTACTTTGGCGGGCTTTCTAATGGTAGCTTCAGACCGGCCAAAAACTTGACCTTGGTTCCCACAGAACAATTTATTGTTATGTCTAAACTAAGAGAGTACATCTCCCCCCTCCCATTACTGTGGCAACCAAAAATGAAATGAAGATGGCTGCAGCCAAATTCGGTTGAAGGTTGACAGGTTAATTCTCTGAGCTTACGGGTTGGTTTCTGAACATTTTGTTACCAGGCTAGGAAACATTTTCAGCAGAGAACTCTGCTAAAAATGTTACCTAACTTGGTAACAAAATGTTCAGAAAGCAACCCACAAGCTCAGAGAATGACCCTTCACCCTCATTATTTTTATGCCATTATATCTAGCTGTAGATGCCTATGGTTACTCCTCTCTCTACCATCCCAAACAGTTATGCCCCTTCCTCCATGAAAGCAGCATGCATCCGAAGAGGCTCTCTGGACATACTGTTGTACAGTAATATATATTGGCCTCTTCCATGCAGAGAAAGATTCTAATTCGATGAAATCTATATACAGGTAGTCTTTGACTTACAGCCACAATTGACCCAAAATTTCTGTTGCTAAGCAAGACAATTGTTAAATGAGTTTTGCCCCTATTTTATGACCTTCCTTACCAAGGCTGCTAAGTGAATCACTGCTGTTGTTAAGCTAGTAACATGGTTATTAAGTGAATCTGGCTTCCCCATTGAATTCGCTCATCAGGAGGTCACAACCCCAAGACACTGAAATTGTAATAAATGTGAACCAGTTGCCAAGCAGCAGAATTTTGATCAGGTGACCATGGGAATGCTGCAATGTCCGTAAATGAGAAAAATGGTTATAAGTCACTATTTTCAGTACCATTGTATCTTTGAATAATCACTAAATGTGTGGTCTCGTTTGATGACCACCCGTACATCTTCCCATATCAAAACTCTTTCTGACATGCCTCAAACATGGTATGAGTTCTTCCCAGCACTGTGAGTTGTGTTTGATGCAATGGAGATCATTTGTCTTGCTTAGTCTACTCATATGAGTTAGCTTTACTTTTCAGATTCCACATTTGAAAAATGGGTTCAGAACCTCAATTATTCTAGTCTGATAGGAATACAACTTATCTACAATTTTAAAAATGTGTGTCTCACTGGAATGGCAAAATGCTTGCATTTCCTGGCCAGGTAATAACATAATTACAATATATAATAGCAGAGAATTCACAAGAGCCTTTATAATCTTCCAAAAAGGTCTCCAAAATATATATCAATCAGATGTGTCCCAAAGTGAAATCCTTTGAAGATATATTTTCCAGGCTGTTGTTTTTAATATAGATAGTCATTCTCAATAATGTATCAGCACAACCTATGCCTGGGGTGTCAGTTTTATTCTGAAAACTAACTTGTATATGCTTTTTCATGTTGTCAGCTACACAGATTATAAATATCCTTTCTCCTCTGTACTTAATAGATTGGAAGCCTTCAGCTTCCCCCCAAATAAGGGCTAGTTAGTTTAGCTTGCTGAGAAACCAAAGCTGTCATGATTTGGAAACATTTCAGTGTAATATGTTCTGAGGGTGCCAACTAAGAAGGGATGAATCATTGATCCTGCACCCCCACATGAGTGTGGGAATGCTACAGATGTAAATGGCTTGATTTCAGCAATGCATTTGGCAAAACCTATAAGTATAGGGTGGGTGGAATTACAATGTATTGGGTACAAAAATTGGATCATTGGTTCTTCTTCAAACTGGTGAGAGGTATCAATCATAGATGGTTTATTGTTTAATATTTTTGTTAATGGTTTGAATGAAAAGGAGCAAGGATATTTATCAGGTGTGCAGGTGACATGAAATTGAGTGGGAACACATATCCTAGAAGACAGAAATCAATTTCAAAACGATGAAGACAGGTTCGTGAAATGGGCTGAAAATAACAGAATGAAATTTAACAAAGTTATTTGCTAAGGAAATGGAGATCAAATACAGAAGTAAAGGGGGGGGGGTACAATAGGAGGCTGCTCTAAAAAAATTCAGTGTAATTTTAGACTGCATCAACAGAACTATATAGTTTTCAAATCAGGCCAAGTAGTAATTTCACTTTAGTCTACATAGTTGGACTCTACTTCAAGTATCATGCTAAATTCTAGGCACCATGTTTTAACAAACTGAAAGAAATTGAGAGAAAGGCAATAAGAAAGAACAGAGAACTAGAAACAAAAGTCATTCTTGCATTAATTTATAGTGTTTTTTACAGTTTATATCAGCTTTATTGAACTGATATAAAGTCTCTCTCTATATTACTACTTTACTGAACTGATCAAACAGCTTTAGTGAACTGATATAAAGTCTGTCTATATTACTGCTACTTTTTCCACAATAGTAGCTGGATGATTACACTGTAGGAGAAATTGTATATTGCTAATGTGGAAATGATGAACATTCTATGAATTTTTTATTCTGCCTTTTGTTTTTTTTGCTGTGGCTGGTATCATGGTTTCATCATGTGCTATTCTTAAATCATTCTTCTATAAAGCTGCAGTTTATGCTTTTAATTTACTTGTTATGCCATTCAGAGAATTTGGGTTATTGTATGGTTTAAAAATGTAAAAAAATACGTTGCATTTCTTTACCTCTAACATCACTTCAAAACTTAGCTGCTTCCAACTGGCTTCTTCTTGGTAGCAATTTGAGCACCTCTGCTGGAATAATATGGGGCTGGTTGTACATGGCACAATTTTCTATATTCTCCCAACTGTTTTATAATCCCATTGGATTCTGGCATGGCCACAGATATCCATTCTGGCTTGGCTACAACCTTGATAAAATTCTCAGACAGGGCTTAGGGATTCCTAACCTTTTATCCTTGCATAAGACTATGAAGACCTGTCTGTTTCTCCAAATATTGGGCAAGGGTGGGGTTGAGCTGAGAGGATGATTGGTCTGGCACCTGGGGGGGGGGAGGGTAACTTTTGATTTTATGGGTTGTTGTGAGCCACCCAGAGTCATCATATGAAATAGGCAGCCATATAAGCCAAGTAAGTAAGTAAATAAAATTCTGCCTAGAAAGGAACTCACGGCACCAGTGAACACTACAAAACCAGCTCTAGATCCAGAGAGTCAGATGACATTGGCTCAGATGATTTTGACAATTGAATGTTATTTTTATGACTCTGCACTGATTTATTCGAAATGAAAGCACACCAGTTGTTTCTTTTGTAATGTTGAATCTTGCAAGAAGTCTATTCTGGATTGAGGAATTCTTTACTTCTTCCTTTCTGCCAACATCTGGGCTGTAATAAGTTGTCCCGTTTTAAGGAGCCATTCGAAGAAATAAAACAAGAAAAAAAATCAAATTACTACTGCTACTGCCAGCTCAAAATCAGCCGGGCACTTTGCAGAATAGTTGATTGTCTGACAAAGAAGGAGGAAATACAAATGATTCTTGCCATTTGCACCTCTGCTCTCTGCCTGGACCATTATGCATGTTGGGAAAATTACAAGGATCTACAAACCTTCTAATCAGCCAAGGGAATCAACCCTGGTTAAAGTGGAATTCCTGGAGCATCTCTGCACTGCTTTGGCTTATCCCACTTTCCTTCTCCTCCTCATCCGCAATCTCATGAGATTTTGGAGGCCCACAAACTATTGAGTGGGATCTCAGAACTCTTAAGAAAAAATCCGATTTTGGATCTCATTGAAAAGTCATCTGTTTCAAGATATGCTGACTACTGAGCATCAAATGTAGCAGAAAATCAACTTGGGTTTATTGAATTTTGCAACTGTAATTTTGTAGAAACAAAAAGTTCAGAGACTTCAGCACTTGTTTCTTCATATGCTAGTTGTTTAAGCTTACTATTTTAATGAGCAAGGTAACATAATAATCACTTAATGGTTTATTCATGTTTTTATAGCTGTTTAATTCTCTGACTAATTATTGAATGCATATTGAGAAATGAGAAATGAATAAATGGGAAATGAATAAAACACATTTCAAATTTAAACTCAACACTTAAAGAGCTCAAGTGAACTCAGCTTAAAAGAGCTGCTTTTATTTCTTTGATTTTCGATGTACACTAAAGAAAACATGTTACAGAAATATTTGTCCAATAGATTTAAAGGTTTAAAAACAGAACTGTGTTTTATTTTATACAAAACTGAAACACCTTTTCCAAAGACTCTGTGTGATTAATAACTAGCCTCGATATGGTTGAGGAAATACAACACAAAATATCTCTTATCAAGGAACTTTACCTTTCTACAAAGAGAACCAAATAAACCCGATTTAAGTAGCAGTCCGCTACTCCCGTTTATTCTATTGGCTTTTGAAAGCCAATAGAATAGACTCTCTTGAATAGAGTCTAATTCTATTGGCTTTCAAAAGCCAATAGGAATTGTCCAGGGAGTCTCTGCCCTGCTGAGCCTGCCAAAAGTCCCATTCTGCAAACGGTGCTGCACCAGTTGAGTAGTCCTCGACTTACGACTGGTTGAGTAGTCCTCGACTTACGACCGGTTGGGGGTCACGGCATTAAAAAGGTTGAGAACCACTGGTCTATGAGGACATCGCAGTCCACCCCCAGGGGTCCATGGACCACAGGTTGAGATCACTGGTCTAAATCAAAAGGTAAATACAAGGCACTTTTGAAACTCAATCTCTTTCCCTCCCTCTGTCTCTGTCTCTCTGTCTCTCTGTCTCATTGTCCTTCTCTGATTTTATTCTATGATTATAGGAGTTAGACATCTTAATCATCAAATCCCTGCAGAGAACTTCCTGACTTTGCTGCTGCTGCTACTACTACTACTACTTCTACTACTACTACTACTAAAGTTGGAAGGGACCTTGGAGGTCATCTAGTCCAACCCTCTGCTCAGGTAGGAAACCCTATACCATTTCAGACAAATGGCTATACCAGTTGCTTCTTAAAAACTTCCAGTGTTGGAGCATTCACCGCTTCTGGAGGCAGGTTGTTCCACTGGTTAATTGTTCTAGCTGTCAGGAAGTGACAGTTACTTCTCTTGGCTCATCCCTCTTCCTCTACAAGCAAAAACACAGAGGTAAAATAATGTCCTGCATCGGTCTTATTCTAGTGAAAACACTGAAAAGTACTAAGAAAAGGGGTCATTTTTCATATTTTGTAAAAAAAGCTAATGCAAAGTATGCTCCTTGGAAACAAAATGCAACTTACAGGGTGACAGGAGAACTGTCTACTGTCTGTCTACTGACAGAGTGCCGTGTGTCATCCTGTCATGTGATATCCCATCCATACACACCATTCTTGTACTTTGATAAGCACAACCTAAAAAAGTGGCCTGAGAAACATGTTGAATTAATGAAATAAACATTTATATACACAGAGAATCTTTCTAATGAGGAATTGAAGTGACTGATGTCCTGGCAGGAAAGGGAGAGTTGGTTCAGCTTGGATTTAGGTTGCAATTTAGAAAAGAGAGATGGCTGGTGAACCATGATAGACAGCTTTAGCTGATAAGGATTTGTTTGTTTCAGAGCAGAAAACTGCAGGAGAAAAAAAGGACTTTGTGGGATCCTATCCTGAAAGAAGAGATCACATTATGGGATCTTATTCAGAAGAGGGAGATTATCACATTGTGGATCATCTATCAGATCAGATATCAGAGGAAGATTAAAGAAGATAATACCCTGCCAGTCTGAGAGAGTGCTAGCCAAGCATAATTCAGCCCTTACTTAACTCTAAGGGTGGAGAGAGATATAGAAATAGCTACACATATAACAGTTTGTGAAAAATAAAAGCTTTACTTTGCACTCAGAGAAATTATTAAGCTAACAAATTAACATAGAAAACAGCAGGCTATAAATGAAGTATTGTCCTATTGCATTTCAACCTCGTTAGAACAGAATCAAAATAAAGGGAAAAACAGGACAGGGAGATAAAAAATCCAATTGTGTGACTTAACTAGCTGGAATCTGCATAATTAATCTTGCATGCTTGAAAACAAAACCAAGAAATGCTTCTATTAACAATCTCTGCTATGAATAAAGGGACAAAATAATAAGAGTATGCATAATGGAGTTGTCTCATCATTGACCAAGAACTCAAAACGCCTTGACAGCTATTGCAACAACACTCAGTTACTTAATTTGATAACTAAAACTAATTTTGGAAATAAAGAAATAGACATTTAAAAGTGATCAACTTTGAATATTTCCTTTAGTACCCATATAACTTTTACACATAAATTCCTCAGTATTCTTCTGAAATGTTCTTTTCTTTTCAATAGCACTTTTCTGCAAAGAGCTCTAAATACAGAAAAAAAAAAAAACACCCACAAACCAAGTACGGGATGGGATGCTTTAATAATCTTGCATTTTATTAAATTCTATCGTAATATTATAAACACCAAGCTTCAGGAATAGCAGAACATTTGAAACAGCCTGCACAAATTCAAATTATTATGAACTCAGAAGATGCTGCACTGTTCTTGTTTGTTGAGGGTCTAGCCCTGTAGACAGAGAAGTGAAAATTATGGGATACAGAAAGTTAAGAGGCTGGTTGCAACTGTACAAATGAGGTCCTGTCTGCTTTTTACATGTGTTGTGCTTTCAACACATATGTGGGACTTTGATCACATGGCTGCAGCCACCATCTTGACTTTTTTGAGCCGCCTCAAATGTCCTTGAATAACAGTAATACACCTCATATGAAATACAAATCCTGACAAAAAAGCTTGGATGTTATGTACATGAAAACAGATTTTCATTTACATGATGAGTTGCATTATTCTTACATTAATGATAGTAATGTAACTTTGTGACATATGATTGTTATAAACCCAGACCTTGTTGGTACTTGTAGTACAGTAGCACATTTTTTTAAAAAAAAAAAAATAGCACACACCTGCAGCTTCCAGACCATCTTGAAGTGCAGCACAATGTCCAATCTGTTAACAGTAGCCCATTTGGTAAAATGAGCAAGGCTTTCTGGTTGAAATAGAGCCATAGACAGCACACTAGTCAAAATGTGACAATGCTTCCCTGGTTATAGTTCCACATGCTTTTCTGGAAGGAGCTGTAAGTCCAGGAAGGAGCCTCCAGATCATGAGTCAGATCCTTTGCAGATCTGTTAAGAGCAACCACCAGAGCCAACATTACTGAATACCACAATGTTTATACACCAACAGCATTTCCATTTTGCCAGGATTTAACTGAGCTTGTTTCTCATATAGGTTATGAATAACAAAAAAGGAGAAAGCCTATCTGTGAGGCACAACAAATTGACACAACCAAACCTTGGGCTGCTTTGACTGGAACCATGCTCTTGGTTAGAGGTGGAATCATCTTAAAATGGTGCTCCCTACTCCCAACCCTTACATGAGGTCTAGCAGGATTGATTGATTGATGTGAACTTATATGGCTACTCACTCACTCTCAGTGACTTTGGATGGCTTACAAAAAATAAAATAAAAACCCAATATAGAAGCAGTAAAAACAATAACCCCCACACCTCTGGCGACAACAATAAATCAGATAAGCCATGTGATGAGCTCCATCCTATTCTGGGTTCTCCAGGCCCATTGGCAAAACCAGGTCTTCAGGACCTTGTGAAAGAGTGTCAAAGTGGAGGCATAACACAATCAATGGTAGTGAATGCCAATGAAAAGTGGGAAGAGATCATGAGGTTACTCTTCTCATTCAGCTCCTGACAAGGAGCATATATGCAAGAGACCATTGCTGTTTCTGCCCCTTAATAATAATAATAATAATAAAGTTGGAAGGGACCTTGGAGGTCATCAAGTCTAACCCTCTACTCAGGCAGGTAACCCTATACCGTTTCGGAAAAATGGCTATCCAGTTTCTTCTTTAAAACTTCCAGTGTTGGAGCATTCACCACTTTTGGAGGCAGGTTGTTCCACTAGTTAATTGTTCTAACTGTCAGAAAGTTTCTTCTTAGTTCTAGGTTGCTTCTCTCTTTGGTTAGTTTCCACCCATTGCTTCTTGTCCTGCCTTCAGGCGCCTTGGAAAATAGCTTGACTCCCTCTTCTTTGTGGCAGACCCTGAGATATTGGAACACTGCTATCATGTCCCCCCCTTTCCTTCTCTTTGTTAAACTATTCATACCCAATTCCAGCAACCGTTCCTTATATGTTTTAGCCCCCAGTCCCCTAATCATCTTTGTTGCTCTTCTCTGTACTCTTTCTAGAGTCTCAACATCTTTTTTACATCGTGGTGACCAAAACTGGATGCAGTATTCCAAGTGTGGCCTTACCAAGGCATTGTAAAGTGGTATTAATACTTCACGTGATCTTGATTCTATCCCTCTGTTAATGCAGTCTAGCACTGTGTTGGCTTTTTTGGCAGCTGCAGCACACTGCTGGCTCATATTTAAATGATTGTCCACTAGGACTCCAAGATCCCTCTCACAGTTGCTACTATTGAGCAAGGTACCCCCTATACTATACCTGTACATTTGGTTTTTCTTACTTTTTTCACCATTGAATTTCATTTTGTTAGATAGCACCCAGTGTTCAAGTCTGTCCAGATCCTCCTGTATCCTAAGCCTGTCTTCTGGAGTGTTGGCTATTCCTGCCAGCTTGGTGTCATCTGCAAATTTGATGACTTCCCCATCTATTCCCTTGTCCAGATCATTGATGAGGATGTTGAAGAGCACTGGGCCCAGAACAGAGCCCTGGGGCACCCCACTACATACTTCCCTCCATGTAGATGTGGTTCCATTGAGGACCACATGCTGAGTACAGTCGGTCAGCCAGCTATGGATCCATCTGGTGGTGATGCTGTCTAATGTGCATTTTTTCATCTTATTAAGTAGTAGGTTGTGATCTACTTTGTCAAATGCCTTACTGAAGTCCAAGTAAATTATATCCACAGCATTCCTCTGGTCCACTAATTTTGTCACTTGGTCAAAGAATGCAATAAGATTTGTCTGGCATGATCTGTTTTTGACAAACCTGTGTTGGCTTTTAGTAATGACTTTGTTTGCCTGTAGGTGTTTGCTGATTCATTGTTTGATTATCTTTTCCAGAATCTTCCCAGGTATTGAGGTCAGGCTGATAGGTCTGTAATTTCCTGGGTCCTTTTTTCCCCCTTTTTTGAAGATGGGAACTACATCAGCTCTTTTCCAGTCCTCTGGTAGTTCCCCAGTGCTCTAGGATCTTTGAAAAATATAGTTCAGTGGTTCTGAGATCACATCTGTCAGTTCCTTGAGAACCTTGGGGTGTAATCCATCTGGTCTTGGTGATTTGAACTCGTCTAGGCTGGACAGGTGCTCACTTACCATTTTCTTGCCTATCTTAACTTGTGTTTCTATATTGTTTTTTATGACACTATTTTTGATACGTTGGTCAGTTTTTTCCCTTTGTGTAAAGACAGATGCAAAAAACTAGTTAAATAGTTCTGCTTTCTCCCTGTTGCTTGTCACCTTCTTGCCACTTTCCCCCACTAATGGACTAATCATTTCCTTCACTTTTTTCTTGTTTTTTACATGTTGAAAGAAGCTTTTTTTTGTTATTTTTGACTTTGGCCGCAAGCCTTAGTTCATTTTGAGCCTTAGCTTTCCTCACTTCATCTTTGCAGGCTCAAGCTATTTGCTGATATTCTGACTTAGTTATGTGTCCCTCTTTCCACTTTCTATACTTGTCCTTTTTATCTTTCATCCCTTAACTGAAAGGGATTCAAATAATCAGTTTCCTCTACAAATAGTTTCTTCTTCAATCTTTGGTTGATTCTTCCAAATATAGTTATTCTATTCTGATGCTTTTAGAGACTTCCTGGGATACCTGAATAGCTGTGCATCAAGCTCTTCTTTGTTGAGAAGAATGAAGTCATTACTGTTTGTGTGATCCTTTTATAAGTGGAAACTCTAATTGCCAGGATTCTTGTTAAGATACTTTTATCTTGCTGGCCAGATGGTGCCTTTGGTTTGTCACTAATGCAGAGGGTGGGGGGAAACAATAGCTTCTGAATTTTGCATAAGGACAACTGTTCTGATTGTCCCATGACTTGCTGGATTCCTTTTATGTGATGACTCTACTTCTATGTTTGGCAGAGGTAAAGCTTGTAATGTGCAAGATTATTATATGACTCTATTCACCCATACTACCTCAGCATTTTTTTTTCCTGGATAATTACCATACTTAGTTTGGATCCTCTCCTATGAAGATGAAATGAGATTCTGTGAAAAATAATTTAGTTAACTACAAGCTTGGGGACACTTAAAATCCTAGCCAACCTCTCTCAACTTTCATCTGCTCTCCAAAACAAACACATTAAAAATTAGTACAAATCTGGTGGGGCATCTCTCTCTCTCTCTCTCTCTCTCTCTCTCTCTCTCTCTCTCTCTCTCTCTCTCTCTCTGTGTGTGTGTGTGTGTGTGTGTGTGTGTGAGAGAGAGAGAGAGAGAGAGAGAGAGAACTGATAAAGGAATTCTGTTCTTTTTTACAATTATTTATAAATGTTATTTATTTAAAAGATTGCCTAATCTTTTTCTGAAGATCCCCTAGTCCTTTCCATGGTTTACAGGGGATTCTTTATCCTCTAAAATAAAACCATTTTCAAAAACTAAGCAATTATTGATTTTACCTAAACCTTCCCTTCCATTAGGACACTCGCTGTGTCTTGTGACTTGTTGTGACATATCATGACATTTTTACATTGCCGGAGCTGGGGTGGGCGCGGCCTCTGCATGATGGGCCAACAGTTTGATAACCCTGCATTAGGAGAACACATAGAATATCACAAAATTGTACTTCTGTCACTCTCATATTGAGTAACTTGGTGAAGATGTCTAATGCATAGACAGATGTGTGCATATATGACTTTATGTGTGGGAGGGAAAAGATGATTTCCCCAAGATGTGGGAAAAACCATCAGTATATCAATAGGTACATAGGGTTTGTTAGGTACAGTGACTTGCTAGATTGTTAAAGTAATGAATTTCAGTCTTCCTTTCTCACCCTTTCATGAATTCTTCCCATTGAAACCTGGAGAATGTTAATCTAGTTGTAGCAATCTCTATGCAAAGAATATTTATGAAACCTAAATCTGGAAGGAAAATAAAAAGACTCAATATCTTTCAGTGAAAATGTAAAAAGGGAGTGCTGCAAAATCCTGAATGTGTAATATACCAGATAACCATGTATAGAGTTGCATAAGTAGAAATTTTGTTCTTTTAGACATTCATATCTATAAAGAAATTCTAGGTTCCAGTCCAGTATTTTAAACTATACTAATGGTTGCAATTTTCTATGCAAATATTATTAGGGGGATGAATAATCAAATGTGGAACTATTGATTTCACTTTTAAAAACATTTCTAAATGCACCAATATGAACCATTCTTTTTTTATCTTGTATCTTGTATCTTGTATTTATTTATTTTTTCTTTGAAGCATGCATGGCTAATCTGAACGACAAGAAGCCAGTTATGATGCATGAATAAAACTGGAATCTTTAAAATTCTAGCATGAGGCCACACAAATATACTGGGACCTGAGATCATGCTTAAGATTGTAGTCTTAGAATATTTTACATTTAATAAAATATTTTGTAAAGAAAATTCTAATCAACAGATTCAACTTTATCATTTATTTATTGGAGAGTTGACAAACAATATTCAATAATACAAACTTTTCGTTTCCCCAAAGCCAAAAAGCTGGTGAAGCTTTGGAATTGTTGTCTTTAGTGTTCTTCAAGGTGCTTGTTTCAAAAACAGCACACCTATAGCCTCAAGCAGATTACTTTCCAAAATTAATTTGTTATCATTTATTTGCTGAAATGCTGCCAGATATTAATTATTTCCATCCTGCTAATGGGTGATGTTTAATTTTTTAAAAAAACCTCTTACAGCAATAACAGAATGCAGATATAGATACAGTACAGTAGAGATGTCAACATCTAAAATACCTTAGGAGACAATTCCTACTTACCAGAACTTCTAGTTAGCTCAGCAGTCTGGTCATTACCAAGTCAGAAGGCTACAGGAACTGATGGAATACCAACTGAAAGAAGGCAAGCAACAGAAGAAGAAGAATCTCTCAAGGTTATAGCCAAGCTATGTCAGCCAAATGGGGAATGACAAAGAGGTCAATCTACTTTACAATATCCCTCACCCTCAAAATAGAGACTCAACAGAGCTTCTTTTTATAATATTGTATAACATTCTTGATTTCACAGGTGAGAAAAATAATGCTTAGGATCATTCAACATAGATCATAGATGGAAAAAGAGATGCCAGATGATCAAGATGGCTTTAGAAAAGCTGAAGAACACGAAACTTTATTGCTGATGCACACTAGATAATTGGATAATTGTAAAAGACAAAATACTATTGTGGGCAAGAATCCCTCAGAAGAAATGGAGTAGCCTTTATAGTCAATAAAAGAATAGGAAAAGCAATACTGGGATACAATCCCCAAAATGACAGAATGATCTCAATTTGAATCCAAGGCAAACCATTTAATATCACAATAGTCCAAATCTATGCCTCAACCACTGCTGCTGAAGAGGATGAAATTGACTGGTTCTATGAAGCCCTACAGAACCTTATAGAATTAACACCAAAAATGATGTCCTTATCATCATGGGGGATTGGAATGCTAAGGCAGGAAGCCAAAAGATAACCGGAATAACAGGCAGGTTTGGCCTTGGAGTACAAAATGAAGCAGGGCACAGGCTGATAGAATTTTGTCAAGAGAATACAATGGTCATAACAAACACTCTTTTCCAACAACCCAAGAGACGGCTCTACACATGGACATCACCAGACGGTCAACATAGAAATCAGATTGACTATGTGCTCTGCAGCCAAAGATGGAGAAGCTCTATACAGTCAGTAAAAACAAGACCAGGAGCTGACTGTGGCTCAGATCATGAGCTTCTCGTTGCAAAATTTAGGCTTAAATTGAAAAAAGTAGGGAAAAGCACTAGGCCACTCAGGTATGAACTAAATCATATTCCTGATGAATATACAGTAGAGGTGACAAATAGATTTAAGGAATTAGATCTGATAGACAGAGTGCCTGAAGAACTATGGATGGAAGTTCGCAACGTTGTACAAGAGGTAGCAACTAAAACTTCCCAAAGAAAAAGAAATGTAAGAAAGCAAAATGGCTATCTGAGGAAGCTTTGCAAATAGCTGAGGAAAGAAGGAAAGCGAAAGGCAAAGGAGAAAGATATACCCAATTGAATGCAGAATTCCAGAGAATAGCTAGAAGAGATAAGAATGCCTTCTTAAATGAACAGTGCAAAGAAATAGAAGAAAACAACAGAATAGGGAGGACCAGAGATCTCTTCAAGAAAATTGGAGATATGAAGGGAACGTTTCATGCAAAGATGGGCATGATAAAGGACCAAAATAGCAGGGACCTAACAGAGGCAGAAGAGATTAAGAAGAGATGGCAAAACTACACAGAAGAACTATACAAGAATGAGCTTAACATCCCAGATAAGCACAATGAGATGGTCACTGACCTCGAACCAGACATCCTAGAATGTGAAGTGAAATGGGCCTTAGAAAATCTGAGCAAAAACAAAGCTAGTGGAAGTGACAGTATTCCAGCTGAGCTATTCAAAATCTTAAAAGACGATGCAATAAAAGTGCTACACTCAATTTGCCAGCAAATTTGGAAAACTCAACAGTGGCCACAGGATTGGAAAAGGTCTGTTTACATTCCAATTCCAAAGAAAGGCAATGCCAAAGAATGTTCAAACTATCGCACCATTGCACTCATTTCACATGCTAGTAAAGTTATGCTTAAAATCCTACAAGCTAGACTCCAGCAGTATGTGGATCGAGAACTACCAGAAGTACAGGCAGGATTTCGAAGAGGCAGAGGAACTAGAGATCAAATTGCCAACATACGCTGGATCATGGAGAAAGCTAGGGAGTTCCAGAAAAACATCTACTTCTGCTTCATTGACTATGCTAAAGCCTTTGATTGTGTGGATCACAACAAATTGTGGCAAGTTCTTAAAGAGATGGGAGTACCAGACCATCTCATTTGTCTCTTGAGAAATCTATATGCGGGTCAAGAAGCAACAGTGAGAACTGGACACGGAACCACTGATTGGTTCAAAATTGGAAAAGGAGTCTGGCAAGGCTGTATACTGTCGCCCTGCCTATTTAACTTATATGCAGAGCACATCATGAGAAAGGCAGGGCTAGATGAAACAAAAGTTGGAATTAAGATTGCCGGGAGAAATATCAACAACCTAAGATATGCAGATGTACCATGCTAATGGCAGAAAGTGAAGAGGAAGTAAAGAGCCTCTTGATGCGGGTGAAGAAGGAGAGTGCAAAAGTTGGCTTGAAACTCAACATTAAGAAAACCAAAATCATGGCATCTAGCCCTCTCAACTCCTGGCAAATAGATCGGGAAGAAATGGAGGTAGTGACAGATTTTATTTTTCTGGGCTCCAAGATCACCTCAGATGGGGACTGCAGCCAAGAAATTAAAAGACACTTGCTCCTGGGGAGGAAAGCTATGGCAAATCTAGACAGCATACTAAAAAGCAGAGACATCACCCTGCCAACAAAAGTGCGTATAGTCCAGGCCATGGTTTTCCCAGTTGCAATGTATGGCTGTGAAAGTTGGACCATAAGAAAGGCTGAGCGCCAAAGAATTGAGGCCTTTGAATTATGGTGCTGGAGAAGACTCCTTCGAGTCCCTTGGACTGCAAGGCGTTCAAACCGGTCAGTCCTAGAAGAGATCAACCCCGACTGCTCTTTAGAAGGCCAGATCCTGAAGTTGAAACTCAAATACTTTGGCTACCTAATGAGAAGGAAGGACTCACTGGAGAAGGGCCTAATGCTGGGAAAGATTGAGGGCAATAGAAGATGGGGACGACAGAGAATGAGATGCCTGGATGGAGTCACTGAAGCAGTAGGTGTGAACTTAAATGGACTCCAGAAGATGGTAGAGGACAGGAAGACTTGGAGGAACGTTGTCCATGGGGTCACGATGGGTCGGACACGACTTCGCAATTAACAACAACAACAACAAAAAGCCAAAGCACACCAGAAAGAACTCACAATGTACTTCATTGATAATTGAAAAGTTTTGGTTGTGTCAATCATATCAGTTGTGAAAAGTGCTCAGTTAAAAAGAGAATACCATAGCATTTCATGATCTTCATGAGAAACTTACATAAAGGTCAGGAAACCACAGTATGGATAGAACATGGGGAAACAGTCTGGCTCCATGTTGGCAAAGGAGTGCAACTATGATACATACTCTCCGTTTATTTATTTAACTTATATACTGAATATATATTAATGGAAACTGGATTGGAACTGGTTTGAAAACTGGAGGAAGAAATATCTGTGCTGTGTTGTGCTGTTGACACTACCCTGATAGCCAAAAATGCAAAGGTTTCTCAAGCCCTATTAATGAGCAAAGTGGGAAAAAACAGGTCTAAAATTAAAAATAAAGCAAACCAAAATAATGACAACAGATATAAGAACCAGATTTAGAATGGGTAATACAGATATTGAAGACATGGGTAGCTTGTTTTTTAGGATCAATCATCAACGGTAAAGAAACAACCAGTCAAAGAATATGTCACAGACTTACTTACTTACCTATTTATTTATTTATTATTAAATTTGTTTGCTGTCCATCTAGCTGCAAGTTGAGAGATAAGCACTATGTAGAGCAGCCATGAAGATATTGGAGAAGTTATTCGAATGCTGTAATCTGCAAAGATAAAAATCATACAAGTCCTGATATTATTGTAATAATATAATACAGAAGTGAAAGTTGTACTTTGAAGAAGTAGAGGAGAAGAATATTTTTACTTTTGAATTGGAGACAGGGGCTGGCAGGGACTCCTGTGTTTTTCCACTGATTAATTGTTCTGTCTGTCAGGAAACTTCTCCTTAGTTCTAGCTTGGTTCTTTCCTTGATTAGTTTCCATCCTTTTCTTGCCTTCAGGTGCTTGGGAGAACAGGTTAACCCTTCTTATTTGTGGCAGCCCCTTACATATTGGAACATTGCTATCCTATTGCCCCTAGTCCTTCTTTTCATTAGACTAGATATTCCCAATTCCTGCAAGTGTTCTTATATTTTGTCCTCCAATCCCTTTATCATCTTTGCTGCTCTTCTTTGCACTGTTTCTAAAGTCCCAATTTGTTTTTTATATCATGGTGACCAGAACTGGATGCAATATTCCACATGTGTTCTTATTGATTACCTATTAAGAAAAAAATGGAATAAAATAGAATGGTATATCCTGACAGAGTAAAATATATTTATGTAGATTTCACTTATCACATACCAAGATAAAAATAATATCATTTTATTAAAATTAACAATTAACAAGGAAGTCAAATTAATGTTGCCTTTATCATCAGTGATGCCTCTTCAGCCTCATACTTGCTACTTATTTTGCTAAGTTTCTTAAATTTATGAGTTTAATCAACTCACTTCACAAGGTTGTTGTTATGGGGAAATTAGGAGGAAGGAGAATTAGATATGTGTGCCACTTTGAGATACATACGTATAAGAAATCTAAAAAAACAAACAAACCATGTTACTATTCTTGCCTGCCAGTAATCTGGAAATACAATGCAAAAATATTATGTAATTTCACTTAACTATTATTTGCAAATCACATCTTTATATAATTCAGCACAACATTGGAGAAAAAAATTTGTAAGGAATCAAAAAAAAAAAAAATGAAATTACACTGAATATGTAATTATCGCAAAAGAAATCCAAAACTGTTATTTCAAGTAAAACCATATTCAATATTTGTGTAATTATCTCCCATTATTATGTAGAGAAATGGTTTATGATAACTCCTACTTTAGTGTACATATAAATATTTGTACAAAATATAAACTCAAATGATAAATGGTTCACAGACAATAACCAAAATTTACTTTAGTTATGTAATTACTATGTCATGGAAGAAAAAAAAATTGAGCCAATAATTTTAACGCAAAGGACAGCTGGTGGAAAGGCACCCTTTGAAACTGACAAAACTGATTGCAGCTGATGAGATTGCATTGTCCTTTCCAGAATGGCCTCAGAGTTCCATTTTTTTGAGCTGGAAATTGTAGAGATGGGACATGAACAGAGGCAAGCTATCAGCTTGCAAGGAATTGCTGGTAAGGGGATTTGTGATTTAAGAAAACACTAAGAGAAACAGAAAGAAAGTGGCAGCAAGGCGAGTTGTAAGGACTGAATAATGGGAAAAGGGAGTTGATCATTCAAAGCCATCTGTTCCGCAAAGCTGAATGTTTCAAAGCCATCTGGTTTACACAAAGATTTAATTCGCTATTACACATTCCTTAACCTGAGGCATAAAACTCTAGCCATTCCCATGGTGTGCAATAAATACATCTGGAGAGCTGTAGGATGGTGCAGGCTGTCTTTGACTTTCTTTCTAGGAAAGAAAGTCAAGAGGTTAAGAGAGCAAATGGGGATAGAAAGAAAAGGAGAACATGTGCATACTAGTGTCCAGACCAGAAGGGAAAGGTTAACTGATAGTAGAGTAAAGGATTTATCTTCAGAGTCAAGAGCAAATAATGTGATATCTTGCAGTGACTTTGATGTCTGTACCTTGAATATGAAGGTGAGTGTTGGCTGTGACAGTCTTCTACTATGGCAATAATGAAAAAAAGTTAGCTCCCTGGATATGATCAGATTTCTCTTGTTGAGCATTTATGTGTTCCTACCTTGGCTTTTCCCTCTTCTACAAATATCAGAGACTTTTCCGTTGCAAGCATCTAAAGCAAGCTTACAGCCATCCTAATTCCCCATGCCTTTACTCAAATTTGCTTTGAAAGTATAGTAAGGTCCTTCATCTTTGCTCACCTGTGCAACTGCTACTCAGGATTTTTTTAAAAAAAACTTTGGGAATATTAAATGGATTCCTCATTAATCTTTGCATTTTGAATGTAGTTAGGAATGTATGGAAGATATTGACATAACTGTTATGATAAACTGTTCCAGTTCATCCACTGAGTGTCATGGTTCCGATAGATGAAACCCATCAAGGTTTTGAGGCAAAATTCTTCCTTAAAGAACATTTATTCGGGAAACAAAGTATCGGCACTACATAGTTGAATCCAAAAACTAAATCCCCTTCCCCCGGATACAAAGTAACAAAGTACGATTCCCACCCCCAATAAACTGTCATAAAACACGCTCCCCAATTAGCTTCAAGTGTGGGCTTTCTCCTCAGTTCCTCAGCCGGCCAAAATGTTATCAGCTCGTCCTTGAGTTCCCATATCCCAACCCCCCCTGCTGCACTTGAATTCTAAAAGTAAGAAAAACATGTTAAAGGACAAGAGAAAATGGCTGCATTTTCATCAGTTGTCAGAGCAGGAACATCCAATGTTAGCGGTGTTGACACTGAGTTCATATTTAGCACAGCATACTTGTATGAATAAACACAAGCCTGTTAAGATTAACTAGAGACTTTAAAATACAGCAGGGCAAGTAATGTTTTATGAAGAAGGTTGCATCCCCAACATCCCACATCTCTGAGTGTTCTGTGTTCATGATGAGGGAACAAAGAAAACTATTCCTCCACAGTAAGAAGCAAAGTGATGGTAGGGCAAAGAGATACGAGCTGTCAAAATTCAGACAACAATTTGGTGACACAGAGATACAGAAACCTCTGGGAGGAGAGCTGTGTTAGGCTCTGATGGCAAAAAATCAGGAGGAATCTGATATCAGCTTTTCTAACACATTTTATTCAAAGGTATATGCTTCCTGAGCTGCATCCGATGAAGTGAGCTGCTGCTCTTGAAAACTAATGCTGTTTAATAAAACATGTCAGAAAAAGATGCTACCAGACTTCATAGGAAAACTCTTATGCATTTCTTGACTTCTGGTGCCTGTCGATTTTTCTCTAGTCCTACTGAGGGAGAACTCAAGAAATGTCTCAGTCTTCCAAGCAGGGTCAACAGAGTTCAAGAGATGTGCAAAGAAGGAGGTAATTGGTTGTTGGTTCTGCTTTTAACCTCCTCAGAGGCTTAAAAGCAGAACCATTATACATGCCAGGGCGTAAAACCGAAACCTGGCTGGGCCCTGAGGGGGGTGTTTCCCTCTCGGAGATGTGCCCAGATGGGTTTGTGGTGCTTCATCAGCCTCGACATCGGGGCAGGGGTGGGGGAGTGGCAGTCATCGCTTGGAAGTCCTTGAGTCCTCGTGGGATTCCTGCCCCGGAGGTTGATGGGTGTGAGTCCCTCCTATTGAAGTTGGGTTCATGGGTTCAGTTGGGCTTGCTGCTGATGTACCTACCTCCCAGCGGCATTGCAACAGCCCTGCCTGCATTGCTGGAGTCAGTAGCCGGGTTGGCGGTGGAGTTCCCCAGACCTATGGTACTGGGGGACTTTAACCTACCATCACTCGGCGATCGCTCAGAGGCAGCGCAGGAGTTCATGGCTTCCATGGCAACCATGGACCTGACCCAGGTAATCCAGGATCTGACTCATAGGGGTGGTCACACACTCGACCTTGTGTTTCTCTCGGGGCAATGGAGACATGATCTGGAATTAAGGGGAATAGAGATCTCGCCCTTGTCATGGACAGATCATTTCCTATTGAGGTTGGACTTCAGAGCATTACTCCCCCATCACAGGGAGAGGGAGCCGACTAGGTGGTTCCGCCCCAGGCGCCTAATGGACCCAGAGCGGTTCCAGGAGGAGCTTGGGGAAATACCTGACTCCCTTGTTCACAACTCGTCCGGGTCCCTGGTTGCGGCCTGGAATGAGGCAGCGTCCGGGGCCCTGGATCGAATTGCGCCTTTGCGACCTCTCTGTGGTGGTGCTCCCCGGAGGGCGCCTTGGTTTACTGAGGAGCTCTGGGAGATGAAGCACCACAAGAGACGTCTAGAGTGACGTTGGAGGGCCAATAACTCTGAATCTGACCGATCACTATTAAGAGCCTATCTTAGGACTTATTTAGTAGCGATAAGGGCAGCAAAGCGTGTTCACTTTTCCGCACTTATTGCGTCCGCAGAATCTCGCCCGGATGCCTTGTTTAGGGTGACCCGCTCCCTTCTTAAAGGAGGCGGAGGAACCCTTGCAGGGGAGAGCTGAGGAGTTTGTTCAGTTTCTTTTGGACAAAATCGCTCAGATTCAGAGAGACCTGGACTCCGACTGGGCAGTGCCAGCCGAGTTGCCGGGGGCTGGTCTTAGTCATGTTATCTGGAGCGAGTTTGAGCCTGTGACCCCTGATGAAGTGGACAAGGCCGTGGGGGCAATGAATGCCACCACCTGTTTATTGGACCCGTGCCCCTCCTGGCTGGTTTCTGCCAGTAGGGAGGTGACACGAGGTTGGCTCCAGGCAATAATCAATGCCTCCTTGATGGAGGGGTCTTTCCCGCAACCTTTAAAGGAAGCGGTGGTGAGGCCCCTCCTCAAGAAGCCTTCCCTGGACCCAGCTATTTTGAAGAACTTTTGTCCTGTCTCCAACCTCCCCTTTGTGGGGAAGGTTGTAGAGAAGGTGGTGGCGTTCCAACTCTTGTGATCCTTGGATGAAACTAATTATCTGGACCCTTTTCAATCTGGTTTCAGGCCCGGCTACAGCACTGAGACTGCTTTGGTCGCACTGACCGATGACCTCTGGCGAGCCCGGGATAGGGGGCATTCCTCTATCCTGGTACTTCTTGACCTCTCAGTGACATTCGATACCATCAACCATGGTATCCTTCTGCGTCGTCTCGGAGAGGTGGGGGTGGACGGCACCGTATTGCGGTGGTTCTCCTCCTACCTCTCTGACAGGTCGCAGTCGGTGTTGGCGGGCAGACAGAGATCGACCCCTAGGCACCTCGATCATGGGGTGCCTCAGGGCTTGGTCCTGTCCCCCCTCCTTTTTAACATCTACATGAAACTGCTGGGTGAGATCATTCGGCGACACGGGGTGAGGTATCATCAGTATGCGGATGATACCCAATTATATATCTCCACCCCGTGTCCTTTCAGTGAAGCAGTCGACGTGATGTGCCGGTGCCTGGAAGATGTGAGGGTCTGGATGGGGGTGAACAGGCTTAGACTCCACCCTGACAAGACCGAGTGGCTCTGGGTCTTGCCTCCCAAAGGCCAACTGGATGGTCCATCATTAGTCCTGGGGGAGGCAAATTTACCTCCCTCAGTGCAGGCACGCAACTTGGGTGTCCTCCTGGACTCACAGCTAAATTTGGAACAACATCTATCAGCTGTGGCCAGGGGGAACTTTGCCCAGATTCGCCTGGTGCACCAGTTGCGGCCTTATTTGGACTGAGAGGCTTTACTCACAGTCACTCATGCCCTTGTCACCTCAAGACTGGATTACTGTAATGCGCTCTACATGGGGCTACACTTGAAGAGCGTTCAGAGGCTGCAGTTGGTTCAGAATGCAGCCGCGAGAGCGATTGTGGGCGCGCCAAGGTACGCCCACATGTCACCTATCCTCCGTGAGCTGCACTGGCTTCCTGTGGGTCTCCGGATGCAATTCAAGGTGTTGGTTATCACCTTTAAAGCCCTTCATGGCATAGGGCCAGGTTACTTACAGGACTGCATACTGCCACACAGTTCCCAGAGATCGGTGAGGTCCCATAGATTGGGCCTCCTTCAGGTCCCGTCGGCCAGACAATGTCGGCTGGCGGGCCCTCGGGGAAGGGCCTGTTCTGTGGTGGCTCCGACCTGGTGGAATCAACTTCCCCCCGAGGTTCGAACAACTCCCACCCTGCCGGCCTTTAAGAAAGCCGTTAAAACTCTCCTGTTCCGGCAGGCCTGGGGCTGATGTCCCCGGGGGGGGCGGGATATGATCAGACTCGTGGTATGATTGTATTATTTTATTGTTTTATTGTTAGATGATTGTTTTAATTTTGTACACCGCCCTGAGTCCTTTGGGATTGGGTGGCATATAAATAAAATTAAATAAATAAATAAACTGCAGAATTAGTAGAAAGAATTGGTATTTCTGGACCTGAATCTCCAATAAAGGAGATCATCATTCTTGACTTTCTCTGCTATATCGAAGTTTGCACATAAATGGCTTAAGAATCTATTTTTAATTCCTGCAGGTTTTTTTTATTTCAAACCATGTTTTTTTTTAATATGAATAACTCTTCCATGTATTTATTAATTTATTTATAAACTTTATATCTCATCTTTCTGACCATAGGGCACTCAAGATGGGCTAATGTTAAAATCTGAAACCACTAATGAAGTTGACTCACATTGAAAAGGATTAAGTAGATGAGGTTGTTCTCATCTCCTTTCTTGAAAGCAGAAAGGGATAAACTGTACCTCCTGAAGGAGTGAATTTCTGAAATCCCTACTTGAAATGGCCAGGATTATGCTGTTCTTCTGGAGTTGTCCCTGTGTCCTAAGAATTTTTCTCTAAAGTACTAAGCATGAAGTAACTATGGGAGTTATTTGAAAGTTCAATATCCCTATCCTGGAATTATATAGATCTACCATTACATCAGTTTGAATAAGTAAATACTTTAATAACACTGTTTATCATAGAAGACAGAAAATACATGTATACATATTGGCAGATGTATATGATTAGCTTCTAGTGGAGATACAAAATTGTTCTACCTCAGATTTCTCCGGACATAAATTCTTATCAACCTTTGCTGTTGGCTGTATACTAGTATTGATGTCTAGCTAAACTTCTGTAAGATTTAATGCAGCTACCTACTTAATCTCTCCAGATCCCAAAATTATTGGCTGAAGAATGTGATTTTACCCCTTTCAATTATAAGATCAATGACCAATCCCCTCCAGCCTTAGGAAATGACTCTTTAAAAAAATAATTATAGTCTCTGGGCATAAGAAAGATAAGATGCTAGTCCCTTCATTACATCATACTTAGTCAAAACTGTTATAAATATTTTAGTATTTTGTTTTAATCATAATAAATTAGGATTTTTGCTACAGTTATATACTGCAGCATAGTACCCTATTGCTTTAGGTTGATTGCTGTTTAAATATATTTTTAAATGTATGTTTAAGAAATACGTATTTTAGGTGGCTCTGTTAAAATAAGAAACATATTCCTGTTTCTCATAAGGCATAGCATCAAATATAAATTATGAATAGAATAGAATAGAATAGAATAGAATAGAATAGAATAGAATTCTTTATTGGCCAAGTGTGATTGGACACACAAGGAATTTGTCTCTGATGCATAAGCTCTCAGTATACATACAAGCAACAAGTGACAAATCATGATCATCATCATAAAACTACATTCATCATAAATCATAAGATACAATGCTTTGATAATAATAGGATAAATAATAAGCAAATATAAATCATACTAGGATACTAAATAAAACAATTAATATAAATAATAAGGTAAAAGCAACAAAGTTATAGTCATAAGAAGATAAGGAGATAGGTAATAAGAAAGATGAGAACAATAATAGTAATATAGCCTTATTAAGTCATTTGACAGTGTTATGGAATTAGTTGTTTAGCAGAGTTTAAAATATTATATTAAAAAATTGAAAATCACTAAAACTGACTCAAGCTGAAGAAGCCTGGCTAGAGCCCTCTGTTTTTTTTTTTAATGCAATAATACAGGAAGGACATTGAATAAATTTCATGGGAAGAAGAAAAAAGATCTTGCCTCTGTTTGCAAGGGAGAGAAATGGCTGCTGAGTGTCAAGTGAATGTTAGGAGACACTTGCCAAAGGACCCTGAAATTGCACTGCCAGGGACTGAGACAGCAATCATGGGATATGCAGGCATTTCCTCTCTCACTTTGGGGGAGTCATTAGCGTGAAATTGCTTCTGTCTTAGATGGCGAAATTGTTGATCTCTTGGTGAATCAAGTCATTATGGAAAGTTGAATGCTTCAAAAGCAGAAACTCAGAAGAAGCGTTCTGAGATGGAGAGGAATTAATTTTGACTGAGGAGAGAGGAATGACCATTCCTGGTGGGAAAATCAGCCTGAACGCTCTGTAGTTTTAATGTGGTAATTTGAAGAAATGCACTTATAAGCCAGGGTCATTTATTTTTTCAGAAATTGCCCGAATCTTATTTATTTGCCATGTTAATAAGGTGTGATGTATCATACTGATGTTGGTGACCACAGTACACTTTGCAAAAGTGAAGCTACTCATCTAAAACTCTCTTGCTTATTTCGGTAAGCTAATTTCAGATCACTAGAAGAAAAGGAGAAGCATACATTTTTTTTCTTCTGTGCCAATAACTCACAGCAAAATCATAAGCATCTCCATAAAGGTATCAAAATGACCACTTATATACATCATGTCACAACTCAAACTCTGTCCTCTCATATGCTGCTTTGGTCATACCTCATCTCAAGTAATGTGTCCAGTTCTTAGGGCCACATTTTGAAAAGGAATCCGAGAGATTGGAAGAGATTCAGTACAGAGTAACAAAAATGATAAAAAAAGTAGGAATTTTGTTGTTGTTGTTGTTAATTGAGAAGTCGTGTCCGACCCATCGCGACCCCATGGACAATGTTCCTCCAGGTCTTCCTGTCCTCTACCATCTTCTGGAGTCCATTTAAGTTCACATCTACTGCTTCAGTGACTCCATCCAGCCATCTCATTCTCTGTCGTCCCCTTCTTCTATTGCCCTCAATCTTTCCCAGCATTAGGCTCGTCTCCAGTGAATCCTTCCTTCTCATTAGGTGGCCAAAGTACTTGAGTTTCAACTTCAGGATCTGGCCTTCTAAAGAGCAGTCGGGGTTGATCTCTTCTAGGACTGACCGGTTTGAATGCCTTGCAGTCCAAAGGACTTGCAGGAGTCTTCTCCAGCACCATAGTTCAAAGGCCTCAATTCTTTGGCGCTCAGCCTTTCTTATGGTCCAACTTTCACAGCCATACATTGCAAAAGTAGGAATTATGCCCTGTATAAAAATATCCGGAAATATTTGGGTATATTTAGTTTTCGGAAATGATGGCTAGGGGACATGATAACTCTCTTTAAATCCCTGAAAGATGTCACTTGAAGAAACTCAAGACTTTTCTCCTTCCAGACAGCAAAATCTGGAATGGGTTTATGTTACAAGAAGAAAAAAAAAAATATCTGAATACTGAACATCACAAAGAATGGTTACAGGAATTGGGTATGTCTAGTCTAGGGGAGACATGATAGCATTGTTCCAATATTTGAGGGGCTCATACAAAAATGAGGGGATCAAACTATTTTCCAAAGCACCAAAAGGCAAGACAAGAAACAATTGATGGAAACTAACCAAGGAGAGAAGCAACCTAGAACTAAGGAGAAATTTCCTAATAGTGAGAGCAATCAATAGCTTGTCTTCAGACGTTATGGGGGCTCCATCACTAGAGGCTTTCAAAAAGAGATTGGACCACCATCTCTCTGAATGGTGTCTCCTGCTCGAGCATGGGGTTAGTCTAGAAGACTTCCAAGGTCTCTTCCAACTCTGTTCTATGTTCTATGTTCTTTCTAGCTTTCATTAGATTACGGATTACATCATCTTCTCTAGATTGGCCAAGTACTAAGTTGGAGATGGATGATGATTGTAGTCCCATAAATGGATTATACATCCCATCTGGGGGAGGCTAGTTTAATCTGTTGATAGGATCTCATTTATCGATGGCTAAAGCGTCTTCATTTATATATAACCGTTTCATTCTATTTTTACAAAAAGCAGCATTGTCTATTAATAAATTGCTTTAAGTAAACCTGGCTCTGGAGAAATATGGTATTTTGAACATCACCAACATCCATGCACTTGTTAAATAAAATGGAATTTTATCACTAATAATTTAGAAACGATGATATGTTTGAACTAATGGCTGCTTTAGTTTAGAGTAATTGCTTAAATTCTCCTTGTAGGCTTTAATTTCTATTAAAAGACTTTTGACCTTGAAGCTTTTATTTGATTTTGAATGGCTTATTATTCAAATGCAAATAGTAATAACTTAGAGAAAGGCTTCATTTATAAAGTGGATTTGTTTTGTTCTTTTGAGTCTAAGGAGGATGAGTTTGAACATTCATTTTAAATTTCATTAAAATTAATGCATTTTAATTTAGGTCAATGAAAGAAAATTAATAATGGAAACAAAAGCAAGGTTTTCTCCTCCCCCTTTCCTGGTAAGGAAGTATTATTGCCACCTCTAGGATGGTTTGATCTAAGTCTTCATTCTGGTTGAGTGACATCTATCTCACTCTTAATTCACATTTTTCCTGTCCTGTCATATTACTATTTCCCTGCAGCACAGTTTTTATTTTTCTAGCTCCTTATATGAGAATTTAATGAAAATCTACGCATTGGAAGGTAAAATGGGTTCCTAATTTGTGAAATTTTAATGGTCTGATTAGAAAGATTTCCACTGAACATTTTAGAAGGAGCACCAACTTTGAGTGCCACAGAGAATGTTGTTATGATTGGTACAAAATAAAGATACAAAGCCATTGATTACATTCATGAACAGCAAAGGATAGGAGCTTCCCCAGGGGAGGCAAAAATTAAAGATGTTTATCTGTCCATGCATTCATCTATCTATCTATCTATCTATCTATCTATCTATCTATCTATCTATCTATCTATCTATCTATCTATCTATCTATCTACCTACCTATCATCTATCTATCTATCTATCTATCTATCTATCTACCTACCTACCTACCTACCTACCTACCTACCTACCTACCTATCTATCTATCTATCTATCTATCTATCTATCTATCTATCTATCTATCATCTATCTATCTATCTATCTATCTATCTATATCTTCTCCCACTTTTATTATTTTTACAAATAACCCAAGATGGCATATATACCTAGTACTCCTTTCTCCTATTTTCTCCATAACAATAATCCTGTGACATAGGTTGGGCTGCGAGAAAGGTCTAAGGTCATCCAGCTGGCTTTCATGACTAAGGCGGGACTTATCCCAATCTCTAATCCCAATCCTAACTCACAATCTCTCGGTTTCTAGCTTGATGCCATCCATCACTGTCCTTGGGTTCCTTTTTTGGTTGTTGGAGAAAAGAAGGATGGGAATTAGGTAAATCTATGGCGGACTGATATTTTAATTCTTCTTGAGGCTCCATGTTACCTCTGAGTTAGGCCAGCATTCCTCTGCAGGTGAACAATGATGCAAGAGGGCTGGGTCTATATTGTTTTCTTTTTAACAGTATGGAAATGGTTTGCCATGGCCACCCTATGAGATATTTTCTTTCCCAACTTCTTAATCTAATCTACATTCTTGAATTTTGCTTCTAGTGGAAATCAGGTCTTTACTCTACTTAACTTTTGCAGTCACTTTAGCATGATCTGATGTTGTCTCATGTAACTAACTGGAATATAGCCTATGAAAAATCCTTGCTTTAGAATTACTATAAGGGGTATTTCTAAAGAAAGTTGCAGGA
This sequence comes from Crotalus tigris, assembly GCF_016545835.1. Taxonomy (NCBI): domain Eukaryota; kingdom Metazoa; phylum Chordata; class Lepidosauria; order Squamata; family Viperidae; genus Crotalus; species Crotalus tigris. The sequence goes on from NW_024100451.1 coordinate 368,289, forward strand.
TGATCCACAACTAGGTAGAAGATGGTATATATCAGGGGTGTCAAACTGCTGGCCCGCGGGCCGGATGCGTCATGGAGAAACCGCACCCACCCCATTGCCGGCAATGGGAAAAAATCACGATACGTCGCAACATGACACGTGAAGTTGCAAGTTTGACACCCCTGGTATATATCATCTATAGCAGTGGTTCTCAACCTTTTTAATGCCGCGACCCCCAACCGGTCATAAGTCGAGGACTACTCAACCGGTCGTAAGTCAAGGACTACTCAACTGCTGCAGCACCATTTGCAGAATGGGACTTTTGGCGGGCTCAGCAGGGCAGAGACAGCCTGGACAATTTCTATTGGCTTTTGAAAGCCAATAGAATTAGACTCTATTCAAGAGAGTCTATTCTATTGGCTTTCAAAAGCCAATAGAATAAAAGGGAGTAGCACAGCTAAGGAAAAGGGGAAAAAAAATGGCGGACTGCATTGTTTGGCGACCCCGTGAAATGGTCATTCGACCCCAAATGGGGTCCCGACCCACAGGTTGAGAACCACTGATCTATAGCAAATAATAAATATGTTTATTTTATTAAATAGTTTTTAGAAAAATCCTAAGCATTTTAGTATATTCGGTATCCTTCTGGATTGTCTTGGAGCACTGGGAGTGAGTGGTATGATATTATGATGGTTCATCTCATTTCTCTGGAGTTGATTAAATAGGTGGTGATTATGGGGGAGAAATCTCACCCTCAGTCCCTACTGTGAAGGGGGCTACAGCGGTCAGTGCTCCCTCCTTTCCTATTTAACATGTACATGAGACCACTAGATGAACACATCCATTGCCATGGAGTGCATATCATCAGTATGCTGATGTTAGCCAGTTGTACATCTCCACTCCTGGTGAATTAAATGATGCTGAGGATGTTTTATCCTATTATCTGGAAGTTTTGAGGATGTGAATGGGGAACAATAGACTTTAACTATATTCTCACCAGACAGTAACTTTGGGTTTGACCCCCTCATCTTTGGTGCTGGCTGGGGTTGAACTGCTGTGCACAGCCTAATGTTCCTTCACACAATTGGCAGTTGTGGCTAGGAAGGCACAGCTTTGTATTGTGAACCAGTTGCACCCATCCCTAAATCAAGGTGCTGTACTCACAGTCATTCTTGCCCTGGTTTGCACCCATTCCTAAATCAAGGTGCTCTACCCACAGTCATTCATGCCCTGGCCACCTCTCTATTGGTCTATTAGTGTTCTAATGGGGCTACCATTGAAGAATATCCAAAAACATCAGCTGTGCAACATGTGGTGGCAGAAGCAGTTACATATGTAGAACACATGTTGCATCCAGTGATGGGATTCAGCCGGTTTGCAACACTTTGGCAGAGCCAGTAGCTACTTTTTGTTGCCCAGGCCCAGAATGGACTTCCAGAAGAGGTATCTACACAGAGAACTGGTTGTTCACATATTTGAATCCCACTACTGGTTGCATCCCTGCTTTGTGAGTTACATTGGTTAGCAGTTTGTTTCTGGTCCAATTCAAGGTGCTGATGTTGACCTTTAAAGTCTTCCATGGCATGAGAGTGGATTACTTGAAGGACCAACTCTCCCTGATTTCATTTGGCATCACACTAGATACACCAGAGTGTGCATGTTATGGGTCCAGTCAGCTACATTGGGTAGGTCCTATGCAGTGGGCCTTTTTTTTTTTTTTTGCTGTAGTGCCCTAAGCCTTCATCTCTTAAGGCCTGGTTATGTCAGCAAGCTTGGGGTTCCAGGAGATGGATGAATTTGTGAGATGGTTCTGTTGCTATTAACACCCCCTTGTCTGTTATTTCCCTGTTTTGTTTTTAATGCTTTTTATAATTAATGATAATTGGTTTTATGAAGTTATTCTCTGTTTTGCTTTCATTGTATGCTGTCCAGAGTCACTTTTGGTAAGATGTGCAGCTATATAAATGTGATAAATAAATAAATAAACATTTTATGTATCTCCAAAGTGGTGAATCGCAAGCTATAATATGTTGACTTGCAAAGTAAGTCCCTAGATTACCGATCCTTGCAAAGATCTTCATGAACATGCTTGGGGTAAAATGTGGCATTGATTAGTTTATCTCTTATGATATGATTGTGTCTTCTCTGCTCAGGCTGTGCAAAGCACTGGAAAAGGGGTTCTCTGCAAAAACTGTTGAAATGAATCCTCAATATGTTAAATCTGAAGGGTGCCCTAGAAAACCTTTCATGGGTGCTCAGAGGCTTTTCCTAGCTATGTGCATGCCTGCAGAAACAACAACTCTGCTGAAATTGTTATTGAAGCACTATGTAAACCAATCCTTTAAAATCCTTCCCCCGTGCGTATGTGTGTGATGTGAAGCTCTGTTCTCTTAGGGTCCTCCATCCTGCAGAGAGTTGTGCTAATTTTCAAGCCAGTGGAAGTATTCCTCTATTTTTGATTTCTTAGGTGAACCTTGGAGGTCAAAGGAATATGAGGCCGGTCTGAATATTCTGTTCTGTTTAAAGCAAATGAAGAGGGCATCTATCCTATAAAACAATAAAATAGAGCCAGCAGATACAAATGACACATTTTTAATAACTCATCACTATTCTTATCAAGCACACATGGAGCTATTGGACAAAAGCATTTCAGAAAGAAGAGAGAGCTTCACCAAAATAGGCCCCTAATAACTTGGAGCCTCTAGGCAATGCAGACAGCTTTCTCTTCAGAGGAAAATTGCATTGATTTTGTATTTGGCTGGGTTTAAAAGAAGAGAGAGCTTCTGAGAACATTCAGCTTGGCATATATTACAATAATAGAGTGTGCTGCAGCTCCCTTGGATTACCATAGAAGAGGCGGAAAACTTTATCTCATCCCTTGAGATCCAAAGTGAAATTTATAGAGTAAAGTGGAATGAAAGTCATTGAATTTTCCAGGATGCCGCTTGATACATTATTATGCATAAAACAAATTTGCATTTATTTAGCAAAGATCAAGGATTTTACAAATGCATCGGTTCTGAAAAGGTAGGCTAGGAAGGGGTTCAGGGCCAAATGAGGAAATAAAATATCAGGTTGCTAACAAATATTACAAAGTTCCTGGCATGCCATGAAACCTATATTTGGGGAGAGAGAGAAAGAGAGAGGGAGGGAGGGAAGCTATAAACAGCAGTGCAGAATTAGTTTCTAATCTTAATAAATTTGGAGAGACATTGATTCATTATCTATAGAAAGATAATTGATTTATAGCAGAAGTCTCAGTTTAGCTCAGCATCAGTGATGAGAATGAATAGCAGAACAATCTGTCCATCTTATTTTTACGTCCATGAAATTGTATGAATTCTTAAATAATGAGTTTTGTAGGCTTTTGCTTTGCAGTAATGCTGAGAGCCTAACTTGAGCTAAAGCAAAGTTTCATCTCCCAAATCTATTTTTATTTCCCAGCATTCACTTCCTCACATGAAATATGCACAGGAAACAAAATTCTGCCCCAGAAGTAGGTTTATTTATTTATCTTTTTGAAACTCAGTACAACCTAGCTCTATCTCCTATTTAGGTATTTGTTTTCTTTTAATCTACTAGTTCCCTTTTTGGGAAATAGTTATCCCATATCCAGCAATGACACCAGTTGGCCTTTATATGAATGGGCAAAATTTCTCACAAACGATTTTTTCGGAAATGCCTGCCACATGTGATCAAATGTATAATGTACCAATAAAGGAGAATATTTGCAGCTCAGGATTGAAATGAGGGGTCTGTGGTGCTTTTCTGGCAAATGATGATGTTACATAGTAATGAAATGTTTGGAAGAAAACAACCAAGCTCAGAGAGCACCAAGGACCCCTCGATGTCTAATGTGCTAGGCAGCCCATGATTGAAAAGTTAGGAGCAAGCCCTAATAAGAATATTATTTCAACATAAGGCCAGTGGTGGGATTCAGATATGTGAACAACTGGCTCTCTGTGTGGATACCACTTCCAGAAGTCCATTCTGGGCCTCAGCAACAAAAAATTAGTTACCAGTTCTACCAAAGTGGGGCGAACTGGCTGAATCCCACCACTGCATAAGGCCGTATGTTTTGGTGAGCTTAAGAATGCTGTATTCTGGCCATGAGCTTTATATATATATATATGTAGGTCTTTGGTTATTTGGGTTTCTTCCGCGTAAAATTGGAAGTGTCTTGGACGTTTCGACGAAGTCCCATTTGTCATCTTTAGGCTGGTGTTTTCGGCTTCGTGCTTCTAGGAGCAATGTGTGATCATAGCTGTTTCTTCCTTTTAACTGCCAATGGGGGTATGAACTGATTGGGTGGGAGCTTGGCTGTGTTCTGATTGGGTGGAGGTGTGTTCTGATTGGTTAGGGGCTTGGCTATGCTCTGATTGGATGGGGGGTTGGCTGTGCTCTGATTGGATGGGGGAGTGTTCTGTTTGGGTGGGGGCTTTGTTGTGCTCTGGTTAGTCTCAGTTGCAGGGGGATGTGAGATGGTGAGCTGCGTTGCTATTGTTTGGCTTCGTGTTTGTAGTCGTGACTCATCTTCATGGTGGGTGTCAGTTTGCTTCATGTATGTATTGGAGGGGTTTAAAGTGGCTAATGATGCAGCTGTGGTCTGGCTTTTGGTTTGTGGTCGTGCCTCATCATCGGTGTGGGTTTGGGTTTGCTTTTTGCGTGGATGTGTGGTGGTGACTTCCTGTGTGGTTTTCGTGAGTGTGGGTCTTGTGTCATTCTTTGTGTTAGGGACTTGTTTGTCAATAATGGTGGGTTTCCAAATGGCTGGTAGGCAAGAGGTATCATCTTGTTTATTCATGCTATATGGGCATTTTTCTTTCTCGATGGCTTCTCTGATTATTCTGTTATTAAAGTGTTCAGTTTTGGTGATAGTTCTGGTCTTTTTAAAGTCAATTTCATGTCCTGTGGCTTTAAGGTGTTGGACCAGGGAAGAAGTTGGTTCCTCTTTTTTGACTGAGTTCCTATGTTCTTCAATGCATGCACTTATTCTTCTGTTGGTTTGTCCGATGTATGTGATGGGGCAAGCAGTGCATGGGATTTCATATACTACCTGTATTAATTTTTTTAAAAGCATGCAGAATAGATTCAGTCAGCAATGAAGCCACTTCAAGCATTTACCAGTTCCCTGAGATTCCCGGGCTAATGACAAAACCAGGTTTTGAAGGACTTCTGGGAAATAAAGAGGGATGAAACTGACCTCACTTCTGGGGAGAAGAATGTTGCATAAAGTGGGCACCATGGTAGACAAAGTCTATCTCCTTGGACCCACCAAATACACTTTCCTGAGAGATAGGACCCATATCATTGATTTCTTGCCAGAACTGATAGAACAAGTAGATGTGATTAAAAAAAGGAAAAATGTAATAAACACTAACGTGATAGTAAACACTGTTCCTCCAATAATCCCAAGTCGGTTGATTATCTTTAGATTGCAGTATGTGAAGTTGACCAGGAGCAACATCTGTTTTTGCTTTTCAGCTTTTTAACACCAGTGAATCTCCAGAGTCATTATGGTTTTCCCCAACCTACCAATTTTTATTCCTTAACATAACTCTTTTATAGATGTGCTAAACCCTGTGCATAAATTTTAATCTTTTTAAACAGTAGCAATAAACACAGTTGTACTTTAAAACCATATTTTTCTCGCCACCTACCAAGACACTGCACAGACATTTTTTAAGACATTACAAATAGTTCAGTCACAGGTGGCTTCAGTTTTCCTATATGAAGCAAATACTCAACATTACACTCTGCTGCTTTAAACATCTTGTTCACAGGTTAGCTGTCTTACTTCTCATTACTTAAAGTCCTAGCCATATGATTGTTGTATTAAGTTGATGTCTAACTGCCTTAGGCATGGGTTTTTATGAGAAGAAAGAGGCAGGTTGTCTAAAGTAGATGGTGAAAAGTAGAACTGAGTGGACAGCAAAGCAATTTTGGAAAGCTATGTTCTATGCCTCTCTAAAATGTAATTTTCATCTCTCTCTATCTCCTAATAAGAACAGGAGAAGGCTCATTCTGGATCAGATCAAAAGACAAACTTGTGTTCATACAGGGTCAGTGGGAAGTTTGCAAAAAGGACTTGCTAGCAGTCTAGAAACACATTGCCTCCAATGCTAAAGAAATTTACTGCCATCATAACTGTTAATAATCAATAATAAACATAACCACCATGAATTTGTCCAGATGCCTTTAAAAGTAATTGATCCTGATCTTTTTATTTTTTACTAACTTCAGTGTAGTCAAATAGGAGATAAAATTGAGAACAATTGTTTTTATCACTTTAGAAAGTCTTATAGGTTCTCCTTTAGAAAAACAAACAAACCATATGGAATTCTCCATTCTACATCTGAGAGCCACATTATATGAAATCTGATAGATTAGTGGTTTAGGTCCAGGTTCAAAATTGTAACATGGATTATGCAAATGGATTAGAAGAGGAGATGGAAATGTTTGTACAAATACAGCAAACAATACAGAATTTTCAAGTAGAGCAGCGGTCCTCAAAGTGTAGCCTGGGGACTTATAGGGGGTCTCTGAGACCTTTTCAGGGGGTCTGCAAAGTGAAATAAATAAAAAATATCACTTTTAATTTCTAATACAGTAAATATTGATAGATCAAACCCATATAAAAGTTCTTTTGGATCCTCAATCATTTTTAAGAATGCAAAGGATTTCTGAGACCAAAATTTCTGAAAACTGCTGATCTGTCAGTTCTTTAAACTGTGTGTGTGTGTGTGTGTGTGTGTGTGTGTGTGTGTGTGTTAATCTGCCTGGAGTTTTACTTGCTCCTCTTCATTTTGAAGTTTTTAAACCTTTGAACTGTATGATAAATAGTTCTTCAATAATTTCATTAAATATAAATTCTCAGGAGGTAAGATGCTGCAAAATAAATTGCTGCAGTATATCTGACAGTACTGCTGATGCTTCAATACAACAATATTTTTAAAAGGATTATTAAAATGTTATATTTTCTTTTTCTTTGTGTGGGGATAGTCTATGGCAATATGTGTCCCATCCATTATTTGATATGTTATAAAAATAAAGTAAGCTAGTAACAATATGTTCATAACAAAAAACAACAAACTGAAAACATTTACTGAGTTTATAGTAAGTTTTTGTATTTTATATTATTATACATTGTATACTGACAGCATATTAGAATAGAATAAAAACTTTATTGTCACTTTAAAGATACACTAATCAGCATACATTAAAATGAAATTTTGTTCATTCAGCGCTCTAAAAATATCATTATGCATATACCCACATAAACACACATATATGACACAGAGAAACATCACTGTCTAGTTTGAATGTATACATTTACATGGCAAACCGCCCCCCGAATCCTGCAAATTTACAAGACATATGGCACAAGGAACAAAGCTGTTACAGAATCTAGTGATTTTGCTATAAATACTTCAAAACCTCCTCCCAGAGGGGACCAACTGAAACAGTTAGTGAAGAGGATGTGTGGGGTCTCTAACAATACTTTGAGCTCTAAGCACAGAGCACTTATAAGCAGTATCTTGAATAACAGGAAGTGAACTTCCTATAATCTTCTCAGCTATCCTTACCACTCTCTGTATGGACCTTCTATCTGAGCACAGCTACCACCAAACCAAACAGTGGTGCAGTTTGTTAAAACACTCTCAATCTTGCCTCTGTAAAAAGTGTCCAGGACAGAAGGAGAAAGATGTGCTCTCCTAATCTGATGCAAGAAATGCAAACTCTGGTTTGCACACTTCACTAAAGATGATGTATGAAGAGACGAAGTCAGACTGCTAGTTATCTCAACCTGCAGATACTTATTACTATCAACCACCTACACAACTGCAGCCTTGATACAAAGTGGAATATGACTATGCTGACTCTTTCTAAAATCAACAATGATCTCCTTTGTTTTTATTATCATTCAAAACCAGTTTATTTTTATTGCTGTTTCCCCTGGCAGGCTTAATTGGGCCAATGGGAGGACTGTGTTTTACTGGAAGTTCAAATATTAATTAATCTAGTTAACTAATTTCTGATAGGTTAAAGTTAGCTCTAAGAGATCCAGTTGTAGGAAGTCAGCACCCACCACCCTCTTAGAGAAGGAAATATTTTGGGGAGATATTGAAAAGGACAGAATATTGTATTTCTCTAAAGGAATAATGAAAAATCTTAGGCAAAGACAGCTCCAAATCTTCCTCCCCCAATCAGAAATCAAGCAGGCCAGCTTTTAGAAATGTAGATTTGGTGATTCATTCATGAAGACTAGAACAAGGAAGCTTGGAGCTGATGAGATTAGGAAGACAAAGACCCCTAAAATCTACATCCCCCACCCAAACTCTAAAGACATGACCTTTAGGACACCAATACAAAAAGGACATACTCAAAACCTCAGGTCAAAGTTCATGCCACAGGAACAGGAACTCCAAACACAAAAGGCCAAGAAGGTATAAAAACCCACCCACACCCAGCAACATGTGGTCAGCTTTCCCAGAGCCACATTTCTGTCCGGCTCTACTCTTCAGTAAACTACAACCTTCTTTCTAAAGCAGTCTCCATTTTGTTTATTCCCAGCTTGGACTGGACCTTGATGAAGATTTTTCTCTTAACACAGTATACATAGGGTTAAACTAAGCCTACCCATCATCTGTGTCATGGAAAAGCTGATAGTGTGGTCTCCCTCTGAGACAAAATTGTAGAGATGTCCCACAAAAAGAAACATATTTAGAAATTTTGTCGTCATGGCTTTTCAGATTTTAGTTCCCACCACATGAATGTGGTGAAAATGGGAAGTAGGCAAGAATATCTCTAAATCTGCCTCTGGCCATGTAGACTTCACTTGTTCCATTGAATATCTCTCAATTTGTTTCTCTTGATTTGAAAACAAACAGAAATAAAACAAGAGAAGTGGAACAAGAACTGATAGCCTCCATGTTTCTTTTGTAGCAGGTAGAAGACCAAAAAATGGTTGGTGCAAAACAAACAATAAAACAGCTTCTGGGCTTTGTTTTGTCCATTGTCTACAAACAATTTATTTCCAATAACTATGGTATTAATTTATTCATGTGGGTTGTAGCATGGCCAAGTCCAGCATGGGAGTCACTTTGTGAGTGGGTTAGCTCTTCCAATGATTTTTTTTTTTGAAAATGTCCACATCTTGCTGTCAACATTCAAAATGTGCCCCTTTACCCCTAAAGTTTGGCTTTCAAAAATCTTGGGATTTCAAGATTATATTTATTGCCAGAACTATTTAATCTACTCTGGCAGTGTGCAGTTCTGAACTTAACTATCCACATAATTTGTCATGAGTGCATCACAATGTTAATTTAAATAAACAGCATTTCAATTGCATTTTGATTTTTTAAAAATAATAGCAGATCTATATGGACATTACATATTATATAATATGACAGTTTTTGTATGTCCACACAATGTGACATAGTATAAAAAAGATGAAGTGTCAACAGGTGCTGCTTTCATTTTCATTCGCCATTTCCCCTTGTTGTCCCTCAGGGGTCACAATTCTCCAGGCCAATTAAAAATTGATTTGCTGGTGCTGTGTGTTTGGTGGGAGGGAAAAATCTGTAATATCATGCAGTTCCATTGGGAGATATATATATATACATATGCACATACACACACACACACACACACAAAAACTATATGTATGTATGCATATGTGTATGCATATGTATGTATGTAGGTCTTTGGTTGTTCGGGTTTTCTCCCACGTAAAATTGGAAGTGTCTTGGCGACGTTTCGACGAAGTCCCATTCGTCATCTTCAGGCTGGTGCTTTCAGCTTCGTGCCTCGAGCAGCAATGTGTGGTTTGTCCGATGTATGTGGTGGGACAAGTGGTGCATACCACATACATCGGACAAACCAACAGAAGAATAAGTGCACGCATTGAAGAACATAAGAACTCAGTCAAAAAAGAGGAACCAACATCTTCCCTGGTCCAACACCTTAAAGCTACAGGACATGAAATTGACTTTAAAAATACCAGAACCATTGCCCAAAGTGAACATTTTAATAACAGAATAATCAGAGAAGCCATCGAGATAGAAAAACGCCCACACCGCATGAACAAGCGAGATGATACCTCCCGCCTACCAGCCATTTGGAAACCCGCCCTCATTGACAAACGACTCCCTAACACAAAAAATGATACCAGACCCACACTCACCAAAACCACACAGGATGTCACCACCAAACATCCACGCAAAAAACAAACCCAAAGCCACACTGACTATGAGGCACGACCACAAACCAGAAGCCAGACCACAGCTGCATCATTCGCCACTTTAAACCCCCCCAATCCATACATGAAGCAAACTGACACCCTCCATGAAGAGGAAGCACGACCACGAACGCGAAGCCAAGGAATGGCAGGGCAGCACAAAATCTTGAATCCCTCTGCAACTCAGACTAACCTGAGCACAACCAAACAGAACACTCCCCCAGCCAATCAGAGCACAGCCAACCCCCCAGCCAATCAGAGCACAGCCAACCCCCAGACAATCAGAGCACAGCCACGCCCCTAACCAATCAGAACACACCTCCACCCAATCAGAACACAGCCAAGCTCCCACCCAATCAGTTCATACCCCACTGGCAGTTAAAAGGAAGAAACAGCTAAGACCACACATTGCTCCTCGAAGCACGAAGCTGAAAACACCAGCCTGAAGATGACGAATGGGACTTCGTCGAAACGTCGCCAAGACACTTCCAATTTTACGTGGGAGAAAACCCGAACAACCAAAGACCTACATACAGATACCCGCGAAAACCTCAGAAAACAAATATGTATGTATGTATATATATGTGAGTGTGTGTATGTGTGTCTCTCTGTGTGTATATACATATATCATTTTAGATCTTTCAACCCCTGCTTTCCTAAAATGGAAACATTTGGAATCTTTTGGGGTAATATATCAATGACTAGATATAATTGCTTTTCCTAAAACAATGGCATTCCAAATGGGTCTCTGATATGAAAAATAGGTAGCAAACAATTTAATGTATGTGTAAGCAATGAATCTGAAGAGAAAAGAAGAGGTGTGTAATACATAAGAAGTATTTTTCCTCCATTATAAAATATGATTTAATGTTACTTATTTCCTTTTACTAAGCAGGGACTAAACTCCTAGCATTACACGATAATTGGCTGGATTTATTCATCTGTAAATGCTATCTGTTGAACCATGACTAATACTGTTAAATACCACAAGTTAAAACAAAGTTTGTTATTGCAGGCAGAGCGCAAGAGTTAATTTATCATTGATACTTTTGCAAACAACCGTTATGCTGTTCTGCCCCACTTCCTGCCGTGTTTTCTGAGGAGTTTATCTTGATTTTGCAAATCAGCTATAGTATGTGAATTGCTGTGAATGTTTAGCATGAGTACACAACTCTTTTTTTCAGGTGAAGAGCCTCATTTAGAATCCCTCCCCCCTCCTTGTTGATTTGAATTGCTCACCATCCATCTTTGATTCAGCAGAAAATTGTACCTAGATGTCATTTGCAATTCCCTATTACCTTTGCTCAAATCACTTGACTTTACTCCGAAATAAATAGATGAGAAAACTAGATTTTATACCCTTGAGACTGCCTTTCCATGGAGTTGGAAGGAAGAGGGATAACCTTATTTTAGCTCCAGTAGAGCTGAAAGAGATGCTGATTGAGTATGTTTAAGCTATGGTTAGGGGCAAGTGGGAAAGACCTTTGTTTAATATGCTGGAAGCAGCATTCAAAAAGTAATGAATAAAATTGAATCTAGGTTGTTTGAAGACCAGAGTTAGATAGCAATGAAGACAATGGACTAAGGCTAATGAGAGTGGAAGCTGATGGTACAATTGTTATCTCCCAGACCTGTAAGAGCAAGATCATTGTTAGGAGAAATATGGTGGAGGGAGCATGATGTGTGACAATTACAGGTAATCCTTGACTTACAACAGTTCATTTAGTGACCATTCAAAGGTTACAACAGAACTGAAAAAGGACTTATAACCATTTTTCACACTTACGACTGTTGCAAGGTCAAGTGATGAAAATCCAAAGATTGGCAACTGGTACATAACAACAACAATAACAATAATAATAAAGTTGGAAGGGACCTTGGAGGTCATCTAGTCCAACCCCCTGCTCAGGCAGGAAACCCTGTACATATTTATGATGGTTGCAGTGTCCCAAGGTCATGTGATCATATTTTGTGATCTTCTGACAAGCAAAGTCAATGGGGAAACCAGATTCACATAACAACTGTGTTAATAACTTAACAACTACAATGATTCACTTAACAACTGTGGCAAGACAAATTATAAAATGGGGCAAAGCTCACTTAACAAATCTCTCAGTTAACAACATAAATTTTGGTTTCTATTGTGATGATAAGTCGAGGACTACCTGTACAACTTCTAGAGCAGTGTTTCTTAAACTGTGGATCAAGGATCCCTAGCGCGCCTTCAAGTTCCTCTCAGAAGACGATAAAATCAAAACTTTGGCAGATATTGAAGATATTTGCAAAAAAAGTAGAACTATGTCACTTCTCATTATTTTTTAAATAGTTTTTTTTCCTGAAGAATATTTTATTTATGTAATTATTTAATGCTATTTTTAATCTGATTCAAAAAATAAATGTTCTATGAATGTATCTATTTTAATTTTTAATGTGGTAAGTATCAGTAAATATAACCCATAAAACAAAAGCTCTTTGGGTGTCCTCCATAGCTTTTATAAGTGGGAAGAGGTCCTGAAAGAAAAAAAGTTTAAGAGACACTGTCCTATAGAAAAGTGGAATCTAAACATAATTCATAGCAAATGATGAGCAGCAACAACTTTACTAATTTAGATTAAGAGGCTGACTGGCTTCCAAACAACAGAAAAACCACAGAGAGAAAATCTGAAATGTCTGGAGAAGCATATCTCATATCCCAACCACCTCAGTCCCAGTGACAGGGCTCCAGGTTTAACAGCTTATTGACCCCAACTTTAATGAAACTATGTGGTACTATAGATTGCACTATAGCAGGGGTCCTCAAATTTGGAAACTTTAAGACTTGTGGACTTCAAGACCCAGAAATTATCATGCTTGCTGAGGAATTCAGGGAGTTGAAGTTCACAAGTCTTAAAGTTGCTAAGTTTGAAAACCTACAGGGAAAGTGGTGTCACTTTCTTATTGAATCTATTGTGGCACTTTTCCACGTTATTTATTGTATACTAGCTGTACCCAGCCACGCATTGCTGTGACTCAGTATGGTTAAATAGAAAAGAAAGAAAAGAGAAAGTGCACATTTGCAATATGTTTAATTTCACAATGCTTGTGGGTATACAATATTTTTTGTTGTTCCATTGTGTGTGTAGATATAGAGATTACTTCCAACAGATGGCGCTGTTGTTTTAAAAAATCATGTTTTTACCTGTCACAAGTGTGACATCTATATAATATAGGTATATAAAAACACACACATATTTGAATGCAACGTTGTGTCAAAATTTCAAAACAATCAGTGAAGAACTTTCAGAGATTTAAGATTTTGAACAAACAAACATTTACATTTTTATTTATATAGATAAGGATTTCTTGTAGATGAGGATGACCTACAACGTCTTTTCCAACTCTGTTATTCTATTCTATTCTATTCTATTCTATTCTATTCTATTCTATTCTATCCCCCCTTTCTTCCTGGGTTTGTATTTATTGATTATTAGATTGATACCCCATTTTTATTTGTACATCTCAAGCCACATAATGTTCCTGCCTCTTAATTCGCCCAAAAAATAATCCTGTGAGGTGAGCTGGGCTGAGACAGAGAGACTGGCTCAGAATCACCCTAGTAATTTTCAGGCTGAACAGAGGATTAGAACACATACTGTAGCATCCTCATTTCTAGTCCAGCATGTTAACCACTAGATGGAACAGGTTCTCTGTTTATAAGATATACTTGTTTCTTATATTAACAGTAAGGAAAATATCTTCTATTATTCCTGTGTTTTCTTCTACAAGGAAGGGTAAATGGAACTTGTGATAATTAATCATATGAAATTAAACGTCAAACTATAAACCCAACAACTGAATCAGAAAATTGACATTCAACATTATATTATATTACTTTTCAAGATCATAAATGATGGGTTGATTCTGGGTTAACATGATTAAGCTTCAAGGAGAAACTATCATTTTATGAGATCATTAGTGTATGCAAATAATAATAATAATAATAATAATAATAATAATAATAATAGTAGTAGTAGTAGTAGTAGTAGTAAAAAACATTGGATGTGAGAAGAGTAGGTAGGATGTGGGAGCTTAACTATGGTTTCCTAAATTGGTAACATGCAAAAAAGTCACAAGAAATTTTAGAATTTAACCATTTATTATCTGTGCTATATGTGAATATGTCAGCTTATCAAAGGTATAATACCTAAGGACTTTTTCCTTTTAGTTGCGGGTTATCCAAGCAATCGGGCCTCTTTAAATTTGCTTTCTATATTCCTATAACTAAAGAGATCATTGTACTCATGAATCTTATGCAAGCAAACCATAAGAGATCATGAGACTGAATAATTGCTTTGCTAAACTGAATTAAGGAAATGGCTTATTTGCATCCACACACCACAAATTTAGTATCACTTGACAATAATTTAGTATTGGTATTGATATTTACAGTGTAAGGGTGGAAAGTTTTACAGACCTTTGCATTCTCTTCTTCCATATTTTTTTCCCATAAACTCTGCAGTAATTAAATGTCTAAAGAGTAGACATTTATTTGCACAATCATTTCAATAATGGAGATTTGATCAATCTGGTAGTTTTTCCTTTTCTTTTTCACACACACATCAAGAGACAATAGTGAAATATCTCTGGTTATACAGATATCTCCTTAATATATTTCAAAAGTATAGCCATTACAGAACGTTTCAAGAGACTTTTAAAGAGGAAGCTATTCAGAAATCAATATTTTTATAAGCATCTGAAGACAATTATTTATTGGTAAATATGGATTGGTATGTTTAAGATGAATTGTAGCTGATGGAAGTATTTTTAATAATTTCTTTATCATCCTAGTAACAAAAATAAAACATGATCAGATGTGACAAATCAAAGATTGTAACTAGATCGTTGAGAATTCTTGCTTCAAAGCTTGCTATGCCATTTTTCATAAACCATTTGACATACATAGACCTACACATGGACTGATACTACATCTGAACCTATACCATAACAGAGGCATCAACGGCTAGCTGTCATTATGCCAAATGAAGAAAAGTGTAATGTAATGAGGAAAATCCACATAATTTAAGGAGTAGAGTTTGTCTTTCAATGCCAGCATGCACTTTTCATCATTTACTCCAGAGATGGGAAACTGTGGCCCCTTTATGAGTTGTGGACTTCAATTCTCAGAATTCATGAGCCAGCAGATTTACTCCCTGGCCCTTTTCTGCAATAGCCAAGCCTTACAAGCATAACTTTGAAGACTATGTCAAATGAAGGTTTAAAAACCACGAGTTGAAGTTGATTTTTAAAAACATGGTCTATACTGCTAAGACCATTTTTAAAACACTGACTTCAAATCTTATTTTAAACCTTGATTTGGCATAAATATTGAGATGTGAATATATGGAGCTGGGCATTCAGGGGAAAAAAGAGGAAATTAACAGAATTAAGGTATGATTAACATGTAGGCCACGTCTAGGAATTTTGCATGTGATATTTAAAATATACTATTTACAAAACAATATCTGTAAATAGTATATTTTAAATAACATGGACATGTGTTTTACTACAAATTATTTACTACATGCTATCTGCAGCCGTGGAAAGAAATATGATGTGATGTCCCCTGATATCTGTAAAGAAAACAACATCTCATTCTTTAAAAAAAGAATTTAAAAAATGGGGAGGGAAGAAGATACCCCTGGGTATACACACACAGAGACACACACACATATATTCAGGTAGTCTTTGACTTACAACAGTTCATTTAGTGACCATTCAAAGTTACCACGATACTGGAAAAAGTGATTTATGGCCGTTTTTTACACTTACGAACATTGCAGCACCTCTGTGATCACATGATCAAAATTCAGATGCTTGGCAACTGACTCATGTTTATGATGGTTGCAGTGTTCCGGGGTCATGTGATCACTTTTTTGACCTTCGGACAAGCAAAGTCAATGAAGCCAGATTCACTTTATAACTGTGTTACTAACTTAACAACTGCAGTGCTTCTCTTAACAACTATGGCAAGAAAAATGGGGCAAAATTCACTTAACAATTGTCTTGCTTAGCAACATAAATTTTGGGCTCAATTGTGATCATACACCTTTGTGTGTGTGTGTGTGTGTGTGTGTGTACACAAGCATGTGCACACACACAATACAACCACAAATTAAGGGAGGGTCATAAAAAGGGAGTTTGTATATGTTTGTGTGTTTTATTTGTCAAATTTTGAAACCGCTTACCTCCCTCACAGAGGGACCTATGGTCATCAGCCCATAGTTCAGCCATTTTTGTTGGGTCATAAATATTAATACTAAAACTGTTTTACCAAGTTGTTAGTAGGGCTGTCTGTGTTTTGGATTCAGTCTCCAAAGCAAGCACTCCAGAGGGTGCAGGAGCATGAATGTAACGCCTCTCCATTTATAGCTCCTCAAGGTGTCTGCATCTTTTGCAGGGATTTCTGGGAAAGGCTTAGCTACTGTCAGGTGTTGTGTATGGGTGCCCTCTTCATCCTAAGCAGTAGTGAAAAAAATTGGCATTACTGAGAGCTCATAAATATATTGTTCTGGAAAATGTTCTTTTCGCTCTGAAAGTAAAAAAAAAAGATGAAAAGATGTTAAAAGCTGTAAAGGTTGGAGGTGAAACTAATCTTGAAATACCAACTGTGGTGAAAATAAATCCAAAGTAAAAATAGTTTGAAATCCAGTGTATATATATTGGAATGAGCCTATTCAGAACAGCGAATAGAGTCGAGTGGGAGGAAGTTGATAAAAATCAGTGTCAGTGCCAAAGTCGCTATCCTAAAAGGTGTAGAAGGAATTGTCACACATTTAGATACCTGTGCTTCTTTCCATATCCTAGCAAATTAGGGGTTAGAACAAGTTACAATTTAAAAAGAATGAGTGGAGTCAGAAACTTTCTACAAAGTTTTTACTTTTCTCTGTAAATATTACCCTGTTTTTTCTGATTCTGCCTCACTTATTTTAGAAATACTCTTTTTTCTGGTCAAAAGCACTTATACCTAATTATCATGATTAATCTTTTAAAAAATGAAATTGTCATTGCTTTTAATTCCAGAAAGATTCCTATCTGTTTCAATAATTACTTGAAGAGCCGTTCCTTCCATCTTCAATTATTGCAATACCTTTTTTCAAAAAAAAGTATGAGTTGGGATAAAACCAGTTGTTAACAATCCAGTTTCATTAAGGCAAGTAATAAATGATATAAATGACTGAAGGTTCAGCAATAAATAAATAAATAAATATCAAAATGGTATGAAATGAAACAGGATAATTAGGTTTCCAACTACACTTCTTAGATTTATATAACTTAGTCCAATGAAGCATAAATAGCTGACATTTTTTTTAAAAAAAAACTCAGCATGGCAATGATTTAGAAAGAAACCCAGCAGGTATTGAATCATTTTGCTTGGTACTGATTTTGAAAGTTTTGCAGGTGTTCGGAGTAACATTTTGCTTGACAATTCCAGGAAATTCTGACCTCAGAACATCATTCTCTAAGAACTTCTAGACATTTGTGCACTTGTTTCCTTTAAATGCTGATCTTATGTTTTGTGCTTTTTCTCCAGGAACCCTAAATGAAAGAAAAATTAGTGGAAGCAACGCTTCTGGATGAGTCCTACATAATTGTGTAGGTCAATGCTTTAAATCATGCATCAAGTTTGCTACAACAGTAAATCAAGAAAAATTTTCTTTCCACAATCCATTTTGGGTCAAACTTTTTCTATTGATTCTGATATAGCATTATATTTATCTTGAACATCACAAGAGTAAGCAGCTGTGTTCTGCTGTAGCTATTAAATCCACCCAAATGAAAACTATTGTTGAATTAATCACTTCCATAGGTTAAAGGTCTTAGAAAAAGTAGTGGAAGTTTGGAACCAAGTGGATCAGTCATCAGTAACTGAGTTTAAATATGCATGGGATAAACACATGTCCATCATCCAACAAAAATTAAAAGATTAAAAAAAATTAAATAAGTAGTGGCAGTTTGGAACCAAGTAGATCAATCATCAGTAACTGAGTTTAAACATGTGTGAGATAAACACATGTCCATCCTCTGACAAAAATTAAAAAATTAAAATAAATAAATAAAAGTAATAAATACATAAATTAAAAAGAAAACAAAAAACAAAACCTCAAAAGGCAGATTTTCTTTTTTCTGCTCTCGGTTTTCTATGTTTCTAAAGGTGCCCACTTTTCTTCTCTGTTGGTATACAATAGACGTATCCTTAGAATACATCTCATTTTACTTGGCACATTGTTGCTCCTCCATTATCCCTGCCATAAGTCAATCTCTCAGCTTGAGTATGTAAACCCTAGGTACACTCTTGGTGTCTTTAGGCAGCTTTTGGTTAATGCTAGCTTGCTTCTTTTTCCATTATATAATTTGTCCTTCTTGCCTACCACTGGATGGCAGTAGGATGATGTATATGCTACATTGGAATGGTCTTGGTGAAAAGAAAAAAAAAAAACAGTGATGTCTTTGCTTGTACCATTCACCTGCTTTATTTGCTAGCTTCTGCTCGCCTCTTTTGCATCAAGGGACTACTGTTGTTTGATGGTAACTGTATTTATTTAGAACAGTTACACTCCATATATTCTCTATGACCTTATTAGTGACAGACGTGGAGGTTTTATTTCACTCTCTTTCATACAAAATGTGAAATAGATGAGGCTGAGAGAGATTAATCTGGCAGGAGACAACCCGTAGTCTTTCATGGGTTTGAACTCATATATTCCATATATGAAGAAGCACTGAAAGGATGTGTAAAATAGGCCTTTCTGTCCTCAGGACCTGATACGTTTATCTCTAATTTTTAAATAACACGGACACCCTGAACCAGTCCTGTATCAACTGCCCTTGTGCTACTTTTCATTGTAAATAATGGTATGTGTTAAACAGTGAAGAAATTTTGAGAAAGAGTAGTGACAGAATGCATGGGCTCTCTATTACACTTTTCACTGATCTTTCAATTTTCCATCCTTCTCTGTAATCTGAGTCTTTTAATTAGGTTTAAAAGGTTTAAAGGTTTCCCTTGTCCAGTTGTGACCAACTCAAGAGGGCAATGCTCATCTTTGATTCTCAGCAGAGGAAGCCTGGGTTGTCTGAGAGATGCTTCCATCATCATGTGGCCGGCATGGACATATGGAACACAGTAACCTTTCCCTCTGAAGTGATACCTATTTATCTACTCATTTTTGAATTGCTAGGTTGGCAGGAGCTAGGGTGAGGATAGGAACTTATCCCATCATGCAGTCTTCAGGTCTTGAATCTAGAGCCCAGCGTCTTAACTGGTGAACCATCATTCCGATCTTTTTAAATAAGAGATGCCAGTAATTTGGGCTACATCATGGAAAGAAGGTCTTCTACCATTGATCCTTTTTGTTCATATATAGAACTTTGTCTCTTAAGTGGCCTGAGGATATTTTAACTTCAACCGTATTTGCTTATTTAAAATTAAGACTACACTGACAAACAAAAGCAAAATTTGCAATAGCACAAGATAAATCTGTTCAATGTCTTTAAAACACCCAAATGAGTAGCAATTAATGCAGCCTGTGTGGTCTTATCATGCCCATCTCAGCTGTAAGAGCAGGATTGTACTTTTTTTAATTTTAATTTTTTATTTTTAAACCAACAAAACAAAACAAAACATAACACACATACACACACAGTATATACTCCTCCCCCTTTTTTAACAGCGATTTTGTAATGGTAATCTATTATTTACATTTACCCCCCCTTATTCTTCTTTAGAATATTTGTCCTTGTTGCCGTTATTTCTTATTTGCATTTTTCTTCCTTCATACTATACTTCATACTAAGAGTAATACATATTATTATTATTATACATTATTATACACACATTTTCACTTTTAACCTTTCCACATTTATTTATTATTTCTAGTCTCCAACCAGTCATACCACTTGTTCCATATTAGATAGTACTCTGTGTCTTCCTTTTCTTTTATCTCTTTTGTTAATTTGTCCATCTCAGCACAGTCCAGGATTTTTCTTATCACTTCTTCCTCTGATTGTATATTCTCATTTTTCCAGAACTGTGCATATGCTATTCTTGCTGCCGTTGTTATATGTAAAATTAAGTACCGTATTTCTTTCCTATATTTTCTGTTTAAAATACCCAGCAAAAAGATCTCTGGTTTCCAGTCCACAGGTTGGTCTATTATTTCTTCGATCCATCTTCTTATTGTACTCCAGTATTTTTTCGCAATTGTGCATGTCCACCATAAATGATAATATGTTCCATGTACTTTTTTACATTTCCAACATGTTGGTGAATTGTTCTGGAACATCTTGGGAAGATTTGTTGGTGGAAGATGCCATCTGTAAAACATCTTCAACTGGTTTTCCTTGAATGCTGCTGACATAGTCAATTTTATGTTTATTTATCATATTTTTTCCCATTTCTCCAATTCTATATTATATCCAAAAATTTTTGCTCATCTAATCATTGTGTCTTTGACAACCTCGTCTTCCATTTTATATCTCAATAGATATTTGTATAAATTGCTAATTAATTTTATTTCTGTTCCATGTATAATTTTATCCAATTCTTGCGGCTCTTTTTGTATTTCATATAATTTTTGCCTCTGTATATTTAGATTGAATTTGTGTAAATGTCCACCAGTCAATCTCTCTGCCTATATCTTGTTCCAATTCTTGTTTTGTTTTCAGATTTCCCTGTTCATTTACTAATTCCTTGTATCTAATTATCTTATTTATATCCAGTAGGTTTGGGTATTTCTGTCAGAATCCAATTATACTTCATCTCCAGTTATCAATTATAGAAAACCCCATTTCTGCTCTCTCTGGATTCTGTCATAAAGAAAGAGAGGGGGGTGAACAAAGGGGCTTTATGGCCCTCACTTCCTTCGGTACAACTTCAAAGGGTTTGAATGTGGATAGCATCAAAAGGCCTTATCATAACAAAGGAGGCTATTTACCTTTCATGTAGTTTATCTGAAGTCTCCATCCAGCCGGCAGAAAGGAAAAAAGGGGTGGGATTGTGATGCCTGAAACTGTCACTGGAAGAGGGGGGTGATTGGGTGGGACTACTGGGGAACCCTTAAAACCTCGAATGGGAGAGCTTGGACCCCAAGTCCTGTCTAGAACACCTGCAACCATTTTCTCTTAATAAAGGATTCCTGTTGGAAGAATTATTCCAAGAGTTCTGTCTTCTTAAGATGCAAAGTGGGATGGGTCCTTACATTAGACAGGACTTGCGAAATTAATCCACCTGGAAGGGAGACCCTTGCCGGGGGATTTTGCAAAAAATTACCATGTCAGACAATGGAGCAAGAAAGGGGGAAAACTCCCTGGAAAAAGAGGTGCCGACCAAATTGGATGTCCACCATTGGAGGTGAAATTCAAAGGGGAGCCAAAACCCTTGGGGTTTTTCCTAACCCAAGTCCTCAGCTACATGGAGGAATACGGGCAGGACATTCCCAGCGACAAAGCCTGCATCCGGATCGTGAAATCTGCCCTGGATGGACCGGCTGCAGATTGGGTGGTGAACTTGCATGACTCCAATGCCCCAGAACTCAGTAACTTCAACCATTTCATGTCCTCTTTGAGAAGACGATTTGAAGACCCCCTGGCTGATCGCAAAGCCCGTAAAAGGATAAAAACGATGAGGCAAGGCAAACGCCCGGTGGCTGAATATACACAAGAATTCTGGGCCATTGCCAGCAAACTGAATTGGCCAGAAGACATCCTCCTTAGCCATTTCAAAGATGGACTAAATTATGATCTATATGACGCTTGCCTGCCCCGAGAAGACCCACACCAACTTGAGGAATGGTACATCTTGGCAGAGGAAGCAGAGATCGACATATTAAAGAGACACCGCCGAGGACAACAATGGAGCCGCCCCCCACCTGAGCTGACACACGAACCGGTGAAATCATTGGCTACAGCCAAGAAGCAAATGGGGTGTTTCAAGTGCGGAAGAGAAGGGCATCGAGCTGTAGAATGCCGCTCCAAAGCCCCCCAGCACAACCCAGACAGATCCCCAATCAACAAATCCGGAAAGTCTTCAGCTAAGCCAAAAGAAACTGCCATGAGAATGATGGAAATTGCGGAACCCCCCACTTCTGCCCACCAAGGGGAAAGAACTCCAGCCTATACCACAGGGCCGGTGGATGCCTCAGATGACAGCTCGGAGGGCGAACCCCTGGTAAGTGGACACATCACACCCATCCTCAAGACAGTGACTATATTAATCCCCCCCCATGCCCGAAGCTGTGAAGGTGAAAGCCTTAATAGACTCTGGCTGCACCCGCTGCCTCATTAGCCCAACACTAGTGGTAATCTGGGCATCCCATCGAGGAGACTGGAACAACCAATCTCATTTGGCCAGTTAGATGGATCCATAGCAGGGGGGGTGCCAGCTACCCTAGCCACTCTACCAATACACCTCTCCCTGGGCAAACATGAAGAGGACATAACATTTGTGGTGACCCCAGGCATGGAATGCCCAGTGATTCTAGGGATGGAATGGTTGAAAAAATGGAACCCCTGGGTAAATTGGAGGAGGACAGAAATCAAATTCCCGAAGGGGGACCCTATGGACTTAAAACTCCAAGGGAGGCTACCAGAATCAAGAATAGAAAAAGCATCCATAGGAGAGGAAAAAAGATTAACAGAAATACCAGAGGAATATAGAGACCTTGCTGAAGTTTTCAGTGAGGAGAGGGCGAATGAGCTCCCCCCCCCACCGACCCACAGACTGTACCATTGAATTCAAGCCTGGGGCAAAACTCCCGAAGCCCAGATTATACTCCATGAGCCCAAAGGAGAAGGAGGAAATGGAAAGATTCATAAAAAAAAACTAGAGAGAGGTTTCATTGAGCCAGCCAAGCCTAAAGTGGCTGCCCCGGTCCTTTTTAGAGAGAAGAAGGATGGCTCTTTACGTTTATGCGTGGATTATAGGGCCCTGAATACAATCAGTGAAAGCAACCTATACCCTCTGCCCTCATGAAAGACATGCTGTCACACCTATCGAAAGGGAATTTTTTTTTCTAAACTAGACCTAAGGGAAGCTTACTATCGCGTGAGAATTAAGGAAGGGGACGAATGGAAGACTGCATTTAACTGCCCCATGGGTGCTATCAATTCAAAGTCTTGCCATTTGGATTACAAGGGGGCCCTGCAGTCTTTATGCAATTAATCAATGACGTTCTAAGGGAGCACCTGTTTAAGAGGGTCCTTGTTTACTTGGACGACATTCTTATCTTCACCAAAACAAAAGAGGAACATGTCAACCTTGTCAGAGCGTTTTAAAGAAGCTGCGAGCCGCCCACCTATATGCCAAACTCTCAAAATGCGAATTCCACCAGGAAAGGATAGACTACCTAGGTTATCGCATATCCCCCCAGGGCATTGAAATGGACCCAGAGAAGGTCAAAGCAGTATTAGATTGGGCACCACCCCGCACAAGAAAGCAACTACAAAGTTTCCTGGGCTTTGCAAACTTTTACCGCCAATTCATCCCCTCATTTGCCCAGATAGCCTTGCCCCTCACTAACTTACTAAAAATGAAGGGAGCATCCTCAGTAAAACCTAGCCAGCCACTAACATGGACAATGGAGTGCCAAGCAGCATTTGAGAGACTAAAGAGACTTTTTTCTGCCGAACCAGTACTAAGGCACCCAGACATGGACAAGCCCTTTGTAATACAGGCAGATGCAAGTGATGTGGCAGTGGGGGCTGTTCTATTACAAGAAAACAATGAAGGGGTATTGCAACCCTATGCATATACATCCAAGAAACTCACAGAAACAGAACAGTGCTGGCCCGTATGGGAGAAGGAGGCTTATGGGATACGTTGGGCATTACTCACGTGGTGACAGTTCCTGGAAGGCAACAAAATCCCCTTCCAAGTGTGGACTGATCACAAAAATTTGGAAGCCCTGAAAATGTCCAGGAAACTCAATCCCAAACAAGCCCGCTGGTCCCAGCATTTTCACCAGTTCCAATTTAAGCTCAAACATTTACCAGGAAGAAAGAACTTCTCACATGCCCCAATATAACAGCGCACGAACCACAGACTCTAGACCAATAAAGGCAGAGTCACAACTGGCAGCACCAGTAATCACAAGAACCCAAGCCAAATTAAAACCACAACTGGACAGCCAAACTGGAATTGAATTCAGAAAAAGTTTGGAAACAGATGAATGGTTCCAGAAAAACAAAAATATGTGCACAATGAGAGACGGGTTGCCTTGGGTAGGGGAAAAGTTATATATACCAACAACTCGAAGAGTCACTTTCATGCACCTTTGCCATGACACAAAATCAGCAGGGCATTTTGGATCTGTAAAAACTTTACATTTAATTAAACGGCAATTTTGGTGGCCATCCATGAAAAAGGACATAGAAAGTTATATAGCCAGTTGTCCAAAATGTGCTATGGCAAAGAGGTTGCAAGGGAAATTGCCAGGACTATTGCAAACAGTGGCAAGTCCCTCAGCCCCCTGGAGAGAAATAGCCATGGATTTTATAGTGGAATTGCCAGAAAGCAATGGGAATACTGTGGTCTGGACAGTCACGGACTTGTTTTCCAAACAGGTGCACTTTATCCCTTGCCAAAAGATTCCCACTGCAAAAGCCTTAGCAAAACTTTTCATCCAGCACATTTACAGATTGCATGGGGCACCCCAACGCATCATCTCTGACAGGGGGGTGCAATTTACATCTGCATTTTGGAAGGAATTTTTATCCCTCTTAGGAACCACTCAGGGACTGACATCTAGCCACCACCCTCAAGGAAATGGGGGGGGCTGAAAAAATGAACTCCGTACTTAAGCAATATTTAAGATGTTTTCTTAGTTTCCAGCAGACCGAGTGGGCGGACTTACTCCCTTTTGCAGAAGTTGCCTACAATAATGCAGTCCACTCCAGCACAGGTTACACTCCTTTTCAAATAGCCACCGGTCAAAGTTTCAACCCCATGCCAGAGTTAACCCCAAACGAACCAACGATCCCTTCACTGAAAGAATGGATGGAAAAACTACAAAACACCTGGCCAATAGTTAGAAAATCACTAGATGAAGCTAGGCAGGCATTCAAAGCACAAGCCGATAAAAAAAGGGTTGAGCCTACACCATTCATTATAGGAGAAATGTACTTATCTACAAAATACCTAAAGTCCCTACAGCCCTGTAAAAAACTTGGACCAAAATATATAGGACCTTTTCCAATTAAAAGAATCATAAATCCAGTAACAGTAGAATTAGAATTACCCAAAAATCTCAGGCAAATACACCCAATTTTTCATTGCAGCTTGCTGAAAAGAGAGCATCAGTCACCTCTATGGCCAAAAATCCCCCCCACCACCTCCAATCATGGTGGAGGGTGAACAACACTTCGAAATAAAGGAAATCCTTGACTCTAGGAGATATCACGGAGCAACTCAGTACCTAGTTGCCTGGAAATACCTCCCTCCCTCGCAAAATGAGTGGGTCCATAAACGTCATGTCAGAGCCCCGAAGCTATTGAAAAAGTTTCACACAGAGTATCCTAACAAGCCTGACTAACTTTTATACCTGTTTTGTTTTCTTTCAGGTGGATCTCTCTTATTTTTAAGGGGGGCCGGATGTCAGAATCCAATTATACTTCATCTCCAGTTATCAATTATAGAAAACCCCATTTCTGCCCTCTCTGGATTCTGTCATAAAGAAAGAGAGGGGGGAGAACAAAGGGGATTTATGGCCCTCACTTCCTTTGGTACAACCTCAAAGGGTTTGAATGTGGTTAGCACCAAAAGGCCTTATCATAACAAAGGAGGCTATTTACCTTTCATGTAGTTTATCTGAAGTCTCCATCCAGCCGGAAGAAAGGAAAAAAGGGGTGGGATTGTGATGCCTGAAACTGTCACTGGAAGAGGGGGTGATTGGGTGGGACTACTGGGGAACCCCTTAAAACCTCGAATGGGAGAGCTTGAACCCCAAGTCCTGTCTAGAATGCCTGCAACCATTTTCTCTTAATAAAGGATTCCTGTTGGAAGAATTATTCCAAGAGTTCTGTCTTCTTAAGATGCAAAGTGGGATGGGTCCTTACAATTTCAGAGCTTCTGTTGGGGATAACCACATTGGAATTCTTATATAATGTTTTTGTTTTATTTTTCCCCAAGTCTGTAGCAATGCATTCCTAACTATGTGTCTTTGAAAGTATCTGTGTATTTTATATTTTTCATCCCATAGGAATGCATGCCACCCAGAGCAGGATTGTACTTGATAGTATAGTTTGTCCTAAACGTAACCCAGTGTGGTGCCACTTAATACTTTCCAGATATTTTACATACTGTTCTTTCTGAACATTGGATATATCTGTTGGGCTAATAGAATTTGAAATCTAAAATAGATGGTTGGTACCATGTAGTATACTCCTGGTCTGCCCTCTGTCAAAAGTAAAATGCAGGTATGTTTTACAAGAAATATAGATCACACCAGAGAACCCGTCTGTGTCACTATCCAGAGATAGTTTCCCTTAAGGGTAAAGATTCCTAATTAAATTTCTTAAATGTTGATGTTCATGGAAACAGTAAAGAGAAACAATATCAATATAAAATGCACGTTGATTAGTAGTTCCCATCCTTCCCAGACCATTCATTTGGCATTTTTAGAACATTTCATGGAATTTCTCAAAAAATGGTTCCCCTGCAGGGTATGATTCACAATAATGCCTATTTACCAGATGGCAAAATAATAATAATAAAAAAGTAAAGTTACTTTCTGCCACCCCTTTATATCATACTTGTTTATTTTTTTTGGGCGGGGGAAAGCTCAACTACCATTTTTAGTTTCTAAGAGTGGCTGTGAGACCTATGGAGATCTCAGATGCTCTTAGAAATGTGAAACTTCATATGCTTGTTTTGCTCTTTGCTAATTTTCCATTTAATTTTTAAAGTTATATCTTTAAATGAGTTGGATGCATGGGATATTGTCAATGTGTATATTGATTGCAACTAGAACCTTTAGTCTGAAACTGAAAATAATTTTAAAATTACCATATTTAGTGACATAGTGGAGAACTAGTGCTTGATAAGTTAAATATATAAATATATAAAAAGTGTCAAATCTTAGGGTATGCAGAGTATGTTAGTGAGAGATACTGCCTCAGTTTTGTTTATCAGCTTAAATAGATAAATACCTTCTCTCCTTGGAGAACGATGTTAATTAAAGAGAACCACTCATCCCCTTGTTATAAAGTGTTGCATATGCTGATTATGATTTATTGAAAGTTTTTTTCTTTTTTGTGGGGATAGCATAGTTATGTAGCATTAACTGAAAAGTTTCATTTTCCAGACTTAAACACTGGTGCTGGGTATTTACGAAATATAATCTCAATTCAAAGTCATATATAATACAGCATATGATGATATGTAAATGGCAATGTGGAAACTGTAGAATATTATAATCTGGAGAAGGAATTGCTGTGTTCCTCATTCTGATCCTAATGTAAATAGCATTGAATATCAGGTGAGAAAGTGCAGCTGGATGCATCTACTAAATACATTTATTTATTATTTATTTATTAAATTTCTGTGCCATCCATTTCACCTATGTGACTCTGGGTGGTTTACAACATCATAATAAAAGCATATAATTACATGAATAAAAGTATAGATTAAAAACAGAAAACAGGTTAAAACTTCAAGTTAAAAGTCAAATTACGTACACATTGTTTGAATTTCCCCAAAGTCTATGCATTCCATGTATTGGTAAAATCTTTGGAGATACTTATATTCTGTGTTCAAAGAAAAATGAACACATTTTTTTCAACTTTTAAAATAGATATAGTAAGAATTTTCTGCCAAGATACCATACTCTTTCAATTTCCTCCTGCCCATTTCAAAGATATTCGAACTCAGATGTTTCTTACTGCTCATAAAAATATGAATTAAAGAGCCAAATTACTTTTTTTGCTGTAAGTCAGCTGTATATACTTAAACTAAATTCAGTTAATTTTTGATGTGATGTACTTTTTTTCCCACTGAATTTCCTATGAGTCAGTATTTTACTTTAGTTCTTTAATATAAATGTTTATGGATTTTCTGCCTTTGGTGAGGAACTTCCCAACAATAGCTTTTCCACAAATAACATGCAGAAAACATTTGTGCATAAATCATTGATGCTAACACAGGTGTTCTTTTCTAAAGAGTGTTACATATAGAATCCATTGTTTCCTATATAGGCTTCAGAAAAAAAAGGAACTGAGGCCTCATTTTGACTTCCTATGCTAGGGCTATTGCAGATCACTAGATACTGGCAAAGAGAGTTTTTGTTGCTACCATATAGTGACGTTTTGAATTTTACTGGCCAGTTATGGCAATCTCTTCAGTGACACTTAATATTCTGTTATTCAAGGTACCATTACAGGATGTCAACTTCACTGCCTTATAGTCTTGGTTGATTAAAGTAAATCTTAGGTTTCAAATTGAAACAGGTTTATTATGGGTTCTTCTGTGTGGCATTTTTAAGCTGTTTATCTCTCATTTTGCTGGAGACAAAGCTGGTTTAAGAAATTGCTTCCTTAATTGTTGTCCATTTTCCAGATTTGGCAATATCTAGATGGTTGTTACAATTGGTAGATTCCCCCTTATAATACTCCTGAATGTTGTGGTGGAAGACAGAACAATTAATCAGTGGAACAGCTTGCCTCCAGAAGTTGTGGGTGCTCTGATACTGGAGGTTTTAAAGAAGAGACTGGATAACCACTTGTCTGAAGTGGTGTAGGGTTTCCTGCCTGAGCAGGGGGTTGGACTAGAAGGTCCCTTCCAACTCTGATATTTTGTTATGACAGACTGAAGATGTCTACAAGCAAGAGGAGACAATAAGCTTTCAGTTCCCCAAACAAGAACAGTCAACTAAAGCTTGCATATGGTGATAAGAAAAAGTCAACACAAATTTCAACAAGAGTTTCCCTGTCCTTTCCTCCATTGTTTTTGAATCAAAATCACAGAAATGGTAAGTCTCTTAAGTCTCTTCTCTTCATGCTCTGCATTCTGATAACTGCCCTCCCTCTCTCTTCAGTATTTTTTTTAAAATTTTTCAATGTACCAGGGTAAGAAATAGTGGCATAGTTTATTCAGTAGTATAGTGCATATTTCATTTGTTTCCTGCACCCCCTTCTCTGCCTAGAATTGCCCTCTCAACTCCTAAAGAGATGAATCCAGGAATAAAACAGTGTTCACCATTATGAAGGTGGCCATTTGTTTCTAAACTAATAAATTGGATTATAAAGAGAGTCAGTGTTGACTTTTAGTGACCACGCTGATAGACCTTGTCCAGGATGATTTGTCCTTAGTCGGCACTTCCAACTTATCACAGCTGTAATGTGAACATCCAACTGTAATGTGAACATCCTTTTATTCTTTCCTTCCAAAACCAAGAAATGCATCCAAATAATAAATGAGAGTTAAATCTCTACCAGTTTATTAAAACTGTAACTCATTGTAAATGAAAAATTATGCTGCAGTTTGAAACAAAACTACCTGGAAAACTAGTTCAGCATTCAACTATATTTGTGTTGTGTGGAACTCATCAATACAGAGCAAAACTTTGAATTTCTGTATTCTTCTCATGCATGGCAATATCAAAATGCCATTTTATATTTAAATCTCAACATGGGATACTAAGAAGTGAAAAAAAAAGATGTATATCTTTCTGTCTCTGTATGCTATTGCCCACTGCAAACAGTAGGATATTTTGTACTGGCAGCATTTGTGACCTGCCCTAATCTGAATGATAAAGGAGAATATTTGTAGCTCAGGGTTGACATGAGGGCTCCTGAGCTTGCTTATTTTCTTGCAGACATTTCATTACCTAAACTAGGTAACATAACATCATCAGTGCTAGTAAGAATTGCTATTTGCTGTCAGTTTATATTCAGCACCCAGATCAGCATAGATTAACTCCAAGGAACCTTGGGAGGAAGTGATCATGCAATATTGGAATTCAACATTATAGAAGCACAAGCAATAGAACACAGTCAAACTAGAGTCTTGGAGTTCAAGAGAGCTAATTTCAATAAACTTAGAGAGGGCTTGGGAAGGATTCCATGGATGAGGATCCTCAAGGGGAAAACAACTCAAGAAGCTTGAAATTTTGAAAAGTGAGATAATAAAGGCCCAGTCTAGCACAATACCAACAAAGAGGAAAAATAACAGCTCTCAAAAGAAACCAGTATGATTGCATAAAGAACTCTCTGATCAATTGAAAGATAAAAAGGACAAGTATAGAAAATGGAAAGAGGGACACATAACCAAGTCAGAATATCAGCAAAGACGAAGTGAGGAAAGCTAAGGCTCAAAATGAACTAAGGCTTGCAACCAAAGTCAAAAATAACAAAAAAAAAATTCTTTCAACATGTAAAAAACAAGAAAAAAGTGAAGGAAACAATTGGTCCATTAGTGGGTGAAAGTGGCAAGAAGGTGACAAGTAACAGGGAGAAAGCAGAACTATTTAACTCATTTTTCGCATCTGTCTTTACACAAAGGGAAAAAAAACAGACCAACCTATCAAAAATATTGCCAGAAAAAACAAAATAGAAATACAAGTTAAGATAGGCAAGAAAATGGTAAGTGAACACCTGTCCAGCCTAGATGACTTCAAATCACCAGGACCAGATGGATTACACCCCAAGATTCTTAAGGAACTGGCAGATGTGATCTCAGAACCACTGAAGTATATTTTTCAGAGATCCTGGAGCACTGGGGAACTACCAGAGGACTGGAAAAGAGCTGATGTAGTTCCCATCTTCAAAAAGGGGAAAAAAAAGAACCCAGGAAATTACAGACCTATCAGCCTGACCTCAATACCTGGGAAGATTCTGGAAAAGATAATCAAACAATGAATTAGTGAACACCTACAGGCAAACAAAGTCATTACTAAAAGCCAACATGGGTTTGTCAAAAATAGATCATGCCAGACAAATCTTATTGCATCTTTGACCAAGTGACAAAATTAGTGGACCAGAGGAATGCTGTGGATATAATTTACTTGGACTTCAGTAAGGCATTTGACAAAGTAGACCACAACCTACTACTTGATAAGATAGAAAAATGCGGGTTAGACAGCATCACCACCAGATGGATCCGTAGCTGGCTGACTGGCCGTACTCAGCATGTGGTCCTCAATGGAACTGCATCTACATGGAGGGAAGTGTGCAGTGGGGTGCCCCAGGGCTCTGTTCTGGGGCCAGTGTTCTTCAACATCTTCATCAATGATCTGGATGAGGGAATAGACGGGGAAGTCATCAAATTTGCAGACGACACCAGGCTGGCAGAAATAGCCAACACTCCAGAAGACAGGCTTAGGATACAGGAGGATCTGGACAGACTTGAACACTGGGTGCTATCTAACAAAATGAAATTCAATGGTGAAAGTAAGATTGTACATTTAGGCAAGAAAAAACAAATGTGCAGGTATAGTATAGTAATAGTAATAGTAGTAAAGTTGGAAGGGACCTTGGAGGTCATCTAGTCCAACCCCCTGCTCGGGCAGGAAACCCTACACCATTTCGGACAAATGGCTGTCCAGTCTCTTCTTAAAAACTTCCAGTGTTGGAGCATTTACTGCTTCTGGAGGCAAGCTGTTCCACTGATTAATTGTTCTCACTGTCAGGAAGTTTCTCCTTAGTTCTAGGTTGCTTCTCTCCTTGATAGTTTCCACCCGTTGCTTCTTGTCCTGCCTTCAGGTGCTTTGGAAAATAGCTTAATTCCCTCTTCTTTATGGCAGCCCCTGAGATATTGGAATACTGCTATCATGTCCCCCCTTGTCCTTCTCTTCGTTAAACTAGACATACCCAATTCTCGCAACCGTTCCTTATATGTTTTAGCCTCCAGTCCCCTAATCATCTTTGTTGCTCTTCTCTGTACTCTTTCTAGAGTCTCAACATCTTTTTTACATCGTGGTGACCAAAACTGGATGCAGTATTCCAAGTGTGGCCTTACCAAGGCATTGAAGAGTGGTATTAATACTTCACGTGATCTTGATTCTATCCCTCTGTTAATGCAGCCTAGCACTGTGTTGGCCTTTTTGGCAGCTGCAGCACACTGCTGGCTCATATTTAAGTGATTGTCTACTAGGACTCCGAGGTCCCTCTCACAGTTACTACTATTGAGCATGGTGCCACCTATGCTGTACTTGTGCATTTGGTTTTTCTTGCCTAAATGTAGAACCTTGCTTTTTTCACCATTGAATTTCATTTTGTTAGTTAGTGCCCAGTGTTCAAGTCTGTCCAGATCCTTCTGTATCTGAAGCCTGTCTTCTGGAGTGTTGGCTATTCCTGCCAGCTTGGTGTCATCTGCAAATTTGATGAGTTCCCCATCTATCCCTTCATCCAAATCGTTGATGAAGATGTTGAAGAGTACTGGGCCCAGAACAGAGCCCTGGGGCACCCCACTACACACTTCCCTCCATATAGATGCAGTTCCATTGAGGACCACTCGCTGAGTACGGCCGGTCAGCCAGCTACGGATCCATCTGGTGGTGGTTCTGTCTACCCCACATTTTTCTATCTTGTCAAGTAGTAGGTTGTGATCTACTTTATCAAATGCCTTACTGAAGTCCAAGTAAATTATGTCCACAGCATTCCTCTGATCCACTAATTTTGTCACTTGGTCAAAGAATGCAATAAGATTTGTCTGGCATGATCTATTTTTGACAAACCCATGTTGGCTTTTAGTAATGACTTTGTTTGCCTCTAGGTGTTCGTTGATTCGTTGTTTGATTATCTTTTCCAGGATCTTCCCAGGTATTGAGGTCAGGCTGATAGGTCTGTAATTTCCTGGATCCATTTTTTTTCCTTTTTTGAGGATGGGAACTACATCAGCTCTTTTCCAGTCCTCTGGTAGTTCCCCTGTGTTCCAGGATCTTTGAAAAATATAGTTCAGTGGCTCCGATATCACATCTGCCAGTTCCTTGAGAACTCTGGGGTGTAATCCGTCTGGTCCTGGCGATTTGAACTCATCTAGGCTGGACAGGTGCTCACTAACGATTTTCTTGCCTATCTTAACTTGTGTTTCTGTTTTGTTTTTTGTGGCACTATTTTTGATAGGTTGGTCTGTTTTTTCCCTTTGTGTAAAGACAGATGCAAAAAATGAGTTAAATAGTTCTGCTTTCTCCCTGTTGCTTGTCACCTTCTTGCCACTTCCACCCACTAATGGACCAATCATTTCCTTCACTTTTTTCTTGTTTTTTACATGTTGAAAGAAGCTTTTTTTGTTATTTTTGACTTTGGTCGCAAGCCTCAGTTCGTTTTGAGCCTTGGCTTTCTTCACTTCATCTTTGCAGGCTCGGGCTATTTGCTGATATTCTGACTTAGTTATGTTCCCCTCTTTCCACTTTCTATACTTGTCCTTTTTATCTTTCAATTTGTCAGAGAGTTCTTTATGCAGCCATGCTGGTTTCTTTTGAGAGCTGTTATTTTTCCTCTTTGTTGGTATTGTGCTAGACTGTGCTTTTATTATCTCATTTTTCAAAATTTCCCAAGCTTCTTGAGTTGTTTTCCCCTTGAGGATTCTCATCCATGGAATCCTTCCCAAGCCCTCTCTAAGTTTATTGAAATTAGCTCTCTTGAAGTCCAAGACTCTAGTTTGACTGTGTTCTATTGGTTGTGCTTCTATAATGTTGAATTCTAATATTGCATGTGAGAGGGATCTCGGAGTCCTAGTGGATAATCACTTAAATATGAGCCAGCAGTGTGCTGCAGCTGCCAAAAAAGCCAACACAGTGCTAGGCTGCATTAACAGAGGGATAGAATCAAGATCACATGAAGTATTAATACCACTTTACAATACCTTGGTAAGGCCACACTTGGAATACTGCATCCAGTTTTGGTCACCACGATGTAAAAAAGATGTTGAGACTCTAGAAAGAGTACAGAGAAGAGCAACAAAGATGATTAGGGAATTGGAGGCTAAAGCATATAAGGAAAGGCTGCTGGAATTGGGTATGTCTAGTTTAATGAAGAGAAGGACGAGGGGAGACATGATAGCAGTGTCATGTCAGGGAGTCAAGCTATTTTCTAAAGTGCCTGAAGGCAGGACAAGGAGCAACGGGTGGAAACTAACCAAAGAGAGAAGCAACCTAGAACTAAGAAGAAACTTCCTGACAGTTAGAACAATTAACCAGTGGAACAACCTGCCTCCAGAAGTGGTAAATGCACCAACACTGGAAGTTTTTTTTTTTTTAAAGTTTTACAGATTACAATATAAACCCTTCCCACCCAATCCCACCCCTCCCCCACTTCCCAGAGCTGATTACAGGGTAACAAATAAACAAACATAATCTAACTAACATTAACCAACTATACTATCAATCAAAACCATAACACACTTTAACTCCTTTTCAAAGCAAATATTAACTAATTAAAAACAATAATAATAATATAATTAAAACTATTAATAATTATCTAAAATCTACTCATATGCAAAATAATACTTTTCAGTTTCATATTTCTTTTGAATGTAACACGGGAAGTTTTTAAAAAGAAACTGGACATCCATTTGTTCGAAATGGTATAGGGTTTTCTGCCTAAGCAGGGGGCTGGACTAGATGACCTCCAAGGTCTCTTCCAACTTTATTATTATTATTAACATCAGACCAACAATCAAATAAACAATATCCCAATCAAGAAATTGCCAAAGAAGCCAACACCAAACAGCCCAATTAAAGATTCTCTAAGACCACTCCCATCAATACTGATAGGCAAGCCACTAGAATATAAACTGACAGCAAATAGCACTTCTTACTAGCACTGATGATATTACCTAATTTGGGTAATGAAACATCCTCAAGAAAACAAGCAAGTTCAGAGAGCATCAAGGACCCCTAATTTGACTAACTCCAAATAGTGTAGAAGAGAACAAAAATGCAGAATACCTCAACTATTAAAAACTCTACAATCATCAATCAACATAGCATAGAAAATAATGATGTCTTTCTCTAATCTTTCTAGGATCCAAAAGCCCACTGGTAGCAACAGAACTGAAAAAGCTTTTTGGATGAGAAGCAAAACATCTTCAAGGCAAAACAAAGAAAGTCCAGTTGCCTCTTGAAAAAGCACCTTTGGAACAACCATGACCTGGATGACTGAGTATCTCCATAGACATTGGTAGTAACAATACACCATTTCACCAGAAAGCAATCTCGCAAAGAATAGATGTCAATGTTGTCTCTATTTATGCCCCCAAATCAAAAATCAGTTTTCAAGTATGTGTCTGCCATTTTGTAATCTAATCATACTTAATCCATAGTCTGTAAAGTCTACCATAACCAGACTCCATTCGTGGAAAAGGAATATGGATTAGCTCACAAGTTCATTCTTACAGGGCAACCATGGGTTTGTCACCAGACTTAGTGGTCCCAATGTGGAGGATCACTAATCCTGGTGACAAATGTTGGGACCACTAATTCTGGTGACAAACCCATGGTTGCCCTGCAGGAATGAATTTGTGAGCTAATCCAGATTCCTTTTCCAGGCCATGAAGTCTGAAGTTATATAAAACCAACAATCTTGAAGTCTCACCACCATCCTGAGATGGTGTTTAGCAACTTATGAAGGGTTGTTGTCAGGCAGTTACCAATCCATATACCAGCAACAGGCCTGCTCTCAACTTTGTAAGACAGTTTGAGAAACCAAAATCATGATTTTTCTTGGCTTGATGTTTAGGCCACATATTACATTAGCATGCCATGATTGATATGGGGAAGTACCATCTTCACTCTTCAGCTGTTGCAGTGCCACAGTCCTGACTATCACTTCAGCCACCCAAAATTAAGATTTTGATCAGGATGCCCTTTTCAGCCATGGTAAGAACATGATATATAATTTAATACTATATCAACATCAATACTGGTTTTGTTTGTTTGTTTTCTCTTGCACTCTCATGCTGGCCGTGCTGAATCTCAACCAGATGACAAGTTTAGTTCAGCTTGTTCATTGTTCTGACAGTCATTGGTTTTTCTACTTCTTGGACTCCTATAGAGATTGTGGCATGTCAGTAATAAAGTAGTGTTCATAGTTCTTGCAATAATTATTTTAAGAGTTTCATCTCTCTTTTTTTTAAAAAATAATTTATTATGATTTAGCACAGTGGTTCTCAACCTTCCTAATGCAGTGACCCTTTAATACAGTTCCTCAAGTTGTGGTGACCCCCAACCATAAAATTATTTCCGTTGCTACTTCATAACTGTAATTTTGCTACTGTTATGAATTGTAATGTAAATATCTGATATGCAGGATGTATTTTCATTGTTACAAATTGAACATAATTAAAGCATAGTGATTAATCGCAAAAACAATATGTAATTATATATTGTGAAATATTTATTTCTAATTACAAATAAATGAAATTTTGTCTTGAAGCATGTGTGCTCCACCTATGGCTCTGAAGGGAGACCTGATCTTTTCTCTTCTTTAAATGAGCTCTTGAAGTTGCCTGATTAGGTTAAGCATGACCTGTGAAAAATTAATCTGACTGTGTATGGGGGGGAGTGCTTATGGGGTGGGAGAAAATAAGGATTAGTTGAGGTGATACTCAAGGGGAACTATACTTGTAGCTATTTGTTGTCCATGTGTGTGATGTGGCCCACACAATTTGCCTCTTCAGCCTGAGCCACTGCCCATTTTTCTACCTCCAGCTGAAATTCACTGAGGGTGTGGAAGAGGACCCCTGTCCTTCCAGGACAATTGATCCTAATGACCTTCAGAGCTTCTCTCTTTGAAGAAGGCAGAAGGGAAACCTTGCTCTTTTATGACTCGTGAACTTCAACTCCCAGAATTCCTGAACCAGCATAGCTCAATTCTGTGCCTGCCAGAATCTTAGGAGAGATTTTTGGAAAGAGGTCTTGTCCACTGAGGCAGAGGCAGCAGAAGGGAAATCCGTTCCTTCCTCCCACCCCACTGCTGGTTCCACTGAGCAATAATCAGCTGCTTTTGGTGCAGCAGCCAGGGCAGGAAGAATGAGGGGAATTACTGCAGCAACTGCAAGAAAAGGCCCCTTGGAGCTTCTTGATTCCACACAAGGAGCAGATTCATTTGCCCCCCCCCCTTTCCTGGCTTTCCAGAGGCACACTAGGAAACAGAGAAAAGGCAGGCAGGAGGGGAAATGCAGACCAAAACCATCCACCCAAAGCAGCTTTCAACTCCAAAGCCCCCCCCCCCCTTTGATCTCTTCCCTTTTCACTGCCTGGACCAGTTTTCCTTCTCCCACCTATAATGAAATGGTGCTCCCTTCCCCTGCATCCCACAAGTAGGAAGCCATCAAGGGGGGGGGAGGAG
The DNA here is from genome assembly GCF_016545835.1 of Crotalus tigris. Lineage (NCBI taxonomy): Eukaryota > Metazoa > Chordata > Lepidosauria > Squamata > Viperidae > Crotalus > Crotalus tigris. The sequence goes on from NW_024100451.1 coordinate 405,823, forward strand.
GAGGGATCGAGCAGCAGGAATCAAAAACTATGTGCTGTCTTAAGGAGGGCTGCAGGGATCTCAGAGGAGGAGAGGACAAGGGGGGGGGATCAGCTGCCAGGAAGAGAGGAAAAAGCTACTATACTTTTATGCCCGCCACATAAGTAGGAACAAAGCGCCCACATTTATCATTAGTGTGATCTATTACTGGGAATTTAGGGGATCTAATGCAAATTTCCAATTGGGTGAGGATGGGTTATCTGGGAGCTCAGTTAACTCCTGTGCAGCAACTGCCACCAACTTACTTCTCAGAGTTGTGATAAGAGTAATAAAAACAGCTATGCTCTTCATTAGGTTTTGCATTATCATGGGTGGACTGTTTTTGCATGGGGATTGTGTTTTGTTTTTTCCTAACATAGGACACCTTCGACATCATAGGAAAGCAAGGGAATTATCTTTTAGCAATGGAGATGTCCCGAGCAGCTTTTTCTGGGAAGCGAACAAACATCCCTCCCCCACTCCGGAGCATGAGGAGACTGCTCCTTCCTTTTATAAACCGCCCGCCTCAACGTAAAGCTTGCCAGGCTTTTTGCAAGCTCAGTCGCTTCTGCGCGCCTGCTCGCGAGATCTCAAAGCTTGGTTTTCTTCCTCCACAGCAGAAGATTCGGGGAACTTTCCTAGCCATCCAGCTATCCATCTGCCCACGGAGGAACAGTGGCTTCGTAGGCCCGCCCATCCCCCCTTTGAGCCCAGCGTCAGTTTTATAACCTTCCATCTGCCTCAAAGCACTTCTCTGTCGCAAAATATGTGTTTTCTGATGGTCTTAGGCGACCCCTGTGAAAGCATCGTTCGACCCCCAAAAGGGTCGCGACCCACAGGTTGAGAACTGCTGATTTAGCATAACAATAAAGCCCAATTCTTTAAAAGAACGATATAATTTATGCAATAGGTGGAGAATACTACAGATAGGAAAAGATAGAAAGTAAGATTTAGTTTTCAAAATTGTTTCAACAGCTTTGTCTATTCCACAGAACACATTTCAGAATACATTTGAGTGATTGGTTCAAATTCAGTAATTGATCACGAGGAGTTTCAAAAACTGGGAAAGGCATTGGCCATATTGGACTTTACAAATCAAAGTTTTTACATCCTGCTTTTGGTTTTTTCTTAAAGCTCCAACTTTAAAATAGCTTGTAATAGGATATGAAGCAGAAAGTTGCACCAGTGCATTCGAAATAAGTATTAAGCATTCACAGTGGATGTCTGCTGATGACTCAGAAGGAGACTTTACAGACTATGGATTAAGTATGATTAGATTATAAAATAAACACATTCAAATGACAAAGTATCATGGCTGTTGTGGCCTGAACAAGCGACCAGTGCACCGGAAAAATAATTTTGCCAGTGGGAGCCCGTGTTGTAGAGCTGATGAGTTGGCTGATAAAAAGTAACACTTTGATTACTGAATAGTAAAGTGCTTGAGGACTGAATTCCATTTGATACCCTCCATTAGAAAGGCTGCAAATTGCCTTATTGTATATGATTTTTCTGTGTGATGTCAACTTCCCCCTATTTAAAAATACGCCACATATTTAACTTGGTTATATGACTGACGTATACTATACCTGTATACTATACCCACTTTCTACCTAATATCTTATCCCCCTTTGAATTAGAAAACGAGCAATCAACTTTTGGTTTCTAATTTGGTAAGGACTATTCTTTCTCCACAGAGAAAATATCTTTTTCTTTACTCCATTTTTTTTCCTTCTGATTGTTTGGGAATTCTGGGAATTATCCTCACCCAAGAGGTGAGTCCAATTTGAAGAAGACCTAGTCTTCAGGGGAAAAAAGCCAGCACCCAGAAAACGGAGTGTAAAAAGGAGTTTTGCAGGTAGCCGCAGATAATTAATTTAGAACTCCCCCCCTATTTTTTTCCCCATTCAATCATATCACAGTCCCTGCCATTTTCAAAAGTGGTTTCTTCCTTGGGCAGAGAGAAAGTGACTGGCCTAAGGTCACCCAGTGGCTTCATGTTCAAGGCAGGACTAGAAATCACGAATTCCTGTTTTCTAGCCTGATGCCACCATACCAAATTGCCCCCTCCCCCAATTTAGAACTAAGCAGATTGAAAATTTGATTCAACTGATTCAACTACTCAATAACCCAAATATATGAATGGTTGCATCCTGACTCAAATATGATGAATTGCATCAGAGAATGGACTCCAGCTGCTTCCAGCTGCCTGAACTGCAACTCAAGAGTATTGTCCTCTTTGAGGGCTAATATGTTAAAAAAAGTATTTAGGCATCACTTTCACTTTTATTTATTTCACTTTTTGCCTCCCTTGGGGCCTGCACTGCTCACCATTTGTGGCTACTATTGCTATTACATGCGTACGTGTGTGCATGTATTATGTATTTATGATGAATAACAGAACGTGGACTTTGTTATATATAAGGTGATTTCTCCAGCTGAGCAAATACTCTTATAACATAATAAAGGTGAGGGAAAATAATGCAAAAGGAATAATTGTTCCTGAGATTATAAATATTTTGCTATCTCTGATGATGGAACTGATAAGAAACAATAATATGTATAATGCTACATAACCTGCTTTGATATATCTCAATTTTGTACTGTGATATATTAAAATCACAAGGTACTGTACATGCTGGACTTTTTTTCTGCTTGCATAATGTAGGCTGACAGAATTGAAATATTACTTTGTTATTGATTTAGCTTCAGTCCAGGGTTATATTATTAGGTTTTTTAATGGATTATTTCATGTTAAGGGAATAAAACAATCATAACTTTGGGGAACTGCTTTGAACTTTTTGATTCCCCCTGTGCTTTGCAAATTCCATCATTTACTATTGTTCAATATTAAATATCCATAAGCAAGAACAAGACTGGAATGTGAAAAATGAGATCAATGACTTTCTTTCTGGCCTAACTTAATCCTGAAAGCTCTTACATTAGCTAATCAGTTCACTTTTACATTAAAGTTAATCCCAGATGATTCTAGTAGAGCTAGGCGCAAATGGCCTTTCAAAATTCTTGCACTAAAATTTATGGGCAGAAAAATTGGGTGAAAAAATTCTTCTACAATCTTCCAAATACAGGATTTTCCCTTAACGAAGATACAATGTCACTCCTGATGAAACTGAAGAGGGGACAATACCTTGTATTTAACTAAAATACAAGAAATAGGAAAGCTGCAGATTCTTGGAGAGACAATGTGTAATCAAAGAAGAAGTATATATTCATATATCCCTTGGCTACTTCATAAATAAGTTAGTTTAAGAATACCAAACTCCACCCATTAGAAATTTTATGAGAGACTTCCATGGAAGTCTTCAGTTTGCCTGAAGTGCTCTCATATTCCTGTTTGAAAGAATCTCAAAAGGCAATTTTCTATTAAACTAAATGAGAACCTGTAGGAAAAAATATGCAGGAGAATTTATCTGCTTTGTACCAACCTCTAGCTGTGATCTGATCACTGTTTTAGATTACAAATACAGTAAATATTTTGATGATCACTGGTCTATTATATATATATATATATATATATATATATATATATATATATATATATATATATATATATATATATATATATATATATATATATATAATGATCACCAAGAGAATAAATGAAAAAACATTTAATAAAACCTAGCTTTCGTCGGAAGCTTCCGACATTGTCAGGGTTAAAAGCAGTCGTTGGGAAGAAGCTTATATGTGATCACTAGACGCCTGCATCCGGCTTCTGGACCGCGTCACCGATCCCAGCTGTTCGAATTGCACTCTAAGTGTATCCCTTACGTCAGCACATGGCCCTTTCCTGTTTCTATTCCATGCGCTAATGTGCACTCCTCCATCATTAATTCTGGGGCTGAGTGGGGTCCTCCCCCATCCCTTCTGGGTGGTAGCTGTCTCTATTCCCCTGCTCCCTTGTGCACAGTTCTCTTTGCCAGGGGGCCTGGCAAAGAGAACATAACATAACAACATAACATAACATAACATAACATAACATAACATAACACAACCTGATTGCAGAAACAGGAGGAATCAGCCATTCCACCTATTTGGCTGAAAAACCAGCTCATTTTATTATAAGAATTGCTGAACTTTTAAGAACCACTGCTTTTGCTACTTCTGTTTCCATTTGTGTATGCAGTAGCTTGAGGGCTATTAATCTGCTAGTAGCGACTATCTTCTTTGATAAGGAGGACTCTGGGAAACCTTTCTGTGGAAGGGGAAGTCAGTGGTGTTCTTTATAGTTTAATTTTGAAATCTGTTGTTATAATATTAGGTTTAACCAGTGTGCAACAAAATATCAAAAGATTGGACTGATCCTAGAGAATTGCAATATTAAATTAATGTTCAGTTGATCTGATACAAGTGTTAGGCTAATTGTGAACAGTAGAAGAATATCTGGGTCTCTCGCCCATTGTGGGATGGGGATACAGAAAAGCTTTGCCTTTGATGCAATTAATTCAGAACAAGATCCCTGAGGTAGTGAAGCTCTTCTGAAGCTCTTACTGCTGTTTTCATAGCTGAAGATTTTAACTTTGTTTAAGGATTGTTACATTTAATTTTTTAAAATGTGAATCCCAGGAACATTCATATTAAGAGTATAAAAACTTCGAACACCGGATAAATATAAAAACAGCTGTTTATTGTTAAAAACAACCGTTTGTTATACAAACATCTGTCTGCTACCTGAGCTTTCGTCAGTCCCCTGCAGATGTCATCAGAGTAAAAGCTGGGAGTTTGGAGAGTCTGCTTATAAACCTAGTTGTTTTTGCGCTTTACTCATTGAGCGCGTGATTGGCCCATCCACCCTAAATGACTGTAACTGCTCTGAATGTCTTGCACCCACTTGTACGCGTTTTGATCCTATCGCCCTTTCTCCTCCCATTGCTCCCTTCCTTGTCTGCTCCACTTTGCTCGCCCCAGTCAACCTTGTCCTATATGACTGCATCTTGTCCATTGATGTGCATGCTGATCTTGGCGCCCCCTCTCCTCTCATCCCTGCCTCTTCCACCTGTCCCGCTCTCACTTGGCTGCTTCTCTCTCTCTCTCTCTCTCTATATATATATATATAAAGTGCTGCGTCTCTTATAGCCTTATCCAAGTCTTTGTCCCCAACTTTTCTTAATTTATTAAAGAATGTCAGTAATGAAGAATTTTGGATGAAAACAATTTAGCTTAGCAAAAGTTATCCAAAATTTCAAGCAGATTTTTTTTCCTCCCACCAAGGTCAGTTGATAACTTTTGAGCTTGAAATGATGCAGATCATCTACATGAAAAACACATACTCAGCCCTGGGGCAAAGCTTTATGATTATTAGCAGAAGCATTGAAATATATATCAATGGCAGTAAGAACTTATGATTTCTATTTTTCCTGGAGGATATGTGACAAAATAGTTCAGAGTCCCCAAGTGGGCTAGCAGGAACTATATATTTGTTGCTGCTGTTACTGTTTGTAAAGTCCACGTCCACTTCTGCCTAAGTATGTGTGTGTTTGTATGTGTGTGTGCGCACGTGTGAGGGTGTACGTGCCACGGATATGTGGCAATTTGAAATACACGATTAACACAAAAGGAAATGTTTGCTTTGCTGTTATTGCTGGGTAGAATTTTTATTCTTTTTGTTTTTTCTTTCAAACTGCGTTTGTCCATTCTGTCTTTCCTTTTACAGGAAACAGGATAATATTATATTTCCAAATTCTCTTCTTGCATTATTTCTTGGAAAGGTTATGATAATACAGCTTAATAAGAGTTCAGTACAGTTGCTTCAAGATCCTTGGCAAAAAAAAAAATCTGGTTTCTTGTTAGAAAATGATTTAATAATTCTTTAACAATCAAAAACTGAGGTTATTTTTGGCTGGGATCAGCTTAATATATTGGCAAAGTAACCTCCAAGGAACATTGTGTGTAGTAGTGGATGGATGCTGCGTCTTGAAAAATGGTAAATCTAAACACAGGATGGCTTAATGTATGGATAATAGCTGATGAGATAATTGCATTTCAGAGAAAATGTAGCAATCTTCCTGCAAAGGAAATGATGTGACAATCAACCGGATCTGCGTAAAATCAAATTTGCATGGCTGCTCTTCTGTGCAGTGGCTAATGCTTTGTGTGATCTCTGGCTGAATTGTCACCATATATTTTTTTCCAAACATTTTCAAACTGTCAGTAGAAATGATTTAAAGAAGCAATGAGGAAAAAAATGTTGTAACGCCATTTCCTCCAAATCCGGTGATCTTTGAATTTCTTCAACTTCAGGGAATTCAACAGTTAGTGATTTAATAACTTGCAAGTCAAAGCATGAGGGGGAGGAAATAGAAATGTCATCTTTGGTCTTACATCGTGGACAACAACTGCCTTTGAGGTAGGACAAGAGGTATGGAGTCTGAAAAATCCATGTCTCAGAAAGAAGACCTTAAGCTGTGTATATAATAATAATAATAAAGTTGGAAGGGACAGTGGAGGTCATCTAGTCCAACCCCCTGCTCAGGCAGGAAACCCTATACCATTTCAGTCAAATGGCTGCCCAGTCTCTTCTTAAAAACTTCCAGTGCTGGAGCATTCACCACTTCTGGAGGTAGGTTGTTCCACTGGTTAATTGTTCTAACTGTCAGGAAGTTTTTCCTTAGTTCTTGGTTGCTTCTCTTCTTGATTAGTTTCCACCCGTTGCTTCTTGTCCTGCCTTCAGGTGCCTTGGAAAATAGCTTGATTCTTTGTGGCAGCCCTGAGATATTGGAATACTGCTATCATGTCCCCCCCTCGTCCTTCTCTTCATTAAACTAGACATACCCAATTCCAGTAGCCTTTCCTTATATGCTTTAGCCTCCAGTCCCCTAATCATCTTTGTTGCTCTTCTCTGTACTCTTTCTAGAGTTTCAACATCTTTTTTACATCGTGGTGACCAAAACTGGATGCAGTATTCCAAGTGTGGCCTTACCAAGGCATTGTAAAGTGGTATTAATACTTCACATGATCTTGATTCTATCCCTCTGTTAATGCAGCCCATCACTGTGTTGGCTTTTTGGCAGCTGCAGCACACTGCTGGCTCATATTTAAGTGAGTGTCCACTAGGACTCTGAGGTCCCTCTCACAGTTACTACTATTGAGCAAGGTACACCCTATACTATACCTGTACATTTGGTTTTTCTTGCCTAAATGTAGAACCTTACATTTTTTCACCATTGAATTTCATTTTGTTAGATAGCACCCAATGTTCAAGTCTGTCCAGATCCTCCTGTATCCTAAGCCTGTCTTCTGGAGTGTTGGCTATTTCTGCCAACTTGGTGTCGTCTGCAAATTTGATGATTTCCCCATCTAGCCCCTCATCCAAATCGTTGATGAAGATGTTGAAGAGCACTGGGCCCAGAACAGAGCCTTGGGGCACCCCACTACACACTTCCCTCCATGTAGATGCGGTTTCATTGAGGACCACACGCTGAGTACAGCGTGTCTGCAGAAAAATGTTCAGAGCTGCCCCCTAAAAAATGATGATACTACTCTATGGCCATGGGATAGATTATGGGATAAAGAAACAAAAGACTGCAGAAGCCAGAGGGATAAACTTACTTGAGAGTGAGATTGGTTATAGCGAAAAATAATTTAGATCATTTCAGCAGTGGGTAGGTCAAGATTTTGGGAAATATAAATAATGCAAGTTGCATAACCTATCTACTTGGGAAACTTACTTCCTGCCCTCATCTGTCTCAAGGAACCTGACCTGGATAGCTACTCTCTTGGTCTCCATATCTGGTAATTAGTTAGATTTGTTTAAAATCAAGTTAAGCAATATTTCTTGGTTATTGGTTTGCATTTAATGTTTCTGAAGATAAAGAAGGCTGAAATATTTTGCTTTCTTTTTAGTGATGTGGTGATAATTTTGAGATGGGGATTTAAGGATCAATATATCTTTTTCAACCATTAGTGAAAATCACTCAAATGTTTTCATCTTAAAAGTGACAATTTTGCTGTCAGATTTAAAGTGTTTTGGGGATGAATATATCTTACAGGCCCTAATTGTTTACTCCAGTAAAGTACTGTAAGAATTCTAGTTGTATTCTTTAAGCTAGGATTCTTTCTTTCTTTCTTTCTTTCTTTCTTTCTTTCTTTCTTTCTTTCTTTCTTTCTTTCTTTCTTTCTTTCTTCATCCCTCCCTCCCTCCCTTTGGTTTTCTGAGTTTCCTGAGGAAAATGTTTTGCTTGATGGAATTAAATGGATCTTCCTGATCAAAAAGGGAAGAAAATATGAAATACTATGCCTGTTTTTTTTACTATTTTGCAGAAAAATAAAGAAATCTGAATCATGTGCACTTAAAGTAAGTATTGTTAAAACAAAATTAATAGCTGAATTTCAGAGGATAAGTAATTTTTCTGCATATCTATGGCAGCTATTGACTTAACATATAATTACTGTAATTAATCACAAAGTATGATTTATAACTTAGCAAAAAGCTCTAAAAAAGAATCAGGGCTACCATCTAGTTAATAACATCTATTTATTAAAGCCACTCTTTTGCTACATTATCCATCTGACAATGAAGGCTTTTCACTCACACTGCTAAATACAACATTTTCAGTAGATGAGCATATACACCTGCAGTAGATTAAAGTTTGGGGTCTACAGTCCAAAATAGTACATCTGGAAGTAACATCTTCCAGAAGCAAAGCAGAAGGAAAGAGGGACACCCAACATGCAAAAAACAAAGGATGAGACAAAATATGGAAAGGTATGGTAAAAATATGGCATTGCACTGCTTGGTGAACAAAGGGGTGCTTGCAAGAAATGACCACCAGTTTAGATAATGAGAGTAACAAGATTGGCTTACATATAAATTTTGAGAAGACCAAGTTTATGCAACTCAAAAGTGCTCAGGATAATATGCCTATAACAGTCCATGGCCAGGCTATAGAACAAGTCTAACAATTTCCATATCTTAGTAGCACTATGTCTATCAATGGAGGTACAGATAAAAACATTTACTATTGAATTGGAATGGCAATGGCTGTGAATCATGCACCCAATTTGATCTACGGCAGCCATAAGTATTACCACAAAGATAATACTGCAATATATACTTGTGAAACATGGAAGTGTACAACCAAGATGACTAAATGGTTAAATGTTTTCCAGAAATGTTCTTCAGAAGAATCCTCCATGTCTGTTATCATGACTACATCACTAATGAAGAGCTACTACAAAGATCAGATTTAGAACACCTATCGAGAACTGTGAATGAATGTTGAATGTGGCTTGTTGGCCATATCTTACTATGCCTAAAAAATTGCATTACCTTGGGGACCTCTTGGAGGAAAGAGAAAATGAGGCTAGCCTCCAGAAACTCAGCACCAAACACTTAAGGAAGATCTTAAGATTATTATTTTTTTATTAAAAGTTTTATAAGTTTTACAAAAAAAAGAAAAGAAACAAAACAATATAAAGACAAAAAACATATACAAAGAAAAAACTAAACATTACACAACAAACCCTCCCTTCCCCAACCTCCCCCAAACACCCCCCCCTTCTCCCCCCCCCCGAGCTTCCCAGAGCAGAATATAGGCTTAATTAAAAAACAATCAGAAAAATTATATTTTAAAATATATATGTATATATATAAAAATAAAAATTAAGAAAAAGCTATATAATATTTTTTAATATCCATTTTAAACTGTATAAATTTTATCCATTTATCCCAAACAGCAAGAAATTTCTCTTGCGTTTGTTGCTTTAAGAAAGCCGAAATCTTTGCCATTTCCGCCAAATAGGACACTTTAAGAAACCATTCCTGCAGTGTAGGCAAAGATTCCTTCTTCCAATATTGTCCAACTAACAGCCTCGCGGCTGTAATCAAATTTAACATCAATATAACCTCCTTTGTATCACAATCAATAACTATACCCAACAAAAATAATTGCAGAGTAAATTTTACCCTCCTTTTAAAAATTCTCTGGATATTCCACCATATCTTAATCCAAAATGCTTTTATCTCTCTACACGACTTAAGATTATTAATGTCCCTTGGGACAATGCCAAAGATGCTGTGGATGATCAAAACTGTTGGAAAACATTCGCTGCCCAATGTGCTCTGCAGAGGACCTAATGGTGATGATAAAAATATGTCTATCTAAAAAAAGAAAATCCATGACTTATGTATCTTCTCTAAACCTCCTTTGAAGGCATTCCAATAACACATTATATATTCCTACATGAACTAATATATGTAAATATTTTCCATATCTGATCATGGTAATTCTTCTTTTGGATTCTATTCTCCCTCTTCTTGTTACTTCCAAAATAATGTTCTATCAAGCATCCTAATGGAGTGATTTTTCTTGTCCATATTGTTTGTAGTATGTCAGCCATTTTTATTCATTTTGCAGTATTTATAGAGAGAGAGAAAGAAAGAGAGAGAGAGGGACGGAGGGAGGGAGAAGGAGGGAAGAAGGAAGGATATATAAATAATAGAAGTCAACAAAAACCCTAGCACATAGGTATCAAATTTGCCACGTCATGTGATGTGTTGTGACGTATCACAACTTTTTTTGCATTGCCAGAGCTAGGATGGGTGCGGCCTTCATATGATGCAACCGGCCCGTGGGCTGGCAGTTTGATACCCTTACCCTAGCATATTAAGGAGACCATTCATCTAAGGTACTGGAAATGTATTGCTTTGGCCCATTTTTAAAATACTTGTAGGGCATGGGCCATTTGTACTTTTGGAAATAGAGTGTCCTGATTGGGGGGGGGGTCATTAGTGATTAGACAAAGTCTTACTGTTCCTGATTAAATATAAAGGTACATCTCCAAGGAATCAAGAGGTATGCAGGTCTCACCAGATGGAAGATGTTGTTCCTGTAAAAAGTAAATACTGTTATAGGCAACATTAATAGACTATAGTACTCTGGAAGACCTAGAAGCCAATATTTTAAAGACAGGTGTTCAGCAAAATAAATAGGTAAATAAAAAAGCAATATTAATATGAAGTTCTCTGTGGAACAAGGAAACTTTCACTGTAACCATCAACATCTAATCTTAAGCAAGATTGTCACAACCAGTGATATTAACACGCAGAGAGGATCTTGGCTTGGCATTCAAAAGCAAAGTCCTGTGGAAATATCACAAAACAATTCTCCATGTTAAGGAAGAGTGATGGATACTGAGCCCAAGAGGTTTACTCTGAAGCCTATATTTCTCATCTGTCCTTAGACTGTTATGTCTAGAGCATAATATATAATTTGAAAAATGGGGGTTTTGCTTTGAAATATGAAGATTTAGGACTTTGAATTAGCTTCCTATTAACAATTATTTTAAAATGTGACTGAATGGGATCCAAATTTGTTTCATTATTGAGACAGGTTCAATAGACTAACTTATTATTAACTCATGAATAGATCCAATTGATTGCCCTAAATGGACTATCAGTAGATCATTTGTCAATTTAAATTCAAAGTATTTCCCATTCTGTTTTAATAGCTCAGATGATCTTTGGCATTAAAGTCAGCTACAAATTATTTCTCTTAGATCAAGTTATCTGAAAGTACTATACAGAAAACACACCGCATGTATTTCTGGAATCCTTCTGGTAGGATTAAAAAAATATACCAAATAATGCAATAGAATTGAATTAATAAAGTTCAACCTATGTGCATCCTGTCATTACCAGAATAATGAAGCCTCCTCAGATACTGATTCAGGGTAAAAACTGTATATATTTTTTTATTGAGAGGGGAGGCCATAAAGTGGGAAAGATTACATCAGAGATATAAGAATGATTATATTGGGAAGTTCTTGATTTTAAATAAATGTTATGGTTTCCACCAACAGATTTTATTATCTCCCACTGGAAAGAGCAGGAAACTATGCTTTCAGTTTCCAAAAGCCATGGTCAGAAGAATGTATGAGAATCTGGGATTGGAGATTGGACACCCTTTCTCTCTGCAGTTCTCAAAATAATATTGTATGATCAGCACTGAGTGGAATTCAATTAAACTTTCTGCTCTGCCTGAAATAGCAAAAATGGCTTGTGTTTCTTCCAAGACTCTAGTGTTTTAAATGCATATTTTTTAATGTAATTTTCCTCTCTAGAGGGAACTTTTGGAAATGGGACATTTTGGGATCTCTAATGTAGAATCTGCAGTGCTATCTCCAATATGATGTTCCCAAGTTCCCTTCTAGGGAATGCCATTACAATTCAACCAAATTAACTGATCTTGCAAACCAACACAAGAGAATTTAGTAGCTTTCATTCCACAGAAGAGGCAAAAGAAGACAAGTCACTTCCATCTCCTACCATTCTTCCTGGGATTAGCCACCCTTCCCAGAACTGAATTTTCAACAATTACGCTACACAATCATGTCTAGAAGAAAAATCATATATTTTCATGGTACCTGATTGTGGGTAGCATTCCTGTCCCTCCTCATTTCTTTTCCCTTATGTGTTGGATCTATGAAATTATGAGCTTCGCCTAAACAAATATATATTAGTGCTTAAGAACAAAGACTTCAGATTCCACTCTGTCTCCATTGCTTATTCTACCCACGGCATATATTAAACCCAAAAGTTGAGACTGGCATTTCCTGAGGGACTACCTCCCTCTCCCATTTCTAATTCATTCCACAGAACCCATTTGTTCATAAGCCTCAGCTTCAGGAATAGAGTAGGAAAATCAGTTTTTCTCAACCTTTTCTCCTCCATATGTTTCAAATGCTGGATTTGGCTTAAGGAGTCACATTGCAATCCTTATCTCCTTTGCCTGTGTAAAGAATATTATTTCCCCAGTTCAGCGGGGAACTGAGAATGAAGGACAGCACCTTGCCCTGGGTCGTCAGAAGAAGCCATGGCTGAGTTGACAAAGAATAGCAATGCTCCAAGAACTCAATGCATCCATGCAATCATGAATAGCATTCCAAAACTGCCTTCTGCCACATCCGTAGAGGGTTCATTCACTGGAAGCAAGCGAGTGCTTTCGATGTGGGATGGAATAACTTAATCTCAGGCAGGGAAACCATCATTAGGAGTGATGGGAAATTGCATGAAGAAAAAAAGTGAGAAGCAGAAATAGTACTGCATGTCATTAGACAGCTCTGAAAGCAATATTTGAGGCAGTCTGATATTGTAAAGTTCATAGGCTTCCGTTCTGTAAATTGCCAGGAAGAATAAAAAGAGTGGGCAGGACCAAATAAGAAGATGCATAGTATACTATTTTCCCGGGCAAGCTCAAATATAAAAAAGAAAGGTTTAATATACAAACGGATTGCTTGTTTTCTCTCAAGGGCAAAAAAAAAAAAAAAAAAAAAACCTCAGATGAATAAAACATGTGGCAGGAGTACACAAGCTTGGCATCTTATATATTGCTGGTGTCTGGAGCAATATTAACCCAGGGAAAAAAAGTTTTGGTTTCTATCTGCTGTTCAATTTGCTTTCATTCATTATTAAAGCTCCTATAAACAATGTCACAATAGCCACACAGTCTACAGTAGTATAATATTCAATCACTGTTCTCATTCTTCAGGCTGCAATCTTACATTACTGATCGTGAATGTAATGCTGAGTCTATGACGGAGCTTGTTCTAATTCAGTGCATTTAATTAGGAACCAACAGCATTGACTTATATGAAGTCAGACCCTTGACATATAGCTCAACATGATTTTCAATGGCAGATAATAGTTCTTCAGTCAAATTCACTGCTTGTTACATTACAGTTACAAGTGCTCTCCCTGCTATTACTAATATACCTTTTTGGCAGCTATGGCAGGAAACCAGTTTAGTTCAATCAGCAGCATCCAAGGGAGGGGGGTGTCAATACCAGTAATATGCTGAATAGAGCAGTATTTCTCCATCTTGATGATTTTAAGAGGATGTGGACTTTAACCCCCCCACCCTGAATTCTGGGAACCGAGGTCCACAGGTCTTAAAGTTGCCAATGTTGAGAAAAACTGGAATAGAGTATTTTGATTCAAGTCCCACACTTTTATACATGTGTTGAAGACAATGGGGCTTGCATCGCAATACTTAGTCTGCCATTTTGCCAATTTTGACACACACGCCATTAAACTCAATGCGATGCTTAAGTATTTTTCTTTGTTTTGTTGTGTACTGGGCTAAAAGATCTAGGTAAAGGTACAATCTGCTAGGAGTCAAGCTTCGCTCACATATCTTAGAGAAAGAATGTCACTATGAATTCAGCTAAAGAATGGGAGAAGGTCCATTCTTAGAAAGAAACTTAAAATAACTGTGTCTTAATACTCTTTGGTACAAAGAGATGGGAAGGAAAAAAAAATTCCATCAGGGTTTCAAGATTCTGGTTATAGCCTATATCAATAAAATAGAGATCCAGTATATTTTCTGAAGCCTGCTTTCTGATCTGATCTGATCTGCCTCAAGGGCCTGAGAGGTCCCTTTAAAACCATGAGTCTATTGTATTATCGACATTTTCATGAGACTGTAATAGTAGGAAATCTATCCAGTTGTGTTCGAATAAATAAATAAAAGATCCACACGTGCTTTTGTTAATAAAAATGAATGTTCTAGATCCCAAATTACATTTATGCATAATAATCACTGTTTCCCTATAAAGCAGGGGTGTCAAACTGCTGGCCCATGGGCTGAATGCGTCACACAGAAGCTGCAACCACCCCATTGCTGGCAATGGCAAACAGTCCTGATATGTTGCGCTACATCATGTGACGTCGCAAGTTTGACATGTCTGCTGTAAAGTGAAGCACAACTTTTGGTATCTACTATGCTAGTGTAATAAGGAAAAGTTTTATATGTGTAACAGAATTTACTGTACCTTTGCCTAAAGATCAGTCCTAATAAATAGTGTTAATTATATTTGCAAATTTTGCTAAGAAAAGGGGAGACATTCCAGAAAATCATCTTCAAATTCCAGCAGGCTAACTTGGTCACTGTTTCACCCTCCATGTGTTGTCGACTTCAGTATTACATTGTTTTCTATGTTTTGCATAGTGCCTGCAACAAATCAGGTCAGTATGACCTTTGATCTAGGCTAGGGGAATACTAAGTTTGGTATTTAACAATTTGCTACAGCATATATTGTTAAAAAGAATAACTACTACATTAGTTTGCAGAACAGTTTCTTTTTCAATAACAAATGGATTGAGATAACTGATTATCCTTAAGTCATCCAATGAGTTTCCATGATATGGTGGACTTAAACTAGGTCTCCCCTATCCCAGTTTCATACCTTAATCACTATTCAGTAGTATTCTGGGTCTCAATTCTACATTCATAGTAATAAACCTGCTCATGTACCATGAACTGGAGACACATTCTGAGTTCACATTCATTCTGGGAACTTCTTTATGCACAAAAGCTCCTATGCAATAAAAATACTGAATGCATAGATTACTTTTAAAGTGATGCAGTTCTGGGGATGCATAAGGTTTCCTAGCATCTCATGTGTTCATTAAATTCAATGCTAGAGGTCATTTTGAATGGGCTTATGTCACTGTGTCAGTGGCAAGAGAGGTGCCTTAATGAAGAGCCTTAATTCGCTCACAAATTAGCAAATGCAGGGGCTGGCTTTATCACTGCATGTGTGGAGCTGAGCCCTACTTTGCATGCCCATAGATTCAGAGCTTTGTCCTCCTAGCAATTCTTTGTCTTCTGAAAGTAAAATTCACATCTTTTCATTGCAGAAATCTATGTGTCTTATGACATCCAGACCTATGTGAATCAATGCCAAGAAAGGTACTTTGGGTTAATAGATCAAATTAAATACTGGGACAATTATAATTTAATTGGATTTTTCAGCTTTTGGAAAACTGAATATAAACATTTGAAGGTTTAACTTATGTACCCCTACTCTAAAGGAAGATGGTGCTGTAGAACAATGTAGCTATGTATGTTAGTCAACAACTAAGAGAAGGGAATTGCACATAGCCTTTTCTAAAGCTTTCAAATACCATTTTTTAACATTATAAGAAAATATTTCTGGAGGCAATCAGATTTTAGCTTGTCTCTTACAATTTATTTGATGTACGGGCAAAGGGGCCCAATAGTGAGAAAAACATTTGATATTAAGGGTAGCTGAGCATGGCTTGAAGGCACTGCAAGATTTATGCACACTGGCAAGAAGAAAATGTTCTAAAAAAGATTTGGCTAGTGGTGTTTGGGATCCATTTTTCTCTGCTTGACAGAGACACAGCCTGCCACTGAGCATCAGGTTATTTCTAGAAATCCTATCTTTCTGTATAGGGCTATGGACATTTGTGTAACCAATGGCTCCGACTTCCCTTATCAGTAATATCTTTTATAAAGCATAGGAAGTCTGAACAGCCTATAGAGTTCCAATGCTCAATCAAGATTTATATCAATACTGACTGATAGGAACCATTTGTACTGTAGCTGCCCAGTTTGATCTGCTTTTACTTTATTTATTTATTTATTTATGACATTTGAGAGTAGCAAGGAAGCTGTCCAGCAAAATGGTTTGAATTCAAACTTATTCATATTCAGAGTAGGTGGGGATTTATTCATAGCTGGTGGCAGCATCCACTTGAACTCAGATGATTTGGAGAAAGCTAAATAAAATCAGACCTGGTTAGATTTAGATAGGAAATCCAGAAAATCCCACAGACAGCAGGATATTCCAGGAATATACGTTATATTGCAAGTTTGGGGAAAGAAAGAGAATGGCTAACCCTATGGTTTTGTTACCAAGAAGGCAATATGAATACATCCAGCAGCTCTATGTGATAGAAACTGAATCTAATAAAATCTCTATTTATTTAATGGTTTCTAGTCTCAGGCCCTGGCTCCACATACTGTACTAGACCATGCTTTGCTTAACTATGGCTGATTGGGTTCAAGAAAATTAGCTGGATTCATATAACAGACGCAAATTTCCCCACTTTGGACACATTATCTGAAGACCTATCTGTCTGGAGAAAGCACTAATGCTGGGAAAGATGTATAGATATATTATAGAGAGATGTAGATGGATACATAGATAGAAGAAAGAAAGAAAGAAAGAAAGAAAGAAAGAAAGAAAGAAAGAAAGAAAGAAAGAAAGAAAGAGAAAGAAAAGATCAGCAGCCAGGTGGATAGACTCAGTTGCAGTAGCAATGAATGTACCATTAGAAGACTTGAAAGATCAGGTTAGAGGCAGGTCATCATGGAGAAAATTTAACTATATGGTTGCTAAGAATTGGCAACAACTTATTAGCATGTAATCAATCAATACAACATAAGCCTTAAACCATAGTTTATGAATCATACTAAATGGGTTTATACAATCTGCTAAATAAATTTGCATAAACCAAATTTTTTTGGAATTAGTGCAATGTATGAACATAGCCAACAAAACTAATTATGGATCAAACTGAATAGCCCATGTGAAATCTATCTGAGAAAAAAAGGGCTATATAGGTGGTCCTTGATGAATAACCACTTGTTCAGTGACCGTTATGATCCTGCTAAATGAAAAGTACCTATGTCCTCATAAATGCAGCTGTTGCAGCATCCCTGTAGTCATGTGATCACTATTTGGACGCTTGGTGATCAACTTGCAATTACAACATTGTAGCATTCTAAGGTCATAAGATCACCTTGTTTGATCTTCGTTATTGGATTCAGCAAACAAAGTCAATGGGAAAGTTGGCAGGAGTCACAAATGGCCAGGAGTCACAAATGGCCACCGTATGTCTGCAAGATATTGCAATCATGCAGGATTTGCCTTATGACAGCAGCTGTGACTATTAGACATGTGACTATCATGCAGTCATGTGATGTTACGTCTTACAACCTTATTTTGCTTAACAAAGGAGTTTTCTTTTCCATTTACCTTTGGTAAGAAAGAACTACCTGTATTCTCAGATATAAATAAGAAATAAGAGCTCTTCAATAGATCAGTCTTTTTCATTAGATCCTATAGAAATAGAGGGTGTTTGAAATAAAGCTTTTAGGACTTTTGTACACATTTATATGTATAAATTTATATAAGAAAAATTCTACAACTATATGGCAGCCATATTTGGTGCAGAAACAGTGTTATTATTATGTTTTTTTTTAGCACAGTCATCTAGCACAGTAGTGGACATATATCCTATTTGATATCCATATAGATTGGATTTACTTTTGGAAGGCATAATACTTTAAGCAGAATATGTGGTAAGTATAGGAGCTAATCCCCACCATAGAAGATTGGATTATAAAAGTGATAAAGCTTGCAGAAATGGCAAAATTGACCAGGTCAGGTCAAAAATATAAAGACTTTTTAAAAGACTGGAAACTTTTTATAGACTTTTTATTGAAAGGAGAAAAGACTGAATTGAAGATTTATGGATTTGGGGGTTAAAATGATTAAAGAGAAAAAGGAAAGAATAAAATGGCAACTACTCAATAGAAAGAAAGATGGAAGTCATAATTCTATATTTTCTTTCACTTCTTTTTTTCCTTTTCCATTTTCTTAATTTCCATCTTATCTTTTTTCCTATTTTTCTTTTCAATTTTTATATTTTATTGTATTAAAAATTCTAATAAAAATAAATATAAAATGAAAAAATGACATTAGCTAATCAAGCAACTCAAGCAATGCTGACATAAATCCAGCAGATTCACAGTTGTGATAATGAGAAATTTTCAGCAGGAACAAGAGTTATCTCTTTGAATCTTGAATCCTGCCTAATTCAATATCAAAATATTATTAATCCTATGTTCTCTCTCTTTCCACTTACATAATAGAACTGCGCAGAAGTAGATATTTTGCTAACAATTGATGTACTAATAAGTTCCTTTTATATAATTAGCAGTGGAATTGTAATGGTGTAATAAATTGTTAACAGAACATTTTAAAGACAAATGTACTTTTAAATGAATCATTTGCAGCTGGGAAAAAATGGAAAAGTACTTTTGTTTTTAAAATGATGGATGGGAATACTGAAAGCTTCTGCTTTTTGAGTCAGCTTCTGACAGATGATCTAATAGTACTTGCCCAACTGAATGGGAAGGTTCTAGAAAAGTTTAAAATTTTCTACTCAGCAACAGGCTCACTGAGCATGTGCGGGAAAACCTGAATACGTGCCTGGAACTAGGTATGGAATGTCCACATGTAGAGAACAAAAGAATACCCATATATGGTAAAGTAGGAGGTAAGGTAGGATAATTGTGTCGTCTGATAGGTTTGTAACCTGCCACGTCAGGAATAGCTGACGTAGGTATAGGAGGAGATAGGGAGGGGTATAACTGCTGTTACGCTTCTGTAGGAGGTGTGGCTTTTCCCTGCAACTCTTGTGAGTACGGGTTAAGTCCACCACGCTTTGCAAACCGTCTTTTCTGCTAAACTTGATTTTTGATAATAAAAGAAACTTTATTCTGCTACTCCGAACCTCGTCTCTGAATTTCTTTCAAGGAATTCTACAAACAAATTGGGGGCTCGACCGGGATCCAATCTGCGCTGGGACTCTGAGGGGTCCTCCTTAGGTGCACCCCTTTCCTTTTGAAAGGAGGGGAACCACCCAGAGGACTGCGGAGCTCTTGGAAAACCCGTAAAATTTTAATAAAGACGAGTATTAGGAGAAGGGTGAATAAAGTGCGGAGCAGCCTGAAGACAGACCGGGTAACATCTGCGCGCAGACCCTGGTGAGTACTGGTTTGAAAACACCAGAACACAAGAGTCCAGGGCGGTCGGGATAGAGTGTGTGGATGTGAGAACTGGCAACGGGGCCGGGTGGAAGTCCTTTTGAGGGACCTCGGGGAGGTCTGCAGGACGGAGTGAGTGAGGGGGATATTATTGAATATCCGGAGACGGTGACGTGTGGAACTGGAAGGAGTTGCTGGGAGGGACACAGGCGCACATACTCAAGATAGGCTGAGCACCCATAAAAGAAATGGGGGGCAATACAGGGTCGACCAATCCGGGGAAAAAGTGTGTTAAAAGGATCCGTAAAAACCCCAAACTTAAAATCGACCCGAATGGCCCTTTGGGCAAAATATTGGCTGGATGGGGATCCCCGCCCTATAACCGGGAGATTTTGAGGTTGGGGTTGAATAAAGAAGATATGGTCAATTTATGTTGTTTTGTTTGGTGGGAGGACGATAATGTGGAGTGGCCAAGGAATGGCTCCACAGATTATTTTCAGTGTCACAATTTATATAACTATGTGAAGAAAAAGAAATGTAAAAGTTTAGATAATGAATTAGATTATGCGCTAATTTGGGTGCCAGATCTTTGGAACTCAACTGAGCACATTCTCGTGACAAAAACAGATGAAGAAGAAGAAGAACAAGAAAAGGGGAGGGATCTCTTAAAGAGTATTCCACCCCCTTATAATCCTAATCATATCCAAAACCCTCCTCATCCAGTAAATGTATTAACACCACCATTATATCCAGAATTACCAGAGGGAGTGAGCCAGTTAACCCCAGAACAATGGTCAAGCCCCTCTATGCCTGTCTTGAGTCCAGAAAGTCGGGATCCATATCGGACCCCCCAATACCCTACACCACCCATTCCTGTACTAACACCCCATTTCTCTTCTGAAATAGGGAATAAGGGTGAGGAAGTGAAAAAGAATTTGGCAGCAGAGTTGGAAGAGAGGGAGAGAGTTCGGCAGTTTCCCCTGAGGGAAACTCCAAATGGAGTCAATGCTCAGGGAGCTCCGATAATAACATATGTTCAAGAACCACTTAAGGCTTCAGAAGTAAGGGCCTTTAAGAAAGAGATGAAAAGTTTTATAGAAGATCCTCTGGGAGCTAGTGATCAATTGGATTCTTTGTTAGGCCCTAATATTTACACTTGGGATGAAATACAAAATATAATGGGAATTTTATTCAGCCCAGAGGAAAGAAATTTAATTAGAGTAGCTGCTATGGCGGTATGGGAAAGAGAGAATCCAATAGTAGCTGGTGGGAATCAGGATGCGGGGGCTGTTAAATATCCTTTGGTGAAACCAGATTGGGATAATAACGAGGAAAGAGGAAGGAGAAATATGCAGGATTTAAGATCAATAATAATAAAAGGGATGAAAGAGGCTATTCCTAAAACACAGAATATGGCACGTGCAATAAATATAGAACAAGGAAAAGAGGAAGCTCCCGCCACCTTTTTGCAGCGTCTTAAAGACGGACTGCGGAAGTACGCAGGGGCGGATCCTGACGATGCCTTAAATGTCCAACTTGTTAAGATTCAGTTTGTGACTAAGGCGTGGCCAGACATCGCCAAGAAATTGCAGAAGAGGGAGAATTGGACTGCAGAATCCCTGGAAGTATTGTTAAGAGAAGCTCAGAAAATATATGTGAATAGAGAGGAAGAGAAAGTGAAAAGAGATGGTCAAAGGACAAGCAGGATGATGGCGATTGCGGTGAAGGAAGTGATGCAAGTGCAGCCAGAGAGAGGAAGAGGGCGAGGCTGGGAACGAGGAAGAGGAAGAGGAAGTGAGTTTAGAGGAAGACCAGGAATGAGAAGCAGGGGCGGAATGACTAGAGGAAGAATGGTAAGAGAGAGAGGAACTTGCTTTCACTGCGGGAAGATGGGACATTTCAAAAGAGAATGCCCAACTCTGGCCTCAGAAGAGCAAATCAATAGGATGATGGAAGAGGATGAAGACATCTACTAGGGAAGTCAGGGGCCCCTGATTAGGAGTTCCCGCCGGGAGCCCTTGATAAATTTGGAGGTGGGAACCCAGGAATACACCTTTTTGGTGGATACTGGAGCATCTCGCACTTCTGTGTGTGTGATGCCAAGGGAAGGAAAATTTGACAAACAGACAAAAATTAAAGTAAGTGGGGTAAAAGGGGAGGCTTTTGATGTAAAACAATTGGAACCAATAAAAATAAAATATGGGGTAAATGAAATTCGGACCCTGAAGTTGTTATATGTACCTGAAGCAGGAATTAATATTATGGGAAGAGATTTGATGTCTGCACTGGGGCTTACAATAAGTTTTGATAAAAACGAAACAGCATATGTTCTAACAGAAGAGAAGGAACAGAAAATTGACCCCTTAGTTTGGGTACAACCAGGCAATAGAGGTGGATTGGAAATAGAGCCTCTGAAAATAAAACTAAAGCCCCAAACTGAGGTAGTAAGCCAAAAACAATATAACATTTCAATGGAGGGAAGAAAAGGTCTTCAACCAGTAATAGACCAGTTAGTGAAGGATGGGTTATTGGAGGGAACTATGTCACCCTATAATACCCCCATCCTACCTGTGAGAAAACCTGATGGTACTTACAGAATTGTACAGGATTTAAGGCTTTTAAATTTGATAGTAGAGACCAGACATCCAGTGGTTCCAAACCCTTATACCATTCTGGGTAAAATACCTGTAGAACACAAATGGTTCAGTGTGATAGATTTGAAGGATGCCTTTTGGTCTTGTCCTTTGGACAAAGACAGTAGAGCATTATTCGCATTTGAATGGGAGAATCCTTTCACTGGAAGAAAACAACAATACCAGTGGACTGTATTACCCCAAGGATTTACAGAATCCCCAAATTTGTTTGGACAGGTGTTGGAGCAAACTTTGGAGAAATTCAAATTGCCAAAAGGCGTAAAAATGATTCAGTATGTAGATGATTTATTAATATCAGGCAAAAAGAAAACAGACACTGAGGAGGGAACTATTGCCTTGCTAAACTTTCTAGCCCAACAAGGCCTGAGAGTGAGCAAGGGAAAACTTCAATTTGTAGAACAAGAAGTGAAGTATTTAGGACATTTGATCAGTCAAGGTTCTAGGAGAATCAGTGCTGAAAGAATTCAAGGGATTGTGGGGCAATCGAGACCCAAAACGCAAAAAGAATTAAGGAAATTCTTAGGGTTAATTGGATATTGTAGATTGTGGATAGAAGATTATGCCAAATGGACAAAGAAGTTATATGAACAATTGATCCAAACAAAACCATTCAAAATTGGGTGGACTAAGGAACTTGATGAAGACTTCCAAAAACTAAAACACCTGTTGGTTAGAGCACCTGTTCTTAGTCTTCCCAATTTGGATAAGCCATTCCACCTCTTTGTTTCAGTGGAAGGAGGAGTGGCTGTAGGAATTTTGACACAAAATTGGGCGGGGCAAAAGAAACCAGTGGCATATTTGTCAGAAAACCTCGACTCAGTGGCTCAGGGATGGCCTACTTGTATTCAAGCAATAGCAGCAGTGGCCTTGTTGGTGAAAAAGAGTGAGAAAATCACAATGGGAGGGGCACTAATTGTTAGTAGTCCTCATCAAGTAAGAACTCTACTGAAACAAAAGGCAGGGAGATGGCTAACTGACTCAAGGTTATTGAAATATGAAGGGATGCTATTAGATCATGCTGACCTAGTTCTGACCACTGATTCAGCCTTGAATCCAGCACAATTTCTAAATAAAACTAGTTCATTTGAAAATGATGAAATTGAACATTGGTGTAGTGAAATAGTGGACTTAGAAACGAAGATCAGACCAGACCTGCAAGATATTCCCTTAACAGAAGGGGAAAGATGGTATATAGATGGTTCTTCACGAGTAGTAGAGGGAAAAAGACAAAATGGATATGCCATCATACAAGAAGGAACGTGGGCCCTTTTGGAGGGGGGTAGATTGCCAAATCATTGGTCTGCACAGGCAGCCGAATTATATGCTCTAAAAAGAGCTTTAATATTGGGAGAGAAATTGAATTTAACAATTTACACCGACTCTAAGTATGCCTTTGGAGTGGTGCAAACTTTTGGAAAAATTTGGAAAGAAAGGGGGTATGTGACAAGTCAGGGGAAAGATCTGATACACCAACAACTAGTGGAGGAGGTGTTATCGGCCCTTGTATTGCCACATAGAATTGCTGTAGTACATTTGAGAGCACATCAAAAAGGGGATGAAATTGAGAAAAAGGGGAATAGATTGGCAGATCAAGAAGCTAAAGAGGCTGGCATGAGTGAAATTATTGAACAAATCAAGCTCATGATTCCTCATGTAGCTAAAATAAAAGAAATCCCAACCTTTAATGAAAAGGAAGAAGACAAAATTAAGAAGATAGGAGGAATCAAGGATAAAGAAGGAAAGTGGTGGTTACCAGATGGAAGACAAATTCTTAATTATCCCCTCATGAGACAAATCTTTGAAAGACTGCATGAGGGGAGTCATTGGGGAACTCAAGCTTTGATTGATGAGGTGCTAAAAAGGTATGCAGGAGTGAAGGTTTACACTGCAGCGCAACAAGTAACCCAAAAATGTATAATTTGTCAAAGAGTAAATAGAAACCAATTGAGAGAAAAACAAAAGGGAGGAAGGCCTTTGGCCCTCTACCCTTTCCAAAACATACAAATAGATTTCACTGAAATGCCACAAGTGGGACGGTATAAATATTTGTTGGTAATTGTAGATCACCTAACGGGGTGGGTGGAAGCTTACCCTTGTTTTGATGAAACTACTAGAACTGTGAGCAGATTGTTGTTAGAACACATTATACCAAGATATGGGATTGTTCAAAGAATTGATAGTGATCAGGAAAAACATTTCACCGGAAAAATCACTCAAGGGATAGCTAATGTGTTGGGAATAAAATGGGATTTGCACAGTCCATGGTGCCCGCCCTCTAGTGGAAAAGTGGAAAATATGAATGGAAGGATTAAAACTATGTTAACGAAATTATATTTGGAAACAGGAATGAATTGGATGAAAACTTTGCCTATAGCCCTGTTTAGAATAAGAACACAACCTAGGAGGGATGTTGGGATTTCACCTTATGAGATGTTATTTGGCATGCCACTAAGAAATGCTGGTATACAAATGGGGAATCTACCTAGTAAAGATAAGGGACTGATTCAATACTTGCAAATACTGTCCCAGACTTTTGATTCTTTCAGAAAAACTGGCTATTTGATACAAACTCCTCCTCTAAGCTTCAAAGTCCACTCCATAGAAGTCGGAGACCAAGTGTGGATAAAGACGTGGAAAGATGATTCCCTCAAACCAAAGTGGGATGGACCGTTCTTGGTGTTATTGACCACAGACACTGCCATTCGAACACAAGAAAAGGGTTGGACTCATTATACCCGAGTAAAGAAGGCTAATCTTGAGGAGTCGGAAACATGGAAAGCATTTCAAAAAGAACCATTGAAACTGGTGTTAAAAAAACAATGATTTATATCCTTTTGAATATGACAATAGTGGCGATTGGGGGAAAATTATGGATTGAGCCGCCTAGAATCTTTGAACATAATGGAACTTGGACACAAATTCGGTGTTATAATGACAAAGAGAGTGAACACTGTCCTATGAACTGGATCTTTGAACCCAAAATTTGGTGGTGTGAATCTAAGTTGCAACCAAACTGGCAGCAAGTAGGTCAGGAGAAAAGCTGGGTAACGCAAAATAAAGGGGGTAAGTGTCAAAGTACTCTATATTTACAAGTAACCAGGGAGACTATAGGTAAATATACCTGTACCATGTGGGAAGGGAAAACTTATTTGACTAGTCACTCTTTAGTGGCTTCTCCAGACTCCTTTGAATTTCCTCCTATTCCCTTGTGGATATGGACAGCTTCGGCTATGAGGAGACACTTTCTGCGGAGAGAAAAGAGAGCAACTAGTACTATTATCTGTCTAAAAGGTGGGGGACATCAAAAGGGAGAGTTCCAATACTGGAAAACTACTCAATATGGATGTAATCTGACTCTGGAAGTAACACCAAGGCAAACCCAGAGAGATCCAGCTTGGACTTGTAAAAATCAAAGTAGAGAGTGGATGAGTGGAATTACCCAGATGTGTGAAAATGCAACCAGGGGAGACCCAAGGTGCCATTGGATAGGGAAGGCCTTGTGGTACAGTGGTTGTGGCACAGAAGGGGAAAGCACTGATTATCTCTACTTTCTATGTAACAATACTAGGAGTCAGTATTTACAACCTGAATGGGAAGGGCTGTGTGAAGTACTATGGGAAGAACTTGTTCAGACTCATCAGCCTGTCCATCCCTTATCCCCTCCTGTTAGAAAGATGAGAACTACTGTTACTACAAAACAGACCACAACGAAGTTCGGACCCTGCCAAGAGTGCACAGAATGTATTAAAAAGACCAAGCAAGGGAATATAGTTACTAGTACCTTATTATATCACACTCTAAAACCAGAATGTAATGCTACTAAAGTGCAACCTTGTGTATGTAATCAAACTCAATATTTTAGGTGTTATACAGCCCAAGGGATGCAGTGCTATGAACCAAAAGCAGTAGGTCCAATTACTGCTAGCATTTATGTATATGGATATAAAGGGGGAGTTACTGGAACAGAAGGGTTATTTGCTATAGCCCAAACTCAGGGAGGATACGTTGCCCACAATACCACAAGAGGAAATACCAAGCTGTCTGTGTGTTTTGACACTTGTAAAGCTATAAGGATAGGACAAGGACATGATAATAGACAAGGAATGAAGTGTGGTAACTTTGAGTGGGAAAAAGATTATATGAGGGAAGAAAAATATTTATTCCAAGTTGCTATGCCCGCTGCAAGTACAGGCCAGGTGGCTTTTGCCCCAAGTCACACTTATTGGTATACCACTAAGACCCCTTGGGAATGGAGGAAAGGACCCCAGGGGTTCAACTTGTCTATGGCCTCAGTATCAACAGATTGTAAGCCAGAACAGTGTACACGGATTTGCTTACAAATCAAGGCATCTGAAACCCCCTCTACTAATTTTTATTATTTTGGTATTGGTATAAATGGAAGAGGAAAAGATCCATATGGGTATATTATAGTAAAAGTGAGTTCAACAAAGTTAACTTCAGAGCCAGTAAAAGTATATTGGGAATATCAGGAAGAGATTGCAAAATTTAATAGTCTCCCTGTTCCACCAAAGGCTAAAAATATGTTTATCGCTTTAGCCCAAGAAGTTGCTCAGAAGTTAATGCTGAGAAATTGCTTCGTGTGTGGGGGAACCAATATGGGAGATGAATGGCCATGGCATGCTAGAGAAGCTAATTATACTGAAATTGAGAAATGGAAAGGAAATTTCACTTACCAGAACACCTATAATGAAACTTGGAGGATGTCCATTAACCTGGTGGGCAATATATGTTACTCAAGGAGTAACCATAGTGGGAGAACTAAACCTATGGGGTTCATGCGCTGTTTGAATACCTGGGAAAACAATACTTGGATATCACAAACGAATCAAAGTGTCCCTAACAACTCTTTATCTTTAATTCCCGAGCTAGCCTTCCTAAAAGATCCTGAAAACGATACCCTCCTCTGGACCACTCCTGATGGGTTATATTGGATCTGCGGAGCATTTGCATATAATATTCTCCCTGCTGGATGGTTTGGGTCTTGTATTCTGGGTGCTATACAACCCTCTTTCTTCCTCTTGCCATTACAAAGAAGACAATTATTGGGTGTCCCTGCCTATGAACATGTGGGAAATTTGGTAAGGCGATCTGTGGCTAAAGTGAGAGAAGGGTTAAAAATTGGGAATTGGAAAGATGATGAATGGCCACCCGAACGAATAATTGCTTATTATGATCCAGCTACATGGGCCCAAGATGGAAGTTGGGGGTATAGGACCCCAATTTATATGTTAAACAGAATTATCCGATTACAAGCAGTAGTAGAAATTATAACCAATAGAACAGCTGAGGCTTTAACTAAGTTGGCTAAAGAAAGTGTTTTGTCCAGAACATATATTATGCAAAACCGCTTGGCTTTAGATTATTTGTTGGCTAAGGAAGGAGGTGTCTGTGGAAAATTTAATTTAACAAATTGCTGTATACAAATTGACGATTCAGGCATGGTAATTAACCAGATAACGAAAGACATGGTTAGAATTGCACATGTACCTGTACAAACTTGGACAGGGATATTGGATGATGAAGGGTTCTTGGGAGGAATATTCAGAAATTGGAAACAGGCTCTGTTTATGGTATGTATTATATTCATTGGAATAATGATGTTACCTTGTCTGATTCCAGTAATAAAGAACCTAGTAAACAGTTCAGTCCACGGTATATTACAAGCCCAACAAAATGCTAAGTCCATAATGGTATTAAAAGAAATTGAGGACCAAATCCAGTTGTTGGAAAATATGAATACTTCACATCCAATGAAAACTACCAAAGAAGAAACTAGTAGGTTAAATGAAATAAAAGAAAATATTAAACTAGTGACCAAATAAGAAATGGGGGAATTGAATGGGAAGGTTCTAGAAAAGTTTAAAATTTTCTACTCAGCAACAGGCTCACTGAGCATGTGCGGGAAAACCTGAATACGTGCCTGGAACTAGGTATGGAATGTCCACATGTAGAGAACAAAAGAATACCCATATATGGTAAAGTAGGAGGTAAGGTAGGATAATTGTGTCGTCTGATAGGTTTGTAACCTGCCACGTCAGGAATAGCTGACGTAGGTATAGGAGGAGATAGGGAGGGGTATAACTGCTGTTACGCTTCTGTAGGAGGTGTGGCTTTTCCCTGCAACTCTTGTGAGTACGGGTTAAGTCCACCACGCTTTGCAAACCGTCTTTTCTGCTAAACTTGATTTTTGATAATAAAAGAAACTTTATTCTGCTACTCCGAACCTCGTCTCTGAATTTCTTTCAAGGAATTCTACAAACACAACTGAATCAAATTAGTTTTAAGATGTGTAGCACCCAAGAGTTGAAAGAAGACAGAAGCTTTAACAGATAAAAAAAAACTGCATGGGGAGGCAGACATACATTTTCCTTTATACATTTTATTATTATGGTCAGAAATTCAAAATAAGACCGCTTTTAACTTTTTTATAACTTAGCATTTACTGAAATTATTATTATTATTATTATTGGTTAAGGGGGGGATATCTCCTAGTTCCTGGGATGTGAGCAACAGGAACAGGGAGTTTTTGTTTGGAAAAATGTTTTATTTTGAAAATATGATTTAAAGTGAAGTCTATTAAAGTTTGTACATGGAAGATAAATTGATACAGATGATTGCTTTGATTGTTTTCCCTGGATGACTGAAATAATTAATGAAGGATACAAGGGGGAGGAAAAATTCTGAGTGTGTGGCAGAAAATTATTTACTAGTTAATAGTTCAATAGAGTAGATCTTGGGAGGGGGGGGGGAATATAGAATAGGAAAGAACTGAAAGAAATAAGTTTGTTCCATGACTGCAGGAATAAAAAGTATGAGTATGTTATAAAAAATATTAGAAAACAAAGTAATCTCCCAACACATAGAAAATTAGATGTTAAGACATGAGTGAAATAAAATACAAAATTGATTCAGATTTTAAATTAAAGACATTGAGACTATTATCTAGCCAGCTTGGAGTCCCCAAAGATTTGCAAAACATTTATGTCAAATGTATCTTTGATTAAACCATAAAAAATATCTATAGCATCCAAGTAGTTTTGTTTTTATTACTAATATTATGTAATTTCCTCCAAAACCTTGACTGTAATGTTTAACTGAAGTCACCAATATTCAGTCCCATGGCAGAATGTTGTAAGCCACTGTGAGTGTGTGAAGATTGGTAGTGTATTTAATGATTACAACAGCAACATCTGAGAGGAGGAGCAGGAGAAGCAGAAGCAGAAGAATCAGGAGCGGGAGCAGGAGCAAAAGCTGGGGCTGAAAGTCTTCTTTCAGCTCTCTGTGTGGTCTTCTCAAGATAGAGGCATGAGTGATGTCTACATGTCTTTCTAAGAGGAAGGGGAAATTAGATATTCTTCAAATATCTAATTGCTGAGTCCATAAAAGAATGCTTTAAGGAACTGAGGAGATAAGGGAAGCAAAACCTCTTATGGAGTTTATTCTTGTGGTTTCTGTGAGAACAGGAGTTGCCATTTCTGAACAAAAGGCTCTTTGAAACACTTTTCTTGAATTCTGGCTGTTCAGCATCACTAACGTAGTGGTAACACCCATTTAAAAAATATGTGAAGCTTCGGTGAAAATGAATATACTACTAAAACTACCATTCTTACAAAACTGGAGAAAAAAATTTGAAGATTTAAACTCTCTGATTCAAAAATTCATCTGGCAAGGAAAGAAAGCTAGAATTAAATTGAAAATGTTACAACAAGCTAAGGGAAATGGAGATTTTGGCTTGCCGGAATGGGTTTTATACTATCAAGCATCAGTGTTAACATGGGTAAAAGAATGGATAACTCTTAGAAATAAAAGATTGTTGTACTTGGAAAGACATGACCTACAATTTGGTTGGCATGCTTTTTTATGGTACGGAAAAAATAAAATACATAAATACTTCCAAAACCACTATATTAGAAATGCACTATTACTAACATGGGAAAAAATAAAATGTAAGATCTATTTGAAAATTCTAGGATGGCTCTCAACAATGGAAGCATTTGTACATCCAAATCTAGTCAGTCTGATAAAATATGGACATATAAAGATATTCTAAATTCTGAAGGGAACTTAAAATCTAGACAAGACATGGAAAATCAGGGCATCGATTTAATATGGTGGTCACATTTACAAATGCAAGTGAGATATGATAAAGATATTAAACAGTATGGATTTTACAAAGAGCAAACTATGTTTGACCAGACATTAGTAACTTCCAACGAAAAGTTAATTAAAAAAATGTACAATTTCTTATTAAATCTGAAAATGGAAGATGAACACGTAAAAGAAACAATGATAGTATGGGCAAAGAATTTTGGATATAATATAAATTTAGAGAAGTGGCAAAGTTTGTGGGAGAGAAACTATAAATTGACAATGTCAGCCTCCTATAAAGAAATCCTATACAAAATGTTTTATAGATGGCACTTGCCACCAACAAGATTAGCAAAAATATTTAGAAATATGTCAGAGAAATGTTGGAAATGTAAGCATAAGCCAGATATTTAGTATCATATGTGGTGGACATGTATTAAAGCAAGGAGATATTGGACAAAAATTCACATTTCGTTAGAAAAAATGTTAGAGAAACACATAGATTATAAACCTGAATTTTTTTTACTATGTATAATGCCAGAAAAACTTGATGAGCAAAGTACATACTTGATTTTACATGTGATAACAGCGGCAAGAATTATATTTGCACAATACTGGAAGAATGAAGAAACACCACCAGAAAAAGAAATAATTAAAAAAATACAAGACTGTGCGGAAATGGACAGCCTTACTTTAAGGCTGAAAGAAAAGGAAGAAGCAGAATATTTTCAAACTTGGGACCTATTATATCAATGGTTAGAGAAAAGATTTAGATATTAGGAATTTAATTTGTATTAGTGAATAAGATACTCAGGCAACACATTTTGTTGAATGATTATTATTGAATTCTGTTTAAAAAATCAATAAAACTTTATTAAAAAAAATAAAAAAGATGTGAAGCTTCTATTGCTTCTTGACTTTTTAGCACCCTCTGCAGAAACTCCCAGGCTGCATAGTTCCTCAGAGTGAACATTTTCTTTGCTTTCTTTGGAGTGTTTTTTTTAAAAAATACTTTTTATTAAAGTGTTTTACAATAGTAAAAGACATTTGCATTCCGACTGTCATTTCTGTTTAATAATTCACAATTTCTTTTTTTTTGCCCCAATATTTCTACATCAGCTGAGATTTGTATCCTCTCTTCACCCTGTCTGACCATAAAATCATTTCATATTTTTTTCTGTCACACATTTTCCTCTTCCTCCTCCTCCTCCTCCTCCTCCTCTTCCTCCTCCTCCTCCTCCTCTCTTGAAATCCGTCTCCAGTCTCTTTGTTCTGAGAAGAGGGGTGGGGGAGGGAGAAGCAGGCAAAGGAAAGAGGTGAAATTGGAGAGAAAGATATTTCAAGAGAATACTAAAAGCTATTTGAATAGTGGGCTCAGGGCTGCCAGCATGATCACAATGCTTTTGATGTTTAGAAAAATAAACTGCTCTCCAGTCTCTGCTTGGGGGGGAGGGGGGGGAGGAGAAAGCACAGGTCAGGCACAGGACAATGTGTACTGATTGTAATGGTGATCATGTGATTTAGGGATGCCATGAAATCCTAAATAATCATAAATGGGCTATAACATTATTTTTCCAGGATGGTCACAACTTCCAAACCTTCAAGGCAAATACTGTCCTACAGTCTCCTCACAAGGAGCAGTGTGTGAAGTACAAGTGGGCAATTTTTTGTCTTCTCCTTGTCTGGAAGAGTTCTGCTGGGGACTGAGCTTGCCACTGTCAATATGTCATTGTCCCTTTTCTTTCAGAGATGTTTAGTTTGCCATTTTCGTCACCCAGAAGTTGGCATTGCCTGCTTTCTTTGAAGCCACAAAGAAGAGGGAATCAAGCTATTCTCCAAAGCGCCTGAAGGCAGGACAAGAAGCAATGGGTGGAAACTAATCAAGGAGAGAAGCAACCTAGAACTAAGGAGAAACTTCCTGACAGTGAGAACAATTGATCAGTGGAACAACCTGCCTCCAGAAGCCGTAAATACTCCAACACTGGAAGTTTTTAAGAAGAGACTGGATAGCCATTTGTCTGAAATGGTATAGGGTTTCCTGCCTGAGCAGGGGGTTGGACTAGATGACCTCCAAGGTCCCTTCCAACTTTACTACTACTACTACTACTACTACTACTACTATTATTATTAGTGGGGTTTTTTTAATTCTATAATTAAGTTCATCATTAAAAAAAGTTGAGTTTTATATTCTTATATAAGAGACATTTTATGTATTAACTGATCATAATTTTCAAGTAGAAAAGAGATGAAAAAATGAATGTATGTATAGGGTTTTTGAAACTACATATTTTCAGATCAAAACAGAAATGTTGATTACCATATTTCCTTTCTTTGCAGGAAATTTGTCTACTGATGAAGGCAGAGAATAAGAAAAAGAAGGAAAAGAACAAAGTCTATATTTTTGCTATTTATTTTACTAGACCTTTACTAGTTAATTTTTAAAGCTTGGCAGAGTCTTTGTTCTGAGTGAGATAGCTTTTTTAAAAAAAAATTGTAAAGGATGCTTGAGCTCTTTAATGCATCTGGCCTATTTGCCTACTACTGTCTCTCATCCCTTGAATATAAGTTTTTTTTTTAAGTACGAAGCTGGAAAATGCACACAAATCTTGTCAGACAAAAGCAAAAATAATTAAAATTGTATTTGGATTCCTGCCTTGGTTTGCCTAGCATTTATCCCTCTTTCCTATATAGTAGTATAAACCTTACAAAAGCTCCTTTATTTGATCACAAATGCACAATTGGTCTATAGCAGTAATTAAATTTTCATTCGCACTTAATTAAATTTGTGCAAGGAGGAAAAAAAAAAGGAGTGAGTTTTCAGTATGGATGGAGGGAAGGCAGTTTCTCACACCTGACTACACTCCCGCACCTGACAAGGGCTTCATTAGAACTTGGGCATGTCTGCTGACAGATCATTAATTTTCATGCCTATAATCTGGGAAGCCAAATGCTGCAAAGGCTATGGCCTGCCAAAAACAGCTCAAATATATCAATGCTGACTTTTTAAATAACCAAGGGTTGTTCTGTGGCTAGGATGATCTTGTTAGTGATGAAAGTAGTAGATTCCCATAAAGAAAGCCTTCTTGTGTACATTAGAAACACAGCTGGTGTTTGAAGGACACTATCATTTTAGCTTCTCTGTGGATGTGCTCCGAAAGGAGAAAACCAAAACAAAGAAGTAGGTGTGAATGAAATAAAAGTTATTCTTGTAATAACTGTAGAAATAATTGTAGAAATGTAATGCCATTATATGAAACTGTCTCTTTAGTACAAATGTAACACTGTAACACAAATATAGCAATACACTGCCAAATGTTTGAGAAGGTTTGTTCAATGTTTACTGCCTAAAATTCCTCCGGACACAGGAACTTACACTTTGAGTAGAAATCACTATCAAAGAGGGGGATTTTGACCCAAGGTGAAAATTACAAATAAACAAGATAACAACAGATGAGTGGAAGAGGTCAGGATGACTTTAAGTACAACTTCAAAATACATTTATAAAGATGAAAGAGCTTCTTAGATGTGACATGCATTGTAGGGGTATAAAATGCAGATCTTGAAACCAGGCCAGTGCGCTCCTGGAAACCAATCCATAGGGAAGGATCCAGGAGGCCGTGTTTGCAAACGCCACTTTTCTATTCTATTCTCTTTTCTTTTTATTCTTTTTATGTAATTCTCCAATAAACCTTTGTTTTGTTAACCAGACTTGTCTTCGTATTGTGAGTATAAAAATTTGGGGTTTTTACATCTCACAGGTGGAGCAGAGAGGCAAAATCTGACATTGATTTAATTTACATGTATGCTTAATTAGAATTAAATTAATTAAAGTTAATATGCCTATTCCCTCTGCTTTTAATAACTTTCCCTTTTTGTCTAATTAAAAATTATACTGTGAGAGCTAATTCTGGAGGATCTCTTGGGCTCCTCAGTAGACTTCAGAGATTAGAAAGTTAAAGTCTCGTTTAAACTGAGGTCCATTCCTAAGTACTTCATGGAAATGGCCATCCATTTTTCTTGATAACAGCATGGAGATGGCTTGCTGTTGCTTCCTGGGTGGTTTTTTTCAGCTACTGAGCCTAATCCAAAGATGCTTTTTTCCAAAAGGCAGGCCTCAGGTGAGACATCCCCAAACAAAAAAAATTCTGGCAACAGGGTAATACTGATTTTGCCTTGATAGCCATTGAGGAGATACTTCTATGAGAAGCTAAATGCTTTCAAAGAAAAGAACCAAGAAGGTTCAGTTGATCTTTGGAAAAAGCACCTTTGGGACAATCATGACCAGGATGATTGAGAATATCCATAGATATTGAGCCTAACATGCGTCTTATCAATGACTATCAAGGCAAAATCAGTATTATCCTGCTGTCAGAATCTTTTACTGCATGAGGATGCCTCACATGGAGCCTGGACCTGCAGGTGCTCCAGAAAATCCTTTTTGTGATCCTCGAGCTTCTTTTGATGAGATGCAGTGGTTAAGGTATGGGATTGGCATCAGGGAGACAAGGTTTTAGTCCACTTGCACCTGCAGAAGCCAACTTTTAACCAGTCATACAGTCTCAGCCCAACCTACCTATAGGAGGTTTTCTGAAGTAAAATAAGAGAAGGAACCCCTCTGTGCACTGAGCTCCTATACATAGAAAGTTTGGATTTCAATTAAATAAATAAATTGCATTTTGAGATGGGAAGCAAAAAAACCTGAAAAGCCTAAAATTGATATATCAGAACTAAAAACATTGTCTGTTAGGAATGAAGTATGAGGGTCGGCCTACACTCCAAAGAATCTGAAATGGAGGAAGCTGTTCAAAATGTCCTGCATGAATATCATCTTGAGAAGGACCCTAGCAATCAGCAATCAGACTGATATTGCCAAACAACATTTGCCTGCTGGAGGATGATGGGATAGACCAGATCAGGAATCAAATTCCAAAATTAGAATACTCAATACTTTATTGAGAGAAGCTATAGTAATAGAATCTTGCAAGCCTGGCTGTGCTTCATGTCCCCTCTTCCTCTTATATCTCAATGAATCAGGGAGGAACCTAAGTCTTTTCTGAATATTATCATATTTCCCAGGACTTAAGAAATGGTTCTGCCCATTTTGCTTATGTAGCAGTTCTTATCTATTTCCCACTACTCATCTCCCTGATTACCCACATCATGGTTTCCCAGCCTTGGCAGCTTTAAGGTGGGTGGACTTCATCTCTTAGAATTCTCCAGCCAAAATGGCTGGTGCCAGGACTTTTCCCCACCCTGTAACACTTATGGCTGATTGCAGGCTTCATTCATGATAAGGGTATCCTGACCTTGATTGATTGTACTTGGGGATGGACCTATTTAAGAACCTTGAAAGCCAAGCTTTTCTCCATTGGGAACTCTACTTGCTGGAATTCCATGCATTTGCTTCTTGAACATGTTTCCTTGGAACCTGGACTGGACTGACTAGTGATGCCTGTTTGGTCCTTGAACTTCTGAACCAAGTCCTAACTCTACTGTTCCCTGCTTGCTTTGGATTCCAGTTGTTTGGAATCTTTTGGAGGAGGCAAGGTCTCTAGGGACTGGGACTTTGGTGCTTTATATGTTTTATGGTGCCTCCTGATTCCAGTATATAATTATTTTTAAGTAAAGCTCCTTGCAATTACCCCTCAGTGTATATAAGTATCTAGCCTGGGACAAGGTATGAAACTGCTGAAGCAGGAGCAACCATTCCCAGACAAATAATAACTGTTATGTTAACAAACACCAGCTATTTTATGTGACTTTAAAGAACATGAACTTGGAAAGGCAGGAAAATGAAGCCTAGAATTTAAATCCTGGAACCCATACACATAGATAGGTTCTGATTATTTTATATTGTAGTAGGCAGATCTGTTCTATTTGCCTTCCTCCTTGTCTGCCATAAAATCTCTATACTAGTCATGTCACATATGAGAATCTCCTCATGAGTAAACCAGTCTTGGATGAAGATGTTGAGATCCAGAAATGCTGTCCTGAGGTGTGATGTGATTGCATCTATATCCAATTGGAGGTTCCAGCAAGAATATTAATTGCAACCCTTTGCCTTGAAAAGGTGTCCATCCCTGCTCTCTCTCTGAGGTGGGCTTAAATTTAATCTCATTTTTGGATTTGCTGGGAAAGAAAGTTGTTGGTTGCTATGATTTCAGTAAGCAGAAATGAAATGAAATTTGTCACATATGAAAGACTATCTCTGGAATTCATATTTCCAAGGCAATTAAGCTTCAAATCACTCAAGGGTAATTCTGTCCTTTAAGAACCACAGAGACAATTTGGGATTCATCTTTAGGTGCCAAAAGCTTACACGTTACCCTGTATCGCATCTAGACTATGACTTGTTAACTTTCTTGTTCTTATGCGGCTTTTGCTTTATTTATTTTTTTAAAGTTGCATGCCAAAATCATTCAGGCAAAACATTAACAAAGTTGGAGTTTCATTCTGAGAAAGATGTGTGCATGCATGTATATGAGATGCCCAGCGGTGGCCTTTTTTTCAAGTATTCAGGAATGAACCACTTATGCATTTTAATTAGCTCAGAAATTTAATTAGCTTAGAAATAATTTGCAGTTGCTTTCAGACATAAAAAAATCCAATGGTGAAGAGGATGTACACCTTATGCCATGAGTTTTCCTGACCTTCCTTTAACAAAATTCTGAAAAAGGGCAAAACCTTTCATTGTAGTCCACTGCCAAGCTGAACTGACTGAACAGAGGCAGAATAACCATTGACATGAGGACGCCAATTGGCAAATTATAGTTTACACTGTTCTTTTGCTTTTAGTAGCCAGGACCTCTGCAGAGACCAGTAGTTCTTGCTGTTAAATGTATAGTCTGAATTACTACTGGATTGTTTCAGGGCATAATTAAAAGAGTTGTTTCTAACCTATCAAACCCAAATGTGGCTTGAAACCCCCGTATGAAGGACTGTTCATTCACATAAGAACCTGCTCATTCATTCCAAATTGCCCTACTTTATTGGGTGTTCTTTCTCCCAAAGCACTGAAAATGCTTTTTGTCAAGACTTAGATGCTTTAAATTTTGATTTATCTGTGCACTTTGTGCACAAATCTGTGCATTGTTTTCCCTTTTTTAGCAGTGCTGTATCATGGCTGTATCTAACGGACTAAAAACATGGCTAAAACTATGTTCAATTTACAAAGAAAGCACCTACTTGCTCCTGTAATTATGGCTTTGCTTTAAACCAATGGTTTTTTTTTTTTTTAAATCCAGCCTGAGATTTTTTGGCAGTCCCCTGAAAAGTGTTCAGACTAAATTGTAAGCTATCATCTCTTCCCATTTGAAAAACCTGCTGCTTATACTATGTCCAGTAAAAGTGTTGAAATGATACAGTACATCCATGCACAGCACTGCTTTTTGTTTCTGAATTAAAAGGAGGAAAATCTATTGAGGGGGCAGGCATTCTGCCTTTGTGAAGTAGCCAAAGGCTAGGGCTTGACCCAGAAGACAGTAAAAACAGGTCAGCAAACCAAAAACAGTGCTTGAGCCAACAGAGAGGGAAGCCACTACTTTGGCAATGTAGCAGGAAATGTTCTTGGTGGCGGGTGAGGGCAGATAACACCATCCATTCCAGCCTGCTTGTTGGCCCATACTGATGATGAGACCACCAAGAATTGTGGATAAGCTCAAAGACTCCTAAAGAAGTGGGGAGTAAAGTGATGAGAAAGTAAATTTATCTTTTTTTTAATGTCTCATGGCTTGTCTCTCTCTACTTACTGGGCCATGTCTGGAATGGAGAAGAAGATCAAGATTGGAATATGACAGCAACATGGAAAAGAGTTGTGTTTTGTACATAACAGACCAACTTTTTTGCTTTCCAATAAAGGGGAATCTGGACCGGAGACACTCTAAAAGGAATAGCTCCATGGAGATGCACATTGGAAAACAATACAATGACTTATCTTGGATTGCGTTTAATACAGAAAAATCTACAGGGTGACCAAAGGAATATATGTCAATTATCTAAGCTGATCTGAAGGTCTAATTGAGAGTTTTGAGAATCCTTGGCAATAAGCAAGGATTTTTATCCTATTACATCTGATGCTGAATGGCTTAATCCCTTGTTTCCGGTTCCAAAGAACCGTGGTGATATTATCTGCTCTGAGATTCTTTCAGTAAGTTATATTTAAGCATATCTTACAAACTTTAAACCTGAAAGACAAAATATCATATATTGTCAAGATACGATACTTAAAATGGCTAGGCTTAGCTGTCATCAGCATTGGTGTACTTGATAGAAACATGCTTGTTACATTAAATTTGGTTCTCAAAGTTGTGATAGTGAGAGATAAAACTATTTGTCCTGACCTTTGCCTGTCTTCTAGTTCAATTTTATTTAAACACAGAGTCTGTTTTCCAGATAGTTCTTTTCAGCTTTTAATAATCCCTTCCTTTCGTTTGATGTGGCGTCTACCGAACCAAGAGGCAGCAGCTGCGATGTGCAGATTTTTCAAATTCTCTGTGATGTAAAGATTCATTTTCTAACAACAGAGCAAGCCTTCTAAGGCCAGCAGTATAAGACAGGGAGATGCAAAAGCAGCAGAGGCAACAAAGGTAGTGCCAAATGCAGAATATATATTTAGTCAAACATAGTTTTTTTTTTAAAAAAAAAACATAAAATAAAGATGTATAACTGTCTAAGGAAAGTTACAGTATTTGTTAAATATCATTTAACTTCCCTAGAACAAGCATGAATAATATCCAGCCCACAAGCTATAAACTGCAGCTGTCTGGCCACCTGTGCAACTTTGTGTTGTGATGATTATCTCTGCAGGCTCCTTCAGGGTTGACATTGATTTCAACCTTTAAGGGATGAGACTTAAATGCATTTCAGTCTAGAACTGTGCATGCTATTCTTGAAATACCATTATTTTGTACTGCTGTAGAGAATACTATTTTTAAAAATAATTCCCATAGTTGCAAAAGGGGCAAATCTATTTAGGTTGGTTGGTAGAGGAAAGTTTCCAACTTTCACTTGTGCATAAGTGTTTGGCCCAAGAATTCCATAATTTCAACCTAATGTTGGTTTTAGTTTTCCAAGCATTTTTCCCTCAAGTGCACGGTCAAGTTTTTTTCTGATCAACTGAGAGTTGATTCATTGGTTGCAATAGGAATTGACCAACTGACTTGTCATCTGAGCCTGTTGTCATGGACTGAGAAAGAGTGACTGCCCAAAGTCATACAGCCAGCTTCCATGCTTAAGGTCTGGACTAGAACTCACAATCTCCTGGTTTCTAGCCTAGTGCCTTAACCATTAGACCAAACTGGCTCTCTGTTCAGTCACATACTGTGCCACAATAAAGTATTGCACCCTTTTAAAAATATCTTCATGATAATGAAATCCACTTGCCACATTCCTTAGAATTTTGATGGATAATGCCTGCATTCTTTGTGGCATGTCCATCCACACTATGGTCCAGGACAGAATTTCAAAATATTCTGGTGTCATAATCTATCACAAGTTTCATACCAGAGCACAAAGGCAAGTTTGAAGGCAGAACAAGAAGCAATGGATGCTTGGGCATTTCCCCTATGCTGCGTTCATGTGTGTGAGAGGGATGAGAGGGGAGGAAGGAGTAGGGAGGAAGTAGGATGGTTAGAGGAGATGGGGAGGGGAAGAGAGTAGGAGGGGAGGAGAGAAAGAGGAGGGAAGTAGGGAAGGTTTAGAGAGGGTGGACGCAGCCTGGGGGGAATGGGCAGGCAGTACCAATGGTTAATTGTATTTTGTATGAAGAAATGGAAAATAAAAACTTTTTTAATAAAAAAAAGAAGCAATGGATGGAAACTAATCAAGGAAAGAACCAACCTAGAAATAAGGAGATATTTTCTGATAGTAGTAACAATTAATTAGTAGAATGGATTGCCTTTAGAAGTTGTCAGTGCTCTAACACTGGAGCTTTTAAAAAAG
The DNA here is from genome assembly GCF_016545835.1 of Crotalus tigris. NCBI lineage: Eukaryota > Metazoa > Chordata > Lepidosauria > Squamata > Viperidae > Crotalus > Crotalus tigris. Next base: position 446,141 of record NW_024100451.1, read on the forward strand.
AAATTGGACAACCACTTGCCTTGTATAGAGTCTCCTCCTTAAGCAGGGAGTTAGACTAGAAAAGGTCCAAGATCCCTTCCAACTGTGTTATTCTGAATGCCCTGTAGTGTCAGCTGTTTTTACAAACCTTTTTCATGGTGATCTGGCTGTGGGTCCAGCACTATTAGTGGAAAACATGATGAGTTAGATTGGATCAGATTAAATATATTCCTAGTCCACTATTTTGTTTCTGCAGTGACTACTCTTCCCTTACTCTTGTTTTTATTCGCTATAAGGAAAGGGATAAAAAAAGTCAAGCTGGTTGGCTCCACCACCAAAACATTCTCATGTGAAAATTCTACTGAATGGATTTGATTAGCTCAAGAATACTTATTTGGGATTTGTTATATACCTTTCTGGTTCATTTTCCATTTCACCATTATATTTCAGATTTCAGCATGGAGATACTATAAAAAGAGGAAGCTCCACGAATACCTTGTTTAATCAGATGTTTAGCTTGTGATTAGTTAGATATCTTGTCTGCATGACTGTGTGAGATATCAGTCACTTGGTATTTATTATGCCAGAACAGAAGCTTGAAAAAAAATCTGCCTTAACCAGGTGGTCTTGCATTATATCTCCTGTAATAAATTAATTGGAAATTGAGGATTCTGCTTAAGAATTCCTTGATCAAGAAAAATTATTGCTGCTAACTATAACAGCAAAGCAAATAACGACAAAGAAAATGGAACTGCATACTATAGATAGCATATAACTATTTTGTTTTACTATGCAGTATCCTCACTAAATAATTTTTTGTATTACAAAAGTTGAAAATGATTTTGCCCTTATATACACTACAAAATAAATTGGACATTAGACAATTTCATCTGTCACATCTTGAGATGGATAAATACCAATTATTTTCTGTAAGTCAAAAAGCAACAATAATTTTGAATAAAAAAGATATGGAAGTAGCTTTAATTTAGATACACTAGTTGCATTATATTCTTTTTAATATGTTTATTAAACATTACAGTTAAAAAGATAAAAGTAATACTAAAAATAAAAGAATAAAAGAAAACAGAAAGAGCAGAAGAGAAAAAATGAAAAAAATGTAAAATAAAGTAAAATAATATGGTAAAGAAAAATAAAACAAATATATAAAGAAATGATTTCACCTTCATCACAAGTATAAATAATTTTAGTAACTTATCTTAACATTCAACAAATGATCTTTTTTCCATATCTAATCTCTAATCTACAAATAAATCCTTAAATCCTAATTGTTCAGTCCTAGAAATAACCATTAAATGTTAGCAGACATAACAATGTATCTGTTTTAACCTTGATTAAATAAACCAACTTCATATTTTTCCCTTTTATTTTTAACCATCTAGATCTTTAATTCCTTTCAAATAATGTCCTGGAACTTGATTATCTTTGTAAATGAGAGATTTGTAAATGATTATCTTTAGATGAGAGAAAAGAAGGGGATCTCATCAAATTTTCAGACAATACCAAGCTGGCAGGAATAGCCAATACTCCAGAATACAGGCTCAAGATCCAGATGGATCATGACAGGATTGAATCCTATCTAACATAATGAAAATCAACTGTGAGAAAAGTATGATTCTACACTTAGGCAACAAAAAACAAAAACACTTAAATATGAGCCAATAGTGTGCTGCAAAAAAAAAAGCTAACTTTGTTATTCTGATTTCTTTTCATTTTTTTTCTTTGTGCCTTCTCACAAAGTTCTTCAAAGCTTTAACAAGCCTCTTTTGTAAATCTAGTATAGGAAAATTATCCAAATCACTCTTTTGCTTTGTTATTTGTTTGTCCCTTTTAATTGTTTAGCTTTTAGCCAGTTTCATTTATACATCCAGTGTAGCAATTTTTCCCGTATAATTTTTGCAGCCTGCCATTTTTAAATCTATTTTCAGGTCAGTCTCAATTGCATCCACCAAAGCTTTTTTCTCTCCCATAACACTTAGAGTCTATCTGTAAGTGCAGATATTTTAAATTCTTGGAACAATAATGCAAGTTTAAATATATTTTGTGGCATGAAAGAATTGATGGGGAATGAAATGATTTGTTACTGCAGAAAATTTCTCTCCTCCTTTTTATTTTCCAAAAGACCTTGATGATAGCTTACTAATTAAAACCATAATGTGCAACATAACAAAATTTAAAAAAAGATCAAAGCTATTATCATGCAAAAATATCCCATTTAATTCAGTGAGACTTACTTCTGAACAGTCATTTATATTTTTTGTTCTGTCATTTATTAAAGTAAAAGCATAAGAAAGCTATCTGGATGTTTTCAGGCCAGGCTAGATTGTTCCCAAAAGTAATAAGATGCAAATGTTTTATTTACACCATTTTGTTCACACTGAAAAAGGAACATAAATTGCAAAAAGTTACTTGTGAGTATGTATTGTCCTCAATTTTCATGTTAACTGTAGTAACACAATTGCCTCAAATGTCATGTCATACAAGAATGAGACACTTGGCTAATCTGAAATAAGGTAGGATAAATCTCACCAGGTCCTGGATATTGCAAAAGTATTGTAATCAGTAGGTATCACAACAACAGCATTCTTCTGGAACTTGATCAGGATTACCATAGAAGAATCACAGAGCTGAAATTAGACTTCAAGTCTAATTCCTGCTCAGTATCAGAATCCAATTTAAAGCATGCCTGACAGATGGGTGTCTTTGCATTAACACCTTCAATGAAAGAAGCCCACCAGCATTCTGTTCCTTTTCTATGTTAATGTGCATTTGCAAATAGCTACATGAAAAAATACAGTTAAATTATAATTTTTAAAACTGTTATAAACATATTCCTGATCCTTGCCACCCTTTAAATATTCTTAGGAGTTTTTAAACTGAGAGATACATTTAAAAATTTTATATAATGGATCAGAATTTGTAATGTCATTATTTACCAGTTGCAACAGCTGTTTCTGGAGTTTATGCTTGATTTTTGCTGTTTTTTTTTCTTTTTTCTTAGTATATATTGCTGAACTAGAAAAAAAATGTGTAGACAATGGAACCTTCTATGGGAGATGAAGAAGCAGTAAATGCTCCAACACTGGAAGTTTTTAAAAAGAGACTGGACAGCCATTTGTCCGAAATGGTGTAGGGTTTCCTGCCCGAGCAGGGGGTTGGACTAGATGACCTCCAAGGTCCCTTCCAACTTTACTACTATTATTATTATTATATAATCCCCTTCTCATATAATAAGATAGGGCTAGAACAAAGCTGAAATAGGCCCCCACAGAAGTGATTTGAAGCTTTAACTTGAACTTTATCCTGTTTCTCAATAAGGACATACTATTTGTAATCTGATGAACTTTGTGCAATATGAAATTGCAAAGTAGGTAGTTCTGTGTATATTTGGAATTTGGAATAGTAATTGTGGGAAAAGAGGAACTGAAAATAGCTGATGGATGCGGGTTCCAATGTACACAGGTATATGTGGAAAGTTATGTTCAGCAGAAAGTCAGCAGAAGTCAGCAGAAGTCAGCAGACCATCTGACTACAGTTTTAGAACGAGAAAGGGTATAAAGGGTTGGGACTGGACCTGATTGATTTGCCATTGGCCTATAACTGTTCTTTGGAATCTGCTATGCCATATGGTCCTCATTGCTATGGGTTATTAATGTAAGTGATGTTGTGTTATTATGCTTTCTATGTTCCAAATTATTAGCAAAATAAACCTCTGAATCTTAAAGTAAGAATTATTGTTTTGTGTTGCTGTCTCTTGTCTTTTCTATTGGGTTTTTCCACGACACTTCAAATATACATAAATCATTTCATTTATATTAAATGGTTCCCTGAGAGCACACTATCAAAAGTAGGTGGCAAAGTGACTAGTCTGAAGATTCAGGTTTGTTTCTTTATATTCCAAAATAAAGATGTAAGATTCCTTTGGGAGACAAAGTACTTTCATTTCTGTCCTTCCGTCCCCCCTAAATAATGAAATTGTACCTCCAAAATGTCTATGGAGATTCTCAATCATCCAGGTCATAATTGCCCCAACAGTGTTTTTTCGGGAGGCAACTGAACTTTCTTTGTTTTTCCTTGAAAACGTTTCGCTTCTCACCCAAGAAGCTTTTTCACTTCTGGCCAGATGACTGCAAGGAATATAAATCCTTCCATGCCCCTCCATTCAGTCAGAACTGAAGAAGTTTCTTGGATGAAAAGCAAAATGTTTTCAGTGAAATCAGGAAAAGTCCAGTTGCTCCTTGAAAAAGCATCTTTGGGTGTACCTTCAAAATTCTGCCTTGATGCCAACAAATCTTGTGGAACAATTTCAATAACAACAAAAATAAAAAGACTTATACATCCTTCCTGTTCTTTGTGGTGACATTGCCAAGGCCAAGTGCTTCAAATTCAAATGCAGGAAAATATGCACTGCTTTAAAAAAGATGCGATTGCTTTAAAGAATTGCAGACGGGGGTTACATTTACATTATATCCCTGTGTGCCTTGAAGTAGCTTTCTGGAGCTGAATTTGAAGCCTTGCAAGGCTTTATTACCTAATATTATAGTAAGTGTTCTATTAATCTCCAGTGTTCTCACAGAGCCATTAGCTCAGATCATTTGAAAATTTGATTTCAAAAAAGGAAGAAGAACAAAACTGATGTTATAAAAAATATTTCCTACAGAGGAATTCATGATTCAGATGTAATCTCCAAATATTAGCATATAGGGTTTTTTGTAGAAAAATAAGGAATAACTGTTGGCCTGAAAGGGTAAAACTATAGGAATCACAACCAGATGAGTTAATTCTACCCTATTGTACTGTTATATTGATAGAATTTTGCAAGGCTGAAAGCAGTGGTGGGATTCAAATATATGAACAACCGGTTCTCTGTGTGGATGCTGCTTCCGGAAGTCTATTCTGGGCCTGGGCAACAAAAAATTAGCTACCAGTTCTGTTGAAGTGGTGCGAACTGGCTGAATCCCACCACTGGCTGAGAGTATAATTCACTGTCCCCCTCCTCTCCTCTCCTTTAGCACCTGAGAAACTAGGGATGGTTTCTTCTGAGTCTCTTGCCCTGCCCTCTATCCAGCTGTAGGTTATGCTGTCTCTATCTGACCATTCCCTTAGCAGCAACTTTTTGCCCAATCTCCTAAGGTCTTTCCCACATACCAATATAACTAAGAGAAAAAACAAGAAAATTTGGGGTGCTTTCAGAAGCTAGTATTGTTATTTTCCTGCTATTAATACTGCTACTAAATGTCAAAATCCCCCAAATTACATTTAAAGCTCTCTTTTAAGAACTTTCCATTATGTGAAAACACAGCAGTTGGTCTGCATAAGCAGTTCCAGTTTGGGCTGGTTCAAATCCTTTTCTAGGCTCCTCCTCATTGTACATTTCAAATTCTTGCACTCTTCTGTTTCGTTCTTTCCTCACCAATATAACACATACAATTTCAGATTGGATATTGCTCTCAAGCTCTACTTTTTTTTAATTGTGGTATACTGTTTGAGAGTAGAAAAAATAGTAATTAGAGGCTATAGTATAGCAGTTGACAAATCCAGCATTGTAAGATTGGAGGCATGTTGTAGGGTATAAACAAAATCTTAATAACTTTTCAATCCAACAGTAGTGGCTGTTACTATAATTTTACAAATTATGTACTTCAAACAACAATTCTTCAAAACAGCTTGAAAAGAATGCTGTGTTCTCAGCAGTTGATATTCTCTTTTTAATAAGGGCATGGTAAATAATAAACTTTGTTATCGACATATGTTAGCATAGCTTAGCAAAGTTGCTTAGATGGAAGAGGGGTGGAAGGAAACAGAAGGTGTCAATCACCAGGGAAATCAGGAGATCCAGACAGTTCAAATAGGTATAAAGATTTATTGTAAGCTTAAGCTCTTTACAAGAATCTGAATCTCTAACAGTTAAAGCAATTTGGCGGTAAATAAGGAATTCACAGTGGGCTGGACTTAGATCTCTTGTGGGTGTGAAAGGACTCATGACTGATGATGCATTTGACTCCTCCCTCAGGCTCAGCCTGGTTATTTCCTACAAAAGGGAACTTTCCTGAATGAATCCTTTCTGCTTTACCTGTACCTTTCTCAGGCCCACTGACCTGTCAGGCTGTTTTGAAACAAGTTTACCAATTTTCTAGTAGACTTTTTTACACTCTGTCAAAAAAAATAACTTAGTGACAGGTTGGTGGAGTGCAATGCCAGAGTTAGACTTGGTGAGGTCCTAAATTGTATAAATCTTGGAGTCGCCTTGTTAAAAAAAATTATACCATAAGGTCTAATTAAAGTATGTACTAACAGAACTTTAAATATTATCTCTCTCACTCTTTCTCTGTCCTATCTATCTTTTAATTACTTAATAGTGTGGTCTTAAAAATAATACATCTATTTTCAAATGAAAGCCTTTTATTTCTCATAGATTATAATATAGTACATCCTGGAAACAATACTTATATATAATTTTAAAGTAATTTTAAAATATCTCAAAATGCTGTCAAAATAGTCAGGGTTACTTTTATTTATATAAGCAATTATGAACTTATTTGCAAAATAAAAAAACCCTGAGATTCTGAAATTTTGTGAGGGCTTGTGGATTGTGAGGCCTTATGCCTAATAGGCCTTATGCCTAATATGGCATATACTATGTTTCTTATCATTTCATTCCAAGGTTACCTTGCCAGTTGTGTTTTTTTTTGGGGGGGGGGGGACAAGTGTGCAGTAGATTGGTCTTCTGAAAGATTGGTAGGCCCGACTTTTCAGAAGTAGTCTAAATGAAAGACAGGAACAACTTCTGCATTGGAACTCATTTACCTGGCAACCTATAAGATGGTGAAACATCCAATTTAAGCACTTGCCCAGCCTCACTCTACCTGTTCTTCCACATATTAAGGAAAACAATTGATGGCAGTTTTTCTTCCAGGCCAGTAACATGGGGTAGAAGGAGAAACAAAGCCAAAGGAATTGAATGACTGCTTTTTTACCTTGTTCTGTGGTAAAGTTATAAAGACAGGATCACTTGCTAGCCTTGTTCTTGAGACAGATTAGAGTTTAGACCAGGGGTCTTCAAACCTGGTCCTTTTATGACTTGTGGAGTTCAACTCCCAGGCACGCTGGCTGAGGAATTCTGGGAGTTGAAGTCCACAAGTCATAAAAGGGCCAAGTTTGAAGATCCCAGGATTAGACAGTTTATATATGCTAGCATCCTTTTTTTTTCACCAACTCAGTGAATGGAAAAATGCCCATTAACATGGCTTGAGTCTTAACACAACATATGAATTAAGAAAAAAAAGTATAGAAAATGCTGGTCCTGGAACCAAAATTGTACTTGCATGTATTACACTAGGTATTTTTCAGCATACACATAGATATGTTATTGCAATTCATTACAGTATGATTAGTTCAAATAGATAATATGATTTTTTTAAAGGACTGTAATAAATAGTTTATTCAGTTACTGTAAAACAGCCCCCCCCCAACCTTTCTGGGTTGGCACCTGGTGGGAAATGGAGGGGCAGGCACCTTCATGCATGCATGCGCACAAACGCAAATGTGGCTGTGGATGTGCGTGAACAGGGTTGCGAGCATATGTATGTGGCAAATGGGGCTGCTAGTGCTGGCTTGCGGTGAAGCTAGTGCCCACATTAGGCTCACAGTGAGGCTAGTGCCAGCTCAAGGGGGGTATGTACACACATGTGCACGCACTTGCCAGCCACTCACGCGGCCCAATGGCCAAGAAGCCATAGCCCAGTAGTAGAGTGCAGCCCATAGGTTGGGGACCTCTGCTGTAAAGTAAATAAACATCTTTGCTGATATATCTCAGTGTAATATAGCCAAAGCTGGAATATTGAAAAGCAGCAGACAACTCAGAAGGATAACAGCACTATAATCAAAATTATGTTTAATTATGATGATAATAATTTTGCAACTATTTTTCTCCAGAGTGCTTGCTATTTCACTGGAGAATGAAATAACATGTTTTGGCATTCTGTACAGCCAGCAATAATGTGATACCGGTAGGCTTCTAAGATTCAGTATCAGAGTAATGGCATATTGTTCCAGAAAAGGATTAAAAAAATAGTTATATAATAATGGTAAAGCATTATTTAGTACTGAAATAATTAGCTATAGTATTTTGAATGCTACAGAGAAAGTGAATGGAAAGCTAATAGCATCACTTTCCAATATGGATTTCTACTTCTTCTTCTTGGACTGCACAGACTCTTGTTAATCACCCAACATTATCTGAAAACCAGGCTAATGGTTTTCAGACTATTTGTGACACTCAAAAAGTTATTTGTATTTTTCCTTTCTCATTTCAAAGATGGATGGAATATGTATCTCAACAAGGTTATCTTATTTTAGCAGTTTTTTTTAACTGTTGGATAGATTGTACCCACTACCCTCCAGCTACCATTTCATTTGATCTATCAGCTAAGAAAAAAAAATCTTAATATGATTTGATTCTTCAGGTTTATAATTTTAATCTTATTTAGAGATTGAAACAGCCTATAAGCCTGGCAAGTAAATAAATATAAATTTCTCCTGAATGCAATGTCTGATATACTATTGTCACTGCTACACTCTCTCATTCTAGCTATTTCCTCAATTCGCTAGGATAATGCTCTTCTCCATGTTCATTAAAATGACTTCTTCATAAAGGTTTACTTTGCAACACCAATTCTGGAATACAGAGAAAGAAAGCTTTTGAGGACCTCAGGATATTTGTTAATATTTTCAAAAATTGGTCTAGAAACCTATTTAATACCTTTTTCAATTGTAGATAATGGTCTTTCTTTCTTTCTTTCTTTCTTTCTTTCTTTCTTTCTTTCTTTCTTTCTTTCTTTCTTTCTTTCTTTTAAGGGAAGAGAGATTGATTCTTGTGATTTGAGACAATACTGTAAATAACTGATCCATAAGATATCAAAAGAATGAATCCTTATTGATTGATGCTTTCTGCTGATAGCTATTTGCTACTTAGATTGCTCAATAAAATTTTAATTATTTGCTACAAATTCCATACTGAGAGGCATGTAGATAATAAACTTTTTTAAGGACTTGAGACTGCCGATGGGGAAGGCATTTAAAGCATTTTATATGTTGGGTTTGATATTTTTTTTTACCACCACCACCCCCCCCCCCGGTTCAAAATTTCAGCATCGATTATTTAAACACCCAGATCTTGGTGTAAAGTGATAAATATATTCATTGTAGAACTCCAGCTGATTTGAATAAATCATTTTCTTTACACCAGAAAATAAAGGTTTACTTGGCGATGCAATTTCAAACAACCATTGCTATAATAAAAAGCAATTTGGCTGCATTCTTTGCTCACAGAATTCAAAGCAGCTAACAACCTAACAGCTAACAATTCAAACTAATTTATTGTCAAATGATGGGGATAAATAATGATCTTGTCTACTACAAGAGGTATGAACTGGCTTTATTAGATTAATAAAGTCTTGAGAATTTTGTTATTCACTTTCTCCGATAGCATTGCATTCATGAAGAAGCACATTTTGTAGCTGTTATCTGAGATCAGTGACTCTGAAAAGGATCCCATGGAATCTTCTAAATGGCTTTTCTGTAAATGTGTTAGACTTCCAACAGTAACGATTTTCACACCGCCGCTGAATACATTTATAAAACTAATCTTCTAAAAGACTAGATGCTGGTGAACTGAATACCAAGAAGAGATTTGATCCTCTAGTTCTTCCTGTGACTGCCTGCTATGTATTATTAATGACCGACTTCTCATATGGGGAAAGAAATGGAACTGACTTTATTTTAATAACTTACACAAACAAAAGAACATTAATTTGTTCCATTTATGGTAATTACCAAGCATACTCTCCACGTTGATCAATACCATACAGTATATACTGAACATATTCTGTTTTATCCTAGACTTTCTTTATACTTGCCCATCTCTTGTAAAGCTGTAGGTTTCTGCTCTGTCATAATATTAATGGCTGTTTGGTAATAAAGCATATGTGAATGAACGTCATGCAAACTACCTCTGAAGGGAGCCCAAAGGCTGGCAAAGGAGCATGTTTTCTAGCAGTTTATGCCCTAGGGCAGGGGAAGGCAACCTTGGCTCTTTGATGACTCATAGACTTCAACTCCCAGAAATAGCTGGCTCAGGAATTCTTGGAGTTGAAGTCCATGAGTCATCAAAGAGCCAAGATTGCCTAGGATATTAATGTAAGATGGCACCTGACACTTCATTTGTTTTGCTGCAGAGACAAGTGTGCCATTATGACTGCAGGCTCCTGCAGGACAAACTGCTGTCCATGGTATAACTTCTCTCTTCCATCAAGAAAGCCACTGGCATGCCCAATTAGCTACCTTGAAAGATGGGCATCATATGCATAACTCCTCCCTTCAGACATATGTTTGCTTAATTTTGTTGCAGCAAGACATTTTCCTTGACGCCTCCCCCCCTCCCTGATTTTTCTCCAAAGAACAGCTGCTCCTCCCACTGTATACTGTGGCTGATACACATTGTACCCGTTTTCATTGGCTTCCTTTTGGAAGCAGGAACATATTCTTTTCAAGAGTGGAGGGAGAAATGCTATCAATAATACACAAAGAGTGTTGGACCAGACCTTATTCAATTAACGTTTGTCACAAGTTTCTCTAGAAGCTTGTGCTCCAGCTTTTAGCAGCTTTTTTCTATATCAGCTCTGGGTAATGGAAATGGCTTTCATGTACATGGAAAAACACTTGCAAATCGAAAGCAAGCTAGCTTGCGTCCTGTTCCTACCTTTTTGTTATAGACCACCAGTCAGTGATGGCACAATCTTTCTAACAAAGTTTTTCCATCTGTTATGAAATATATTCCAAAAAAGAGAGTGAAAGAAAAAAAGAGAGGCAGGGAGAAAGAGAGAGCCCAAAAGTGTTGATTGGCTCATAGAACAGATTTCTAGCTGCTGCCTTTAATTTGTAAGTTAAAAATGGCATCTAAAACATTTGTAGGCTACCCTAGAATAACTTGGTTTTGAAGTGTGACCAGAAATATTTGAAAATAAGTAATAAGTCATAGTATTCACTAGATAAATAGAAGACTTATATGCAGATAGATGAGACATAGCATTGCCTGGATACAATCTGACTGATGGTAATCTCTTCTCTTCTCACTCCAGAGACAACAGCAACAACAATATAGCTGCAAGATGATATTATTCACATACTTCTGGGAAGTTTATTTGTACATTGACCCTTGCTGAATACAAACATGCCTTGATAAACATCACAGCTTGCCACCTGGAGATCAAATTGGGAAGGGAACATTTTGGTTTTAGTCGCTCAGTATTTATTTAAAGCAGAGGTGTCAAACTGCCATCCCAGGGGCTGGACGTGTCATCCAGAAGCTGCGCCCATCCCATTGCTGATAAAGGAAAAACCGTCCTGATATGTTGCGCGATGTCACATGACATTGCGAGTTTGACATGTCTGATTTAAAGGCTTGCTCAAAACTGAAACTAGCTTATTTTCCTCTTAGTTGTCTTCAGTGGCCCCAGGCTGTTCCAGTTTCTCTGCTTCAGCCTCAAGTTTTAGGATACTATTTGAAGAGACTAAAGAAAAAGATTGTTAAAAGTAAACTGTAAGAATATAAAGTTGGTTTACTTGATCAAGGTTAAAATATATATGTTGTTATCTCTGATAACTCTGGGCATAAGAGATCATTTCTATTTTAAGAGAAGGTGGTAAGTTTCAAATTGTTTATACTTGTGATAAAGGAGAAAGTCATTATTTCTTTTCTTAGTTTTTTCTTCTATATTTTTCTTTTCTGTATGTTCTATTTTCCATTTCATTTTTTAATTGACATTACTTTTTAATCTTTGCATTAGCATTTTCTAATACAATGAGTTAAAAGTATTTAAAAAGGATCTTAACTGATGTTCAGCTGACTCACTTAGTGATTGTACAAGAGGGTTTCTGTCTCTTTCATTTGATGTGTGTTCATAGCATGTAGGGATTTCTGACAGAGACTCCTTATTGGAGCATAGCATGCCTACTTCATGCCTAGAAGACTTGCATTTGTTCCCAGTTTTCCCTCCACCTCCTGATTTTATTCTAGAATAATTCCACTTGGGCTCTTCTGGATGTTCCCCACTACTCTCATGATACCATGAGGCTCTGCTTTCTTATTTTTATTTTATTTGTTCCTTGTATTCCATTGGGCAGAACCAGTGGTGGGATTCAGCCAGTTCCCACTGGTTTGGTAGAATCAGTAGCTAATTTCATTTGAGTTCAGAGAACTGGTTGATGCATGGCAGAAACGCCTCCCCACTTCCTGTCCCCAATTGGACCCATGCAACACCTTCTTCCCAGCTCTGACACGGTCCTCCATCACTTCCTCCACCACCGTAGACAGTCCCGCAAACAAAAGAAGTTTGTGGGACTAAAAAAAGTTCAATCAATTCAAACTTCGCGAGATCATACAGCAGTGGAGGAAGTGATGGAAGAGCTGGAAAGAAGGTTAGAAAAGAAATGGTTTGGGAAACGAGGGCATCTGGGTGGTACTGGATGGGGCAAGCTTTCCAGCTCCAGTGTTCCATCTGCCACTTTTGTGGCTGTGTGGGCAGAGCTATGAAGAGGGCTCTGAAGGGGAGTGAAATGGAAGAGGGTGGGTGGACAGATGAGGGGGAATCTGCCGAAACCATTTGGAGGAGAAGATGAAAAGCAGCCTCCGCCTTGCCCACTGCCAGAAGTTCAGAGAAGCTGCCTCTGAGCTGGACAGCCAGCTGACAGCTGAGAAGGTGCTGCACTGGGTCATGCCCAGGAAAAGGAAAGCATGCGAGGCTGGGAGGGCCAGGACTACGGGGGGAGGGAAACCAGCTATGCCAGAATGCATTCAGCTACATGGGACCTCAGTGAGTTAGTGGACAGCTGGTTGAAGAGAGGTACAGTTGTGGTTCTGCCTGCTTTATTACGCAGCAGGCTATTAACAATGCAGCCCACTCCATTTCATTAAAAATAAAACAAGCAGAACCCTGACCATTCCTCTCTTCAGTCACCTCACCACTAACTTTGGTTCCAAATGAAGAAGGCAGGTATCAAATGGCGACTTACTATTTTTTTCTCCAACTACCTGTGTCTGATGTTAGAACTGATAGCTTTCAGGGAGACCGTGTGGTTGAGGAAGGTACCGATTGTAATCAAAAACATAAGAGACGCTGTCCTGCATCATGGCGAACCAGCCACAGAGCCCCATTGGCACAGCCAGAGATAGCCCCAGGATGGCAAGAAGGGGGCTCTTGCCCAGCTGGGTCCTGTCCACTCAGTGGTTCTGACAGGGGTGGCAGCTGCTGCTTCTCCTGCTACTCCAGGCTCTTTGACTTGTTGGCCATGCAGAGAAGCAGGAGGAGATGGAGGGGCAGCTGGGGGTCTGGAGCCACCTTGGCTGCCTGCTGGCCACAGCCAGCCCTGCCTCAGCAACCCAATAAGGCAGCAGAGTTTACTCACTGGCTGCCCAGCATCTTTAGGCAGCAGCACCTGGGAATGTGCGGTGCTGGGCAGGAGGAGGAGGCGGCAGTGGTGATCCCTGCATTGCCAGGCCCAGCCAGCAGCAGCTGTGCCACCCATCTTTGTGCTTGTGGGGGCAGCAGTAGGGGAAGATGGGCTCTGGCTGCACCCAGCCCTCACTGCTTCCATTCCACATCATGGAATGGCATGCCTCCGGCCCACCGCTGCCCTTGTTGATCCTGCACTGTGGAAGGGAGATGGCTGCAAGGCACTGAAGGTGCACACAAGATGATGCAGGACAGCAGCAACAAGGGGTGGGCATGTGCCAGAGCCTGCCTTCCCTCACTGCTACCCGACCGGTGTGAGGATGGGCAGCACAGCTTCACTTCCAGAGTTGCTGCCGGCCAGGCCTGGCAATGCAGGGATCACTGCCACCACCTCCTCCTGCCCAGCCCTGCATGTAATAATAATAATAATAATAATAATAATAATAATAATAATAATAATGGTTGAAGAAGAAAAAATGGCTTTGGAAGAATATCTGAAGAACAATGATGAACATGCACTGAAATTAGTATATCAGGAAGGCTTACCAACTACTGGAGAGACCAAACTGGCCTACAAGAAAGACCAAATGAAGAACAGAATAGAGGCATGGGAAGACAAAGCACTACATGGCCAATAAAAAAAAAATAGCTGGGAAAGCAGATAATAATAAAACCTGGCAATGGCTAAGAGCAGGAAAATTGAAGAAAAAGACGAGGGACTAATTCTGGCTGCACAAGACCAAGCCTTAAGGACAAATTCATGTAAAGTCAAAATTGAGAAGACAGCAACAGACAGTAAGTGCCGCCTATGCAAAGAAGCTGAAGAAACAGTGGACCACCTGGTAAGCTGTTGCAAGAAGATTGCACAAACTGATTACAAGCAGCGGCATGACAAAGTAGCAACAATGGTGCATTGGAAGATCTGCAAAAAATATCATTTTCCTGTAAGCAAAAACTGGTGGGATCATAAAATAGAGAAAGTCATAGAAAATGATAAAATTAACTGCTCTGGGACTTCAGAATTCAAACAGACAAGCACCTGCAACATAACACCCCAGACTTAACAATTGTTGATAAGAAAGACAAAAAAGTCTGGATAGTGGACGTGGCAGTGCCTGGAGACAGCAGAATAGAAGAGAAAGAACTGGAGAAGATAACAAAATACAAAGACCTACAAATAGAAATAGAAAGACTGTGGCACAAGCAAGCAAGGGTAGTACCAATAGTCATAGGCTCCTTGGGCGCAATCCCAAAACAACTGGAGCACCACTTGAACACCATTGGCATTGACAAATTCGCTATTAGTCAATTGAAAAAGGCGGCCTTACTAGGAACTGCTTCCATCCTGCGACGATATCTGTAATACCATCAAACATCCACATCTGCCTATCCCCGGTCCTGGGTAAGGACTCGATAGGTAGACAAAATGCCAAATCCAGTCTGAACATCTGGCTGACTGTGCGATGATCAAATAATAATAATAATAATAATAATAATAATAATAATAATAACAACAACAACATTGGAAGGGACCTTGGAGGTCATTGAGTACAACTCCCTGCTCAGGCAGGAAACCCTACACCATTTTGGACAAATGGCTGTCCAGTCTCTTCTTAAAAATTTCCAGTGTTGGAGCATTCACCGCTTCTGGAGGCAGGTTGTTCCACTGATTAATTGTTCTAACTGTCAGGAAGTTTCTCCTTAGTTCTAGGTTGCTTCTCTCCTTGATTAGTTTCCATCCATTGCTTCTTGTCCTGCTTTCAGGTGCTTTGGAGAATAGCTTGACTCCCTCTTCTTTGTAGCAGCCCCTGAGATATTGGAACAC
This sequence comes from Crotalus tigris, assembly GCF_016545835.1. Classification (NCBI taxonomy): domain Eukaryota; kingdom Metazoa; phylum Chordata; class Lepidosauria; order Squamata; family Viperidae; genus Crotalus; species Crotalus tigris. The sequence goes on from NW_024100451.1 coordinate 461,474, forward strand.
TGCTATCACGTCCGCCCTCATCCTTCTCTTCGTTAAACTAGACATACCCAATTCCAGCAGCCGTTTCTTATATGTTTTAACTTCCAGTCCCCTAATCATCTTTATTGCTCTTTTCTGTACTCTTTCTAGAGTCTCAGCATCTTTTTTACATCGTGATGACCAAAACTGGTTGCAGTTGCCCAGGTGTTGCTTCCCCATGTAGCTGGGCAGCTTGTGCACAAGATCCTCTGCCTCATCAGTCTGCTGAAGTGGGGCCGGCTGTGGCCAGCAGGCAACTGAGGTGGCTCCAGAGCCCTGGCTGCCCCTCCTGCTTCCCTGTGTGGCTGGCCAGTCGAGGGGCTTGGAGCAGCAGGAGCAGGAGCAGCCACCGCCCCCATCAGAGCCACCAAATAGATGGGGCCTGGGCCAGGAGAGGGCCCCCTTCCAGCCATCACAGGGCCATCTCCGCCCATGCCAATGGGACTGTGCTGTGGAACGGAGACAGTGGCAGCTCTGATCCTCCTTGCTGTCCTCTCCCCTCTCCAGCACCCTGCCCGGTGCCCCTTCTACGCAATCCTATATGACTGTGGTGTGGATGAGAGGCTCAGCTGGCGGGGGGGGGGGGTAGATTTTCTCCACAGAGGCACTCTGGCCCTCCTGCCCCTAGCTAGACCCCCTCGCCTTCTCACAGCTGGGACTTGCTGACCTCCCCACCCTCCAGCACTCACTCCAGTCTAAGACTTCTTCAGCCCCCCTAACTGTACCCTCCTGCCCTCCAGCTGGGACCTCCAGCAATTCCGCAATCAGGAGCTCCCCCCTGCTGGAATCTCCTGCCCCCACCCTAGCCAATCCCTCCAAGCAGCCCACCCCGACTAAGGTGTAGGGAAGGCAAAGCAGAGAACCAGTTAGTTTGAAACCAGTTAGTTTGATCTTAGTTGTAAATATCTGTTTATTGGTTTAGTTAAGTTAAAACTATTATATTGGCTGATTTTTTAAATTGATTATTGTGTCTCCCTGATTTTTACTGTGCCTTGATCAAAATGCAAAGCTAAAAAGAAACAAAAAAAATTTTTTTTCTCTTATTTCATTTTGTCACAAGTAGAGATTTAAAGGAAAAGGTATATAAGCCTCATATTTTGTACCACCAGCCAAGCTTTATTCAATGCAACAAAGCAAAATGTTTTATGAATCATGTTAATTATATTGTATTCAGAAGCTGTTTTACAATTTTCTCTGACTTGTAGTTTTTACACATTGTAAGGCTGATTACAAAGCTTGGGTTCATGATTACTTCTGACTACATACAAACCTTGCAATTTTAGATTTTGGTGTGAAAAACTACATCTGTGGTACCTCCACTGAAAAAGATTCAAGGTTATTATGTATGTATGAAAACACATACACACATGCGCACGGGCACACGTGCACACACACACACACACACACACACACATAATGTTTAAACAGAAAGACACACATCCCCTGTAATATGTGACAACAATAATTTAAAATAATTTAATACATCATGGAAAGGAGTTTAAATAAGCTGATAGAAGAATCATGCTGAAATTGTGATCTGAAATACACCTGTCCTATTTAATTACAAATAATTAAATTATATCCTGTTTATTTGCAAATAATTAAACTATGCTTTTCCTATTAAAACATTCATTTACAAAATTAAATAATATATTTTATTTTAAATAAATATTTTGAAATAAAAATTATGAAATAGAAAATATGCATTAAAACATCAGTAGAAAAGGGTAAGTTTAGAAGTTCAGTTAAACAAAAGAGGCAAAAGAAATTTAAAAACTCCCCAAGACTACATTTTACATTGGAAAGCTAAGAGACATGCAGTGCAACTTTCATAAAATGAAGGTTTCCATTGAAGCTTTGCATTCTGGAAGCCATAGGGTGGGCTTCAGAAGGCTCAGGAACTCAGAAGAGTTTGTTACAGGACAAATATATCAAGGGACACTAATAAAAAATAAGAGCTGACACCTCGAATTAGCTCTGGAAATCAAATAAGTTAATTCAGTTAAATGAATTCACTTTTTCTGCATTATTTCACTTTTATCTATTGTTCCAATCTATATAATAGTCTTTGACTGGGAGAAACAGTGCCATCATAAGGCAATATTTTTTGAACCAAGGTAGCAGAAATGGGCTAACTCAGAATACATTCAAAATCCAGGACCCATGTTTGCAAAAATAATGAAATTTAGGAAAGTGAAGCTGCTTCAACTACCTTAGCTGCTGGGCTGCTGCTGTACTCATATGATCCTCAGTTTCAATGTCTCAGAACAAGGGATTGCCACCCTACCCATCCCTTTCTCCACTTCCTAGGGAGGGAAGGATGGAAGGAAGGAGGGAGGGAGAGAGGAAGGAAGGAAGGAAGGAAGGAAGGAAGATATTCAATGCTCCCTGCCAGCTTCCCATGAGGAAATTCAATGGGGAAGCCAACAGGAGGTTGAAAATTGCTCCTAGTTCCACTGCTTTTTTGCCCAGTTTGTGGTCATTCAATTTCTCTGTTTAGGTAATGAAATACCTCTGAAATGGGGCACGGGTTATCTAGTATTATATAAGAGGATTCTATGTCTTTCAGTAAAGTACAATTATTATTTTTTTCCTGTAAAAACAAACTAAGAAACAGAACAAAGCAATTTTGGACCAAGATGGCAACCCTCTCCCTTCCATGTCTATTAAGTAACTAGAATGGAAACTGAATCTTTGTCAGTGGACTGCATCCAACAGGAAAAAAAACAAAACAAAACTAGATTAGAGACTGTGGGATAAAGAAATTGGCTATTCTACTCTGCCTTGCAACATCTGCTGCATGAGGTGGCTCTCTTCACTGAGCCTCATCACAGGGCCAGCTCTGGACCAAAGAATAATTGTATTTACTTTTATTAGCATGTTGTGCTTGTCTTCTCCTGTCTTACTTGCAGTGGAACCTGTTTTATTAAAGGAAGCTGGGCTGTCAAATTTGAATTAATGTAGTACACAGGTTCTCTAGCAGATAAAAATATGAAATGAAAAATGTTGAAATAATAGTAGAAGTATCAGCCATCAGTAATGGATTACATAGAAGCTTGCCACCATTGCTATTTATATTGTATGCAGGAACATAACTGTAACTGTAGAAAGTGGAGGAAGAAACACAGAAGAGGCTGTCTCTTCCATTGTGCCAATGCAATTTTGTTAAAGCTTTCTTTCCTTCCTTCCTTCCTTCCTTCCTTCCTTCCTTCCTTCCTTCCTTCCTCCCTCCCTCCCTCCCTCCCTCCCTCCCTCCCTCCCTCCCTCCCTTCCTTAATATGTAACATCAATATAAAAGAAAAGAAGGAGATAAAGCAAAATTAGACTTGCATAATTCTCTTATAATAGTCCATTTTAATAGAATTAATTTTAGACTTCCATGGAATTTTTTGCAGGTTTGGTTTACATTGTGGCGGGGCCGTCAATATTCATTTTTTATTAATAAATCCTGCAATTCATTTATTATCATCAATATAACAGATATATTGTCATCTTTGGTGCACAAGTGAATTCAAAATTGACATTGAGGAAAATAGGAGTTGTTAAGGGAGATTGGGCAAGCAATTGCAGAGCCTAGAACTTGAAGGAAATATAAAAAGGAAATGTAAACCAAATCTGCCTTGACTGGGAGAAGAAGAAAAGAGAAGAAATAATTTGGGTAGGCTTCCAAAATTCTGTTATTTTGCCTCATAACAATAAAGTAACATTCCTGAAATCTCTGCATTGCCTGTTTTTTGAGGTGGATTACCCTGAACAGCTAATATCAATTTTCTCTCCATTTTGTACTAAACAAAGTGAATCCCTTCTCCAAGTCCTTCCCTTAATATCTTTCTCATACCTTCTTTAAAATCAGCTCTAAGTTCCTTTATAGATACTAGGAAGAAAGATCTTCATTTCTTTTAAAATAGAATTGGATACAGGTATCCAATTCTGTGGGAATGGATGGTAACTGGTAGGTGGGAGGGGGAATAGTGAACTGAGAGTGATTTATTGCAAACAAATATAATTTATTAGCCATATGCAGTAGTATGGCAGTTCTCCATTGTCTTAACCGAAGTCTCTATTGCTAACACCTAGCACTTGCACCTAACAATAGCACAAATAAGCACTGGTAGCATTTCTTTTTCGGTGTTGTTCTCATGACATCTCAGCCTCAGTCCATGAGTGAAGCAGTAGCCCTTGACTGAATTGATATTAGTGTTCTCTCTCCTGAAGCCCAAGGGTGTTCAATGACAATTAAGGTGTATTGAATCTATTGTGCTTCACTATCCACTCAGTGGATAGTAGGTGAGATCCCAGAGGCCATTTCAGATTGTTGCAGGTATGTCACCTGCTCCTAAAAAGCAGGTCACACTATCAGAATTGTTCAATAGTGCCTGACAACTCAGAGGGCTCTAAACTTTTTACCACTTTAGCACAAAATAACGAAACTTTCCCCACTGTATCTTGAGCAGAGGATGAAGGAATCAGGCATTCGGCTTTTGTTGACTATACAAAGAAAAGAAATGAGGGATGGAAAGTGTGGTTTGTGACTCAGTTTTGTGACGCTGATAAAATTTTTCCCCCACCCACCCATCAACTTTATGTTACACTGGATGAGGTGAGGCAGGAAGGCCACAAGAAAATGCCCAGAAAGGCAGCCATGCTTACTGCTTTTCTGCTGCACTCTTATTCCTGCCAGAGATTGTCTTGCAGACTGGTGACTTGTAGAGAAGGAAGGCAGCCAAGCTAGAGGCTTCAATCCCTTGCTTTGTCTATCACATCTTTCACATGCAAAGAACAATCCATCAGTGAGTCAGAACAGAGGCAAGAGAGACAGGATAAAGATTGGCAATTGGGGCAGCAAATTTCATGCCTGTGTAGTTTTTTGCCAACTTAGGGATAGATAGAGAGCATTTTAACTCAGCAGTGGGGAAAGGCTCTACATATTGCTTGGATTTACAGAAACAAAAGTTGATGGGTATAGTATAAGACTGATTTACAAAGTCATTCTGGAAGGCACAAAGGAGAAAAAAACACTAATATGCTGAATCCATTATTGGCTTGAACATTTTAAAAATCAAAGAAAAAACAAGTTCAGATCCACTAAACTTCTAAATTTGCTTTCAGCAAGAACTTCAGACTTTTTAAAAAATAAATAAATAAATTTCTGCTGATGGTAGTCAGTGGGAATCTTTTTATTCTTGTGTCTTCTTTAGTCTTGTGATGCTGAAATGATGAGAAGAAAGAGGAACAAGAAGGAGAATAAGAAATATTTTTTAAAAAAATTTCACCCTTTTCTAATTGGCTCATGACTTAGAAATTGTAAACAATGCAGATCAATGCTGAATAAATTGAAGAAAGGAAGCTGAGGAGGAAACAGAAGCCCATGGTCAGTTGTGGCTGTTCAATTAAAGATAAACCCACACAAACAGATACATTTTCCATGCATCTATTACAGAGTAAATAATTATATACTTCCTGGACAAGAATATAAATAGAATTTATGAAGCTTGACATGGAATCCTAAGGCACATATACTCCTATGCATATGAAAATATTCCTTTAGCAAAAAAGCATATCAGCCAACTCATGTTTTCTTGGTGGTACTAGTTTTAGAATTTTGTTTAATTAATATAGGAACATTTCTTTGAAAACTCTATTTTTAGCATAGAAGTCAAGAGTCATTGGTCATTTTCATAAGACACAAATCAAATGAAAAGTTATTAATGTGTCTGATTTATAAACTGGGAATGAATTGGGTGCCCTGATAACCTGCCATTTTTTCTTTCTTCAGTAAGTCAAAGGAGAGGAATGATACTTATAGAGAGGAAACAAGTTGCAACAAAAGCACAAAGCTCATTTATCATAAGCTAGGGTTTCTTAACACGTTGTGTGAATTCTATGTGAATCTGACCTTATTTCAATTGTACTTTAAATATAGGATACAAACCTGTTCTTCCAGACTCCACACACTGTCCACATGACTTCTTTTTATATGTTCCACAGCTTTACTATTCTCATGCGGTGCCAACATTTGCAGAAATAAATTCCTCCCACTATGGTTGGAAGACAGGTTAATTGTTCCTTACATGCTTCAGTATCAGTTGTTCCAGGCTGACTTTGCAGTGCTGATAAATTTTGTTCTTTTTCTCCTTAGGCTTTAAGCTGCTTAGTTCTTTCTTTTATTGGCATTATGTGCCCTCTGGAGAAATGGATCTGTTTTGTTGTTATTTTTCTACAGCCCAAATCCTATTTCTGAATTGACAGTTGATGATGTTTTTATCATTTCTCCCCCCCCCCCTTTTTTTTAATGTAATCACCAACCCTAGAATCTTCTGGATATGGAGCAGTTAATACCAGATCCATTAGGCAAATATTGTGAATCTTTATTAAATTTTCACAAAGCTAGGCTTTGGTTAGATTATTTTAGCCTTGCCATTTCTCTTTCTTTTATGGTGATTAGAAAATGAATGATTTTAATAGTAATAATAATAATAATAATAATAATAATAATAATAATAATAATAATAATAATAATGATAATGATAATGATAATAACAGCTGAAGAAACAGTGGACCACTTGGTAAGCTGTTGCAAGAAGATTGCACAGACTGATTACAAGCAGCGGCATGACAAAGTAGCAACAATGGTGCATTGGAAGATCTGCAAAAAATATCATTTGCCTGTAAGCAAAAACTGGTTGGATCATAAAATAGAGAAAGTCATAGAAAATGATAAAATTAAACTGCTCTGGGACTTCAGAATTCAAACAGACAATCACCTGCAACATAACACCCCAGACTTAACAATTGTCGATAAGAAAGACAAAAAAGTCTGGATAGTGGACGTGGCAGTGCCTGGAGACAGCAGAATAGATGAGAAAGAACTGGAGAAGATAACAAAATATAAAGACCTACAAATAGAAATAGAAAGACTGTGGCAAAAGCAAGCAAGGGTAGTACCAATAGTCATAGGCTCCTTGGGTGCAATCCCAAAACAACTGGAGCACCACTTGAACACCATTGGCATTGACCAATTTGCTATTAGTCAATTGCAAAAGGCGGCCTTATTAGGAACTGCTTCCATCCTGCGACGATACCTGTAATACCATCAAACATCCACATCTGCCTATCCCAGGTCCTGGGTAAGGACTCGATAGATAGACAAAATGCCAAATCCAGTCTGAACATCTGGCTGACTGTGCGATGATTGAATAATAATAATAATAATAATAATAATAATAATAATAATAATAATGACGATGATGATGTTGGAAGGGACCTTGGAGGTCATCTAGTCCAACCCCCTGCTCAGGCAGGAAACCCTATACCAGAAATTTCCTGACAGAACAATTAATCAGTGGAACAACCTGCTTCCAGAAGCTGTGAATGCTCCAACACTAGAGGTTTTTAAGAAGAAATTCTTAAAAACCTCTAGTGTTGGAGCAGTCACAGCTTCTGGAAGCAGGTTGTTCCACTGATTAATTGTTATGTCAGGAAATTTCTCCTCAGTTCTAGGCTGCTTCTCTCTTTGGTTAGTTTCCATCCATTGCTTCTTGTCTTGCCTTCAGGTGCTTTGGAGAATAGCTTGACTCCCTCTTCTTTGTGGCAACCCCTGAGATATTGGAATATGCTATCATGTCATCCCTCAACCTTCTCTTCATTAAACTACACATACCCAATTTCAGCAACCATTTCTTATATATTTTAGCCTCCAGTCCCCTAATCATCTTTGTTGCTCTTTTCTGTACTCTTTCTAGAGTCTCAACATCTTTTTTATATCGTGATAACCAAAACTGGATGCAATATTCCAAGTGTGGCCTTACCAAGGCATTGTAAAGTGGTATTAACACTTCACTTGATCTTGATTCTATCCCTCGATTAATACAGCCCAGCACTGTGTTGGCCTTTTTGGCAGCTGCAGCACGCTGCTGGCTCATATTTAAATGATTGTTCACTAGGACTCCAAGATCCCTCTCACAGTTGCTACTGTTGAGCAAGGTACCATATCTGTGCATTTGGTTTTTCTTGCCTAAATGTAGAACCTTACTCTTTTGACCATTGAATTTCATTTTATTAGATTACGCCCAATGTTTTCTTTACTCTCTTAAGGAAAACTATAAAGAACAGTTTGACTACTATTGGGAAATGGCCAAAGTGATATTTTGAGAGTGAAGAAAAGAAGACAGAAAGTTATTTAATTTCCAACATGGAGAAAGCTGATTTTAGCAAACTCTAAAAGAGCTAGAAGGAAATTGCAATGAATGAGTTTGTGGCTGTTTGTGAACTCTATTAATGTCAAAATATCTTGCAGTCTTATAAATATTGCCAATACAGTATGCTGTTTTCAACTTTATAGTACAATACAGTTATTTAGAAAGAAAAAAGGAGTGGAACCAACCAGGGATGGCTAATTTCATGTATTAAATGAAAGCCAACTATGAAAACTATTCCAACCCTTAAAGAAGAGATTAGGAACTATGTCATGTGCGACTAATACTTTCATTGGGATTTTATAAAGTACAAACCATCTGTCTTTCTCAGTTTCCTTCTTTATTCCAAATTTTAGCCCATGCCAACAACATGACTTGATGTATTGGAAATTCACTGTCATGGAAAAGAAAAGAGGAAGATTAAAATGCCATGTTTGGAAATATATTTTTAACCTCAGCCACTAAAAATCAACAGAACCATGATGAGTTTATGGGGCATTAAAATAGCAACAACATAACAACTATTAACTTTCTGCATAGTCTTCAGATTGCTTGCCTCTACAACCCTCCAATTAACTTGCTTTAATAATGGAATTGTGAAAACCAGAGCACATGATTAGATAATTTAAGTCAGGAAACAATTTAAGAAAGACATGGTTAGAAATCTATAGAATCATAAAACTGCATATTGTACAGTTTACCCCAGTGCAGATGGCAAAAAAGAAGATCACTTTCATTTGGCTTCATTTGTGGGGAAAAAAAAACACCCAATCTGGTAGGGCTTTGCAAAGCTTGACCTTTTGATAATGCTTTGAAAGAAGCATCCTTGAAACTATTTCATATAATACCCCCCCCCCTGCTTCTGAAAACCAAAATTACCACAATGCTCCACTTTCTTTTTTTTTCCTGGGATCTCCTTCAGCACACCCAGCTTCCTTTCTAATACAATAGACAAGCTCATTATCTAACCTACAGCTTTCAAAGCTTCTGTTTAAAGATTGTATGAAGAATGTCTAATTGTATCCGATTCCTTTGCTTAAGCATTCTGCCTCTTTGGTAATTAGTTATACACCCTTTCCCCCCTCATTCGATAGAAAATAAATTGCTTTACAAATTCAATGAGCAACTAAAAATGGGATGTATGAGTGGGGTTTTTTTTTCTGGCAACCTCCCGTATTTCAGTTAAAGATTAGAAGACATCATAAGGAAATTTCTTCCATAAGATTTCTTTACATTTGAACTCAGAATGCCAGAAAAATGTGGAATAGAAAGTGTGATGGAATATAATCCAGGTTCCCAGGAGGGAGGGAGTGTATTCCAGAATAGCAAGAGATAGCAAAGTTTGAACTTTGAAGTTTGAAGTTTGAAGAGAACTGAGACCTAGTCTGCATTAGTTTGGAAATATATTTGTCTATAAGTGAGGAACAATAAAAGGAACTGCTTAGAAGTGTGTCTTTCTTGGTTTTTGGAGCCTATCACATATATAGTTTTTCACAGCAAAATTGGAGACTGATAGAAGGGGAAAAGACACTTTGCATAATAAGGGAAAGTCTAAACTAAAGCAACAAAAATAAATTCTAAAACATCCTGATAATGACATAGGAAGATGAAAATCACTTTTATGGAAAAAGCAGAAAAACCTTTATTTGGAAGATGGGGGTTTGGTATGGAACAGAAATCAAATATTGTTTGGGCAGCAGGCATAGTAAATTTATTTCTAGGTTTTGGATATAAACTTCTCATTAATTAAGTTATTCTCCACTATTGCCACCAAGACCATGAATAATGGTTAGATTAAAATACACGCAAGCAATAAAAGTCAAGTTTTCCATGTTCCTTTACAACATTTTTTCCCTAAAAAGACAAACATTAAAACCACTCAATGCAACTGAAGATGTCAAACTGATAAACTGTATTGCCATTTTTTTAAAAAGTCCTTTTTAATGGACTTTTTTAGATAGCAATGCCCATTAGTTTATATCAGAAGATGGAAAGTCAGCCCTGTAGTGTTTGGGGAGTTTCATGCTCATAGCTATCTGCAGGAATATCAGATTGCAGCTATGATCATACAATGAAATCCTTGCCCCTTTTTGATGTGAACTGCACTTTAAAAAGAGGTGGGTCTTCAATTTCATAGCTGTGCTGCCATCTTGATTTATTTTAAAATTCTCATTAGATGCTCATCCTCCTACTCCTTCTACTGTTTGAGGCCTAAGTATCCTGCCATGGTGGCACAACAGTTTGACTCCATTTCTCCAGGAAGCTCTTAAGGTATGATGACCATAGTACTGTTGAGACGTCTGAATTTTTCTCCCAATATTTTTTTCCTCTTTCCTCCCCAAGCACCTGATTTCTAATGCATCTTATCTTGCAAACTAATAAATTGTTTTAAGATGTGAAAATAATTAACTAAGTCTGGAACTGAGGGGTGGAATAACAGCAACAACTTGTATAAAGATTATTGATACAGTATGGTACACAACTTTGTAAAAAAAACAAGAATGAATCTGTTTTTAATTTTAGAATAAATATTCATTCAAGCTGCTCAAACTCCATTGCTTTGGGGAAAAAGCCTCCAATCTGCCTCCAAGATTATAAAGATATGTGATTCCTGGCTTTTCTTCTTCTTGATCATAATGATTGTCCAGAAAATAGAAGTAAATATGAGCTCCATCTTTATCCTTCCTGACTAGCATTTATTTTCACCATAATGTTTTACACATAAATGCCTTTCTCACCTGTCCTAACATCCAGGATTTTCACTCTTACAGCAAAACAGATAAGTGTGGGCAGAAATCCACGTCACAGAAGTCTATTGAGGATGCAGGAAGCCAAGTTAGCGAAACATCTTGATATGTTGCTAAAACAGCTTATAAAATCGTTTACCATTTAGGAATGACAAATGCCACTTTACTTCTAATGGAAATTGTCCACAGGGACGGTTTCTTTCTTTTTGGAAAGAAGTTTACTGTTGCAAGGGACAGAAGCAGTTCTGTGTGGATAGATCAAGCTATTATGCCAATGAATATAGAAGTCCTGTTGAAAGCAGGTAATGGAAGGGGAAAACAGAGCACTCAGTAGATGGCTATGTAGACAGAGAGGATACATTTTATTTCATGCCAGCAGCCATCCATCACCTCCGCTCTCCTTTTCTTCATGCTCAATGGTTGTTGTTGGTTTGTATAAGGCTTGCTGCTTGGTGATTGCTTTCATAGCATTATTTTTTATTGGCTGTCCTCTGGTTTTGTCTGGTTTCAACCTGTTTGCTCATGTGAGGGAAGACCACTCTACCTGTGGCTATTCTCAATTATTTTTTTATTTTTACTCTTTACTCTTAACATGACATTGTTTGTCTCTCACAGAATAGGCAGGCAGCCATTTCTGAAAGGCAAAACCAGATGATGTTGCCTTCCCATTCACCTTCAAAATAATTTCCAGGCATGCTTATTTTTTGCTCCATTCCCAAAGTATATTTTTCCTTACTATATCATCTTGAGTGCCCCTGTCTATCTAGGCTTAAGGTCTTCAGCTTTCTGCAGGCTAATTCCATCATTCCATTGGCTGTTTCTCAGAAGAAGGGTTCTCCTTTAACTGAGACAATGCTCACCATGGATTCTACTAGTTCTTCTTGAAAAGCAGTTCAGATCACAAAGTATTATTTTTCAAACTTCTATTTCTTTTTCTGAGTACCTGATTTTTTTTCCCCTGAGATTTTTTTTTTTGAATCCAAGATTTTGTCATTTTCTATTCACAATTCCTAGGGAGCCCTGAGGAGCTCACAGGATCAAAGGAAAATTCAATGGAGTCAAATCAGATTGAATATTTGACAAACTGTTGTGAAAGTATCTCATTATGGTGTATAATTTTGTGCTCAGTAAAAGAAGTGATACTCAGCTTTCCTAACCTAGGAATTTAAAAGTGCTTTGAATTACTATATCAAACAGTTTCTCTCCTAAATACTAGACATTTATGATACAGAATAAATGCCATGATTATTTTGAAAAAACATAAAGGAATCAACATCATTTCCTCAAAATCCAATTTGGGAGTGTTTTTGTTGGTACATTATATTGCAGGAAGGACGATGGTTACATTGGAATGGATTGGATGATATGAGTATATCATCTTGGAGTTTTAAATCTTCTCAAGTTATCGTTTGAAAATGAGGTGATCACTCCAAAGATGAAAGTTCTCTAAAATGAATTCACTAATAAAAGTAATCAGAATGAAACAAATTTAGGACAATCCCAACCTAGAGTCTATGCTGATTGTTTTCCTGAAGATGACTACTGCTATGTTTTGACAACAGGGCTGGTGCTGCTACATCATTCTTTTTCTTCTTGCCTTTCCCATTTGTAGAGGGAAATCAGCCCTCACTAGCTGTCCTCTGTGCAGCTCTTCCTCCTCCTCCTCCTCCTCCTCCTCCTCCTCCTCCTCCTCCTCCTTCTCCTCCTCCTCCTCTCCTCCTGTAGTAGTCCCTTTCATTGCCTTTCATTGTCCTGATATTTGCACACTCTTCCCAAATGTTCTACTTTGATAGTCATGTGTCCCCTTTCTCTCCCCTGCTCCCTTACTGTAATATTGTTGCTTCAAAGTTACATTGATAGAGCAAAGAGATGTTCTGGGGATATAAAACCTCCAATGGTTTTAGTTCAGAAACCTGGACTGGTGCTCTGCTGCTAGTCATTCATACTCTGGTTACCACTGGAATGGACTAGTGAAAAGCTGCAGCTGATGGCAACACAGAGATTTATTTGTACTTCCTGAGTGCAAATTACATCTCTGCTCTTGAGATGTATTGGCCACCAATATGCTTCCAGATGCAATTGAAGGTGCTAGTAATTACTTAGAAAATCTAACATGGCCTGGAACTGGGGTATTTGAGGAACCACATCTTCCTGATTACATCTACTTGTCCCATCAGATGCAACAGAAGAGGAAGATTACGGGTCCCTCCACTAAGATGAGACCTGGAAGATAATCTTTTCTGCTCTGGTGCCTGCCCTTTGGAGCATCATACCCACATAACTTAGATTGGCCTTTGCAAAACAATGGACACAGGGTAGGAGACAAAGGAAAGTATGCTTGATGCAGCCTGGTCAGAAACTGCTGAACTGGTGCTCATTTGGAGATGCAAGACTGGAACAAAGCTGTGCTGACAGAAAAGGTTAGGAAAACATAGTAGCTAGGAAACTTTACTAGCTTCTTTAAGGGGCAACTGAAAGGCGAAAATAAAGGCAGTTGCTGATTCTCTGAGAACCTAGCATGAAATGACCATACGAGTAATAACCAGCCATTGGAGGGGAGGAGACATGCCATCCGTGAGAGCCAGTTTGATGTAGTAGTGAAGGTGCTGGCCTAGAAACCAGGATACTGAGTTCTAGTCTCACCATAAGCATGAAAGCTGGCTGGGTGACTTGGGCCAGTCACTCTCTCTCTCTCACCCCAACCCATCTCACAGGGTTGTTGTGGAAAAAAACAGGAGGAGGAAGAAGTACTATGTACGTTCACCATCTTGAGTAAGTAATAAATGTGGGATAAATAAAAAAATGTCTAGAGACATTGCTAGACTGGAATGAAGCAGATGGACCAATCACTTTATTTTTGTAAGACTTACAATGAAATGAGAATGGGTGGAAGACAGTATCCATTCCTGTACAAGAAAGAAAAAAGGAAAGAAAGAAAGAAAGAAAGAAAGAAAGAAAGAAAGAAAGAAAGAAAGAAGAAAGAAAGAGAAAGAAAGAAGAAATCAAAGGAAGAAAGAAAACAAAAAAGAAAAGAAAAGAAAAAAGAAAAAAGAAAAAGTTTGGTTGCTCATACTGGTGATAGGGTGAGAATGAAGCTTGGATCTACAATATCCTGTAGTCTCTGGTTTTAGTGATGGAACAGTATCATTATCTCAAGAAAAGCAGATGTCTATCAAAAGGAATAAGTGCTATTTCCAGACAATTATCTTATATGGAGACTGAATGGCCCAATTTCTGATTAATGGAATAACCACATAAGAAATGAATATGAAGGATGTACAGGAAGCCAATTTTAGTATTATCTTGAACATTTTCCTACGAATGGTTATATAAATATCTAAAAGCCTTTTTCCCCCACCAAGATTCACATTTACTTCCTGAGCAAATGACTTCTTTGGAATACAGAGTCAAATAATGCTCATAGCTTTCTCATTCCTGCTCATCATGGCCTTATTATTACAGTTAATAAATTCCTGTATGTAGCTATTTCTAAGCACAAGAAGCTTTGAGACAGAGAGGATTTGAAACAGAAAAAAGGGGTACTTGATGCTTCTCTGTTTCAAATTTCGCTCTAGCTGTTTTTTCCCAAAGAGTTCAATCATACATTTGTATAGTCCAAGGGGAACTTTGGGAGAATTTGTCTCAGCAATTATAAGAAATGTATTTGTGAATTATCTCCTGAGATCTGGATACTGTCTTGTCTTACAATTTTTCAGAAGGCTGTCACGAAGGAGTTCTTCTATAGAGCTCTTGACTGTTGAAGTGTGTTGCATTGCTCTGATGTCAGGTTTTGTGCTTTATGATGATTGTTGATTCTACTGTATATCTGAGAGACCTTTCCCTGATTACATCTACCTGGCAGGAGAGGCAAGTTGTGGGTTCCATCTGCGAAAGCAGAGGTCCCCAACCATTTGGTTTCCATGGAGAGAGGTTTTTCCACCGGAGGGTGGGTGGTTTTGTGTGCTGCCTGCATCCTGGGGATGGGGCTTTGCTTGTTTGTGCGGCCCAGTTGCTGACATGCTGTGGCCCAATACTTGTCCATGAACTGGGGGTTCGGTACCCCTGGGCTAAAGAGTTCCATCTGATGGGACCTCGCAAATGAGCCTTTTTTGTTGTGACACCCACCCTTTGGACAACATCTCCTCCACAGTGAGGATGGTCCTGATCTTTGTGATCTTCTGGAAATTCCTTAAAATGTGAGAATCCTCTAGTAATAGAGCCCCCATGTGCTAGGTATATCATGTATAGTATTCTGATATGTTTTCTTAGAATAGGTCATTCTATCTATCATATTATAATTCTACAATTCTGCAGTAGTGGCACATAATTTGACTGTGAGATACATTCTTTTCTTTTCTTTTCTTTTCTTTTCTTTTCTTTGGCAGAAACAACAATGGATCTTTTATAGGTATAAGTTCTCCTGCTTGAGCAGGGAGCTGGACTAGAAGACCTCCAAGGTTTCTTTCTATTCTATTCTGTTCTATTCTATTCTATTCTGTTCTGTTCTGTTCTAATTTTTTTCAGAAATAAAAAATATGTATCCTTTCTTTCAATAGCTAATCAGTAGATAAAAGTAATATTTCAAGTAAGTAGTTTTTTTAATGATACAGAAACTTTGTCATGGGAAAAAAATGAAGAAGAAATTGAGATGATTGTAAGATAGTTAATCTTGCTTCATTTTTTTAAAAAAAAGACTTTTGTACAGATGTTCCAACATGGATTTCAGGTGTGCAGATACTTCATTAAGTGCATGGAGTTTCACATTTTGAATACTAAGTCTGTTCAACTAGTTTTAGTCCTAGAATTAATTCAAAGGTCCATAAATGGTCAAAGTATTGAATTTTAGGCAATAATTTGAAGAAACTGAATAGACCTATATCAGGGGTAGGCAATTTTGGCTCTTTTATGACTCGTGGACTTCAACTTCCAAAACTCCTGAGCCAGTATGGCTGGCTCAGGAGTTCTGGGAGTTGAAGTCCACGAGTCATAAAAGAGCCAAGGTTGCCTATCCTTGACCTATGTGAAATACTTTTTAATCTGCACATGGTTTCCTCTAAGCCTATCATAAACAAATAACTTTTAGTTTTATGGACAAATATACCAACAAATCAGAGGAACATCCATAGAATCATAACTTTAGGACTCACAGCCTGCAGTGCAGTGTCTCGAAAACACACCCTTACACATACAACCAAAAGCATGGATCCAATGTGTAAGTAATACCTTGTTCATGATATATGAAGCATAATATTTTTTATCTTAATCCTAAATCTGAATTGCCCTGGCAAGATTCCAAATAAGTGGAGTCTTTGATTTTTTTTGATCCTGCCTTTTTTTTTTTTACAAGTAACTCAAGGAAGCAAACATACCTAATACTCCTTCCTTCTCCTATTTTCTCCATAACAATCCTGTGAGGTGAGTTGGGCTGAGAGAGAGTGACTGGCTCAAAGTCATCTAATTGGCTTAAATGCCTAAGGCAGGAGTAGGATTCATAGTCTTCTCATTTCTAGCCGAAGCCTGATAGATGAGCTCATATAGCCTCATATAGATGATGAATAGGAGCAAAAAGGGCACTGAATCTGCAGCAATCCTCATTGTCTCCTCTCCAATGACTGCCAATGGGAAATGATCCCAGAAAAAAGAGGGGAATCAAAACAACATAGTGTCACCTCGTCATCCAATCCTTTGAGCAGATCCAGAAGGATACCTTGGCTGATGGTATCAAAAACTGCCAAGAGGTCCAGTATGACAAAGCTGGATTCAAAACCCTATCCTGCCCTCACCAGAGATCAACTAAAAGCCCAGCCAATGCCATTTCCATCCCATATTCAGATCTGAATCCCAGCTGAAAGACTCCTCTGAAGCTGCTGCACAACCATCTTCTCAATCACCTTAACTAAAAAGGGGAGGTTAGATACCGGACAATTTTAATGGGGTCAATTGATGGCTTCTTGAGGAGGGGCTAAACCAAGGCCTCTTTACGAGGTAATGGAACAACCTCCTCATTCAAAGATGAATTCACTCACACAACTTCTCCTATTCATATAGGCAAGCTATTGTATATAAAAACCTAACATGTAATAGCACTGGTGATGTTATTTAGTTGGGTAATGAAACATCTACAAGCAAACATTGGTTGAGACCTTGCTGTGCTCCATTATTACACTGAACATCTGCTGTTTTTAATATAATGAGTACTTTTTATATTACTGTTTTATAACTTTGTTGTATACTATCCAGAATAACCAGACTAGACAAAGTGGTTATTGGTAAGGCATTACCCAAAATATTTCATCAGCCTAGCTCTGAGCTCAGTCACTAGTCTCCAAGTTAATACATTTCACTTTTTTGTTTTTACTGATTGATTCTCTGTTGATCATGTATACAAAAGACAAATAGTGCCTTTCTGAGCAATACAGGAACATATTCTATCATTTTAGTTTTTTCACCGATAGTATTATAGTAGATTATCCTAAAGAACTGATATGACTAAAATCCAAGTGCAAAGGCCTACTGGTACTGATGAAATATAGCAAATGATTTTGTGAAATGAGGAATGGCAGATAAATGATAACAAAATGCCATTACTGAGGCCAAAATAAAACATACCAAAAAATAAAAATGGAAGGCAATATCTTTTTTATGAATTTGGAAGTACCTTCTATTTCACTGTGGTTGTGTTCATTCTAGATATACAGTATGAACCACTAATGTCTTTAATCTAATTCTAGATTTGTGTCCTTTAAGATGTATTTCTGGGTAGGAAATATATCTAATATTATTCCCTTTGAAAGAACTAGCCCTCCATACAAGAGGGAACACTGATAAACTTCAGTGGGACTCACATTCCATTTATATCAAAGGTATAATGGAAATTCAAGAACTGTTCATTCCAGCAGCATTTGAAACAACTCAGCTGGCCCAAAGAAAGAATTAAGACAAGCAAAACACTCTCAGCTAATAAATCACACTTAAATTTCCATTTTTGTTCTTGAAATTTTTCATCTGTCTTTGCTACATTTTGTCACATTTCAAGACTATGTACCACATCAGCCATTGCTTCTATTCTGACAACATTATCACACGTTTTGCTCAATATATCACATAGCGCTTAACTGCATTATCAGGAATTCAGGAATGATAAAGTAAAGTAGAAGAAATGAATATACTGATCAAAATGTGTCTTCTTTCCAATGAGATTCACTAATAATATAAATGAACCATCTCCACATGAATTTGTTAGAATTAATCAATTGACAGAATCATCAAACAGGCAGATATGGAATTATTTTATCATTCCTTGGACTAGGATGCAAATAATCCAAAGATTTAAAAAGGTCAGATGAAACCCCTACTGTATATCTGCAAAAGCAACTAACATTTGAGCATTTGATACATCAAATACAACAAGGTCATATGCAAAAGTATATGATAAAAAATAATCAAAAAAATAGTATCTGTAGGATACTATTCAGCAAAAAGTGACTGACCAAAAATGTCAGATAAAATGAAGATACCCTGAGGCTATGAAAGGTACTGTCATTTAACATCAGAAATCTAGAATGCTTTTTTTTTTTAAATTTTGAGAGGCTTTGCTACTGAAGTTTCTAAGTTCTGCAATTTAGCTGCTGAAAGCGGCCACTGATACCCAGTTCAAAAGAACTGAGACCCATGCACAACTTCAAAAGGTTAAAAGAACTTTACTTTTTTCAAACATCAAGCTGAGAAGTTTCCCTGAGACAGCAGCCTTCAGAATTAATAGTAAAAGAGGATGATTGCCTGATTTATGGATGCTCAAAAAAGAAAGAAAGAAAGAAAGAGAGAGAGAGAGAGAGAGAGAGAGAGAGAGAAAGCAAGAAAGAAAGAAAGAAAGAAAGAAAGAAAGAAAGAAAGAAAGAAAGAAAGAAAGAAAGAAAGAAAGAAAGAAAGAAAGAAAGCCTCCAGGACCTTGAATTACCTTCCTAAATAAAGCCCATGGTGATATAGTTGCAGCTGTTCTCTGAAGTACATTAGATTAGAAGGAAGAGATAATTGTTAGTGGACTTGTTAAGACTTGGAAGTCACATCTCTGATCTATACTTCTGCCAGACACCATACTTCATGAGCCAATGGATCCTGTCAGTACATATTTCTTTTGGTTCCTTATACTGATTGGCATTTAATTAATTGTCAAATCCATTAAAATTAGCTCTATTGTAAGATTTCACTTAATGCATAATATCTCTGGGTTCTTATCAGATCATTGCACAATGAAGTTAATGGGAAATTATATTAGAGTTTACATTAATATTGTCATTCCACAGCAATGTTTATGCCAAAAAAGTTATGTTTATATTAGGTGTGTACACAGGCTTTTTCAAGTCATAGGCTACACATGATTTTTGAATGATATGCCAGGGACCAAGCTTCAATGAACAGGCAAGGGTAGGAGAAAAAATAAATTTATTTTAATTCAGTACAGTTAGTTACTCCCAGTTTGTCACATTAGACATTATATTTCAGCAGAAACTTTTGGGGGGAGAGTGGTATCTTCTGGAGATGCACCTAAGACTTTGAGGAAAGTGGAGTCCTTGATGCTCTCTGAGGTTGATTGTTTGCTTGCAGACATTTCATTAGACATCATCAGTGTGAGTAAGTGTGGGGTTTACTACCTGTTTATATAGATTGAAAGGTTGGTGGGGGTATAGTTTTCTCCTTGGTAGTTGCTTGACTAGGGTATTATTTTCTGTTTGTTTCTCTGGTGCTAATCCCTGCTTAACTGGGTGTTGGCTGTTGGAAAGTATGTGTTCTAGTCTCTTTCTTTTCTTTGCTTTTTAGATTTCTATTATCTCTTTTCAAAGGTGTATAAATTTGGTTAATCTCTATGTTTCTATAGATGGCTGACTCTATAGGGTTTGATTTTACTACTCACGTTGTTCCCAAAATGGCGCAGAAGCCAATCAGAGCTAGACACGAGTGATAGACCTTTGCAAAACTTTTATTGAAGTGTTTCAGTGAAATTATTTCAATATGGAATTTTAATTGTAGCTGTATAACAACTACAACTCATTGGCTCTGGAAATGCCCATGTCCACCTAATCAGAAGTGACAATAAGATACTCTTGTAATATTTTGAAGTGAAACACATAGACATCAAAGAGAGAAGCAACCAAGAACTAAGGAGAAACTTCCTGACAGTTAGAACAATTAACCAGTGGAACAACCTGCCTCCAGAAGCAGTGAATACTCCAACACTGGAAGTTTTTAAGAAGAGACTGGACAGCCATTTGTCTGTAATGGTATAGGGTTTCCTGCCTGAGCGGGGGGGTTGGACTAGATGACCTCCAAGGTCCCTTCCAACTTTATTATTATTATTATTATTATTATTATTATTATTATTATTATTATTATTATTATATTACACT
This sequence comes from Crotalus tigris, assembly GCF_016545835.1. NCBI lineage: Eukaryota > Metazoa > Chordata > Lepidosauria > Squamata > Viperidae > Crotalus > Crotalus tigris. The sequence continues at coordinate 481,838 of NW_024100451.1, forward strand.
ATAGATCACATAGTCTCTAATATTACTGTGCAGTTCCAATGACCTCATGTATTTCTATCCTGTTCAGTAACAATAAAAAACTAATAAAAATTATGTTTATGTTCCTACAGAAATAACCATTGATGAGCTAAAAAACAACACAGTTACAAACACAGTTCTACATACAGTTACAAACAATCCTGGATTCATTGCTGTGAAGAGAACTATTTCTGAATACCAATACCAAGATTTGGTGATGATACACCAAATTGTCAAATTGATAGAAACAGGCAATAAAGGAACAGTTTTCAAGAAAGAAAATACTCAGGAATGCAAGAATAAATGTGGGATTAGCCTGTTATTAATCATAACCTAAGAAGAACTGGCTAGTTTTCAGTCTGAAAAAGGATGACACAGCCAAATATTTGTACTAGGACTATTACTCAAGGAATGCATCAGATGTTTTGATTTTGCAGCAAGATTTGACAATGTCCATTCACCCAGAAGACCTGGTTATTATATTAGTATGTTGCCTGTATCAGATATATGAAGGATCACAATGCTCTGTTCATATTAATGACAAAATGCCCAAAGACTGTGTGTATTGGTGAGAGGCAGGTTTGTGTTCCATCTCCTTTGCTGTTCAACATCCTGCTTGATGCAATCATGTAGAAAGTTTGTCCAGTTGATGCAATGTCGAATCTGTACACAAAGAATTCATCACAAATGTAATGATTGCTAATAAGAATGTGATTCTTGCAGACAGTGAAAAAGAAGCCAATGGCATTCTACTTGATATTAAACGTTTTAACCATTAATACTGACAAACTAAGGTATTCCCAACTGATGGCAACCATCTACTTTGATAGAGCTCAGCTTGAACAAGCTGAGCAATTTTAATTCTCCACTCAATTATCCAAGAATGACAACAAGAACAACAAAAATAACTGCCACTGCTTCTATCAACAATCAAATCAGTCAGGCTGCCTCAGCCTTTGGAGCACTGAAATGGTGCCTCTGAGGGAAAAACAGCTTAAGCATTGCTACTAAAATATACATCTTCTGTGTCAATTAATACTATTTCTACTCCTGCATGGTATAGAATCTTGATTCTTACTTCAGAACGATTTGAAAAGCACAATTTTTCTCAAAGGCACTCCCTGTGGTAAAGAGTAGAGATTTCAATCTACGATAAAATACAAATTGAAAACATTAAAGAATGGTGCCAAAATCATATTTTGGTAGTTAGTGAATTTCTGAAGTGTGGAATGTGCTGGCGTTATCTCATCTATCATATGAATCCTTACTGACCTCCTTATTGATTGCTCTGGTAATTATACCTCTTAGATTTGAAAGTACAGTAATTGGCTCCAGAAAAAAAAACTTGGCTGAAATGAGCAGAAGAACATTTAGTAACAGGTAGACTCAACTAAATGTAGTGTAACAACTGATCCACAATCAAGAAAAGTGGGAAAGTATGCAGCTGTATGCAACCTCAATGGACTCACAGCACCTATAGCTATATACTGGTTACACTGTGGATTTTTGTGAGATAAAGCTAAACACTCAAATTCATGCACCGCTGTACTCCTGGTACTTTACCCATAATCTTTCTCTCCATTTCATTCCCAAGCAGCATCTTTTCTATTGGTCCCCACCCCCATCCATGGACCTGGATAAAGATCCTCTAGGAAGCTAAGACTGGTTACAACATTCTGCAGTTGTCTCACAGTCTTTTAAAAGTTAAAGGAAAAAGATAGAAAATATGTTGGTTTTACTCCACAAAGAAGTAAGGAAACAAAAGCTGATACCAAGAAAGAGACATATAGGATGATGGAAAAAAGTCAAGCTGAAGTCAAGGACAGAATTTCATTTGCGTTTTTAGAAGAATATGTTGCTGATCTGATGATCCTTGGACTGTAGGATGAAAATGCCCATATGCCCTCCATGTTCCCCACCTCAGCCCTTAACATTCACTCCACCCACAGACTTGGGTCTCCCCATGACCTAACAGTGAACCCATAATCAATAAAACAAAAGATCACTTAAGCCTTTCTACCTATATTGACAGGCTAAGAGTGTATCGTAGGCGTGAGCTTAAATGGACTCCAGAAGATGGTAGAGGACAGGAAGGCTTGGAAGAACATTGTCCATGGGGTCACAATGGGTCGGACATGACTTCGCAACTAACAACAAAGTGTGTATCTCATTAGGAAATACATTAGGAAATTAGGCAAATACCAGCAACACAAGCAACAAGAAATCAAGACATGGAAATCCTTTACCCACACAACAGAGCTCTCCCAATACCAGACTAAAAATCTAACATCTATTCACAAAAAGAGACAAAAGGATTATCACCACTGCAGGGTGAGTTACCTGCATCTTCTCACCTCTGAAGCCCAAATATTTCTGGAGACAAACACACTGTCCAGCATATCTGCAAAACTCATGAACTACAAACATGTTCCCCTATAAGTATTGTTGTCTCTGTCTTTTAAGGGGTGGCCACTTTGCTGACCATCTGTTTCACTGTCTGGCTTTTTGAATAAGCTCTCCGTCTACTTTGGAGCAATTGTCCTGTGTCTTTCATTGGGTGACCTGGCTTAAAATCAAAACGAAAATCTTCTCTAACAGGTCCATCAGCTTTTCAAGAGAGGAGAATGGGGGAATTCAGAAACAATAACCAGAGAAATGCTATTGTCCCCATCATCCATCTCACTTTACCTAATTTGACTGGATCTAGTTTATGACTTAATTTTTTCCCTATATTTTGCAAAGAGGGAAATCAGAAACATGAAAACTGTAGGAACAATGAAACAACAATATGTATTCTGTCTGCCTTTTTTTCTTTCTCCTTATTTATTACATACAGGAGAGAGAAAAAAGATTTCCCAGAAGCAAGAGCAATGTTAAAATATCAAATTGATAGTTCATGGCTTTTGGCTACAGGAATAACCATCTATCAGGTGAAGTCATGGAAACTTGCTGGTGCTGAGGTCTGCTGAAAATGATCCCCTGGAGGTTTGCACTGCCCTTTTCTAAGACAATTCTTGTATCTGCAAATTCTGTCTCGATGTCTTTGTGACCTAAGAAGTGTGGCACAGGGTGGGAACCAGCTAAGAGAGCAAAGATTGCTGAGAGGAAAAATAAAAATAGGCTGGTGGTAGGAAATAATAATAATAATAATAATAATAATAATAATAATAATAATAATAATACCCCCAGTGAGGCACTACCTTGACGTGGTTGTGGGGCTTGTGTACTCTGAGGAAGATGAGAGCTATGCCAGAGGTTCAACCATACTGGACAGGTCTCATCAGAGGAGTCAGACAAAGAGTGTCTCTCCCATAAAAAATATGGTGAGACGTAAATTGCAGAATGCCATACCGGCTCGGACGTCGCCCGGGTTAACAAGGTCCGCGCTAGATATTGGAGTTCCTGGATATCTGGTGAAAAATGGGTTACAGGACTCAGGACTGTTGGCTGAGCAACCAGGGCCAGCAGCTGCAGAACTACTGGAAGAAAAGGTGTTTACCCGTCGCAGATACACAGTGATTGAAAACAAAGAAATAATGATCTGTTACTACAGATCAAGTCCAACAAGAAGAGGATATCTAAAACGAATGCACCAGTTCTGGAAAGAACAACATCCAGAATCAGAAATAACAGAACAGAGACTAGCAGATCAACGCCGATTTATAACACGAAATAAAGTATTCACAGAAACAGAATTGGACGAACTGCAAAGGTTTACCCAGGGCAAAGAAATCAAAGCCTTACCAGAAGTAATTCAGAATGTAGAGGCAAACCAGGGGGAGTTGGCAGTGAAGGAATCCAGCAGAGATATACAACTGTTCTCATTTGGAAACCAGGCACCTCTTCCTCAGGAAGAACAAAACCCTCTAACTAAAGAAATAAAAGAATTGAAACAAAGAATAACTGAGCATCTAGAACAGCACAAAAACAACAGAATAAGACTACCTGCATTGAAGCTTGTTCCAAAGAAACAGCTAGCACAAGCATTAAAAGATGCAAATACTGCAATATCAAGTATAAGCACCAATTCACTGCAAGAAACAAACCAACTAATGTACAGCACAGCTGCAGTTATAACAGAATACCTGGGATGTAAAATCAACAAAAAGAAAAACAAACAAACAGTGCACCAGAAAAATGGAAGGTTAGACTAGAAAATAAGATCAGCAAGTTAAGATCACATGCAAGCAAGCTAGAACAGATGAAAGAAAAGAAGCTGAAGAACAAGAAGACCAAAGAATACCTAATCAAGAAATACCACTTAGAAACAAGGAAGATCAAGGAAGCACTGGAAATAATAAAGCAACAAATAACAGCTATAGCCAGGAAAATCAGTAGATATGAAGCTCGAATTGCAAACTATAGGCAGAACCTCCAATTTCAATCCAATCAGAAACGTTTCTACCAATCCATCAATGGAGAAACTGCAAGGAATCAGTCAGTACCTGACAAGGAAGAAACAGTGCAGTTCTGGAAGCAGATATGGGATAACCCAAAGAAATACAACAAGGATGCGGCTTGGTTAAAAGAGGTGGATGCAAATAAAACAGAAGTTGAAATGAAAGAACTAGTAATAACAACAAAAATGGTAGAAAAAAGAGCAAAGAAAATCAAAAATTGGTCAGCACCAGGTGAAGATGAACTGCATGGGTTTTGGTTGAAACATCTAACTGTTATACACCCACTCATTGCCAAGCAGTTCAACAATATACTACAAGGAGGAGAAATTGAAAAGTGGCTAACAACTGGGAAAACCTACCTAATAATGAAAAATCCAGCAAAAGGGGCAACACCAGGTAACTACAGGCCAATTACCTGCTTACCAACAACTTTCAAATTACTAACTGGTGTGGTAGCTGATGCAGTACAACAGCATCTAGTTGAAAACAATCTCTTTCCACCTGAGCAGAAAGGAAACCGCCCCAATAGCAGAGGAACAAAAGATCAACTCCTAATAGACAAAATGATCTTGGAAAACTGCAAGAGAAGGAAGACCAACCTGAATGTGGCATGGATTGACTACAAAAAGGCATTTGACTCTCTGCCACATGATTGGATAATAAAGTGCCTAGAAATAACAGGAGTCAGTAGAAACATCAGAAAATTTGTGCAAAGATCGATGGCACAATGGAAGACACAGTTGCAGATCAATGGTGAGAAGCTGGGAGAGGTTAATATCAAGAGAGGAATATTTCAAGGAGATTCATTATCACCATTACTATTTGTTATTGCACTGTTTCCTCTGTCAAAAATACTGAATAACTCAGGACATGGCTATCAAACATCAAAAACATCTGCCAGACTATCCCACCTCCTTTATATGGATGATCTGAAGCTGTATGGAAAAACATCATCTGAAATAGAATCGCTGCTCAACACTGTCCGTATATATAGCCAAGATATTGTAATGGAGTTTGGCTTGGACAAATGTGCCACACTTACTATCAAACAAGGAAAAATAGTGAAAACTGAAGGAATCAAGATGCCCCACGAAAATAACATTAAGAGTCTGGATGAGGAAGATTACTACAAATACTTGGGTATCCTTCAAGCTGACAACATCAAGCACACTGAAGTGAAGAAAAAGATTAGAGGTGAATACATCAAGAGAGTGAAGAAGATCTTAAAATCCAAACTCAATGGAGGAAATATCATAAAGGCAATCAACACCTGGGCAATCCCAGTTATTAGGTACACAGCTGGAATAGTGGACTGGACTCAAGCAGAACTAAAAGCAATGGATAGGCAGACCAGAAAAATAATGACAATGAATCATGCCCTTCATCCACGCAGTGACATTGATAGACTTTATCTACCAAGGCAAATAGGTGGGCGTGGAATGCTACAAGTACATCAGATGGTTGAAGAAGAAAAAATGGCTTTGGAAGAATATCTGAAGAACAATGATGAAGATGCACTGAAATTTAGTATATCAGGAAGGCTTACTAAACTACTGGAGAGACCAAACTGGCCTACAAGAAAGACCAAATGAAGAACAGAATAGAGGCATGGGAAGACAAAGCACTACATGGCCAATACATTAAAAAAATAGCTGGGAAAGCATATAATAATAAAACCTGGCAATGGCTAAGAGCAGGAAAATTGAAGAAAGAGACCGAGGGACTAATTCTGGCTGCACAAGACCAAGCCTTAAGGACAAATGCATATAAAGTCAAAATTGAGAAGACAGCAACAGACAGTAAGTGCCGCCTATGCAAAGAAGCTGAAGAAACAGTGGACCACCTGGTAAGCTGTTGCAAGAAGATTGCACAGACTGACTACAAGCAGCGGCATGACAAAGTAGCAACAATGGTGCATTGGAAGATCTGCAAAAAATATCATTTGCCTGTAAGCAAAAACTGGTGGGATCATAAAATAGAGAAAATCATAGAAAATGATAAAATTAAACTGCTCTGGGACTTCAGAATTCAAACAGACAAGCACCTGCAACATAACACCCCAGACTTAACAATTGTCGATAAGAAAGACAAAAAAGTCTGGATAGTGGATGTGGCAGTGCCTGGAGATCAGCAGAATAGAAGAGAAAGAACTGGAGAAGATAACAAAATACAAAGGCCTACAAATAGAAATAGAAAGACTGTGGCAAAAGCAAGCAAGGGTAGTACCAATAGTCATAGGCTCCTTGGGTGCAATCCCAAAACAACTGGAGCACCACTTGAACACAATTGGCATTGACAAATTCGCCTATTAGTCAATTGCAAAAGGCGGCCTTATTAGGAACTGCTTCCATCCTGCGACGATATCTGTAATACCATCAAACATCCACATCTGCCTATCCCAGGTCCTGGGTAAGGACTCAATAGGTAGACAAAATGCCAAATCTAGTCTGAACATCTGGCTGACTGTGCGATGATCCATAATAATGATGATGATGATGATGATGATGATGCCTGGAGACAGCAGAATAAAAGAGAAAGAACTGGAGAAGATAACAAAATACAAAGACCTACAAATAGAAATAAAACGACTGTAGTAAAGGCAAGCAAGGGTAGTACCAATAGTAATGGGCTATTGTAATAGGCTATAACAGTCTCTTCTTAAAAATCTCCAGTGATGGAGTGCCCACGATTTCTGGAGGCAAGCTGTTCCACTGTTTAATTGTCCTCACTGTCAGGAAGTATCTCCTTAATTCCAGGTTGCTTCTCTCTTTGATCAGTTTCCAAACATTGTTTCTTCTCCTGCCCTCTGGTGCTTTGGTGAATAACGTAAATAACTTGACTCCCTCTTCTTTGTGGCAACCCCTGAGATATTGGAACACTGCTATCATGTCACCCCTGTACTAGTCCTTCTCTTAGTGGATTAGTGGGAAGAAGCATAAACACTATGAAAAAATAAACAAGAAACTGAAACTTGGATTACACTAAGAGAAAGAGTAATTGTGGAAGTAGGTGATATTAAGTTTATAATCCTACATAATTTCCTCTGCAGGGTCATGACTGATGATGAACAAACAATTCATATTTGCAACTAGTCTGTTTTTCTGATCCAGATTTGTTTTTAAGGGATGCATATCTTCCACATTTCTTTTTCTCATGAGCAGTGGGGGGTGTGTGTGTGTGTGTGTGTGTGTGTGTGTGTGTGTGTGTGTGTGAATTTGTATGATCTTTATTGGAAGATTAATCTGATCTTTTAAAGGAAGACAATAATCTGGATTTCACTGTTTATAGCTACCGGTAAGCCATTATGTGTTATTGGTCAATGGCATGCAGCTCAAAGAACCACAAATTAGATTTCCTGCAAATAACTGTCTAAATATTGGAAAAAAATGCCTTAGAGTAGAGTACTGGAGCAAAAATGAGAGATACTTTACTCAGGGATTCTTTCTCCTATTATAAGAGAAATATTTAATTATCAGAAATGTCTGCACTTCCAAAGTGATTTTTCTACAGAGATTACAAATCATAGGATTAAATCAAGTGTATATGTACTTGAACACTGGCTTCTGTTCAAATTTCAGACAAACAAGAAATAAACAAGAATAAACAGAATAAAAAAGATAATATTTCTCTGATATGTTATGACCATTAGGTGCCTGTAGGACAGGCCAGAGATCTGAAGGAGATATCTTGGCAGAATTTATCACAATCATTCAATTGTTTATTCTAACAATTTTCAAGTCATAAAAGTCAGTCTTTAGTCCCTGTTGCTTCATACCTTATACTGTATAATAGGAATATCTGTAATTTACTTTTGGGAGGTGTGACCCTTATTTTCTTCTGCACTTAGTGGCCAGTAGTAAACACAAATAACAGAAACCTATTTTATTCCTTATTTCAGTTATTTTAATCCAGATGCCTTAGGTATTGGCACTAAGTTCATTCTTTTGGAATGCAGTTTCTTCTCTTTTTGTAATTTCTTTTGGGGATTTGTATTTGCTTTTGGAACAAATTATATCTTTTAGTTGCTGTAGTCCAGTCATGAGAATCCTCCCACCAGGCTTCAGTTATAACTATTAAATCAAATTTACCTTCCTATAATAAGATTTCAAACTCATCTTGCTTATTTCAATAGTCTGCTGAGCATTAGTATATAGACAAAAATGTCATGAAATTTATGAGTCAATATTCTTTCTAATTTTCCATGGAATGCTTTAATAGACCTTAGCATTGGTTCTCCTCATTTAATATTGCAGTGTATAAGCTTTTCTGGATTTCTGTTTCCATCCTTCATAGGATTCAGTTTAAAGTAACCTGATCATTATTGTTCTACTTTGATTAAACACGGTATTCCAGTTGACATAGGTATGGTCTTCTTTGTGTCAACAACGGTGATTTTTCTAAAGGCCACTGGGCTTCAGAAAGTCCAGTTCCCTTTTGAAAAAGCACCTGTGGGATAACCATGACCTGGATGACTGAGAATCTCCATAGACTTTGTGTCAACAGTTATAATCCAGGCAATGCAAACTCTGAAACCCTTAAATTATGTCATCCTGTTTCAGAGGAAGGATCTCTCTGGAAGAGTTTTTTGGATTGTTATTTTTTTTTTTCCTCCTGGAATTCACGATTTTGGCTCTTAATGGTTCATCATTTTCTGAAAGTAAATCTTCAGGACCCAGAAATGTTTTATGATATTCCAGACATGGTTTGTTGCTCCCCAAATGAGTGGGAGATAAGCAGAATTTCTAGGAATAGGGAACATTCATTTTATAGACTTTACATCAACATTCACTAAATCAGTAGGAAACAATTACTCAATCACCTGCAGTGGGCAAGCAACACCACACAGCATGTCTGGCTACTTTCTTCCGTTTCTTGCCTTTTCCTCAAGTTGAATTCTAAACTCCTATTATCTCCTCCTATTCACGTTTCAAGGTATTTCACAATAAATGATTTGTAATTGATTTTGATTTGTAATTAACAAAACAGAATGGCAGAAAAGCAAGTAACAGTAATCAGACAAGAACATATTGACTCTCACATCCACATGGGTTAATGAAATGTGAAGGGAATACCTCTGTTTTGCCCTTATCTGATATTGCAGACTAGTAAAGCTGCATGAGACATTGGCCAGATTGCCAATAGAACTCAGTAAATGGATAAACAAAATGGGCTTGATAGCACAGGTAGAAAAGTTAAAGGACACACTTTGTGTACTACTAAAATTACGATCTTTTCCACTGCATTTCAAATGATTTAAATATTTTGGAATTTCATACCGATGTGATGATTAACTAATGTACTAATTGATTTACTAATTAATTGCCCGATAAAGCATACAATGAAGAGAATAATTTCAAATAATACTTTGTATGCATATGGAGTTGAATGTATGCCACGAGTGACATACAGTATGACAGAACTAAAGAATGAGTGGAAATAAATGAAATACTTAGTGGTGAAATCTTAAACAAAGGGTTAATCAGACACACATATGCAATGTCCCTTTTGTTGTTTCGTGTACTAAATCTGTAAGGAGTATTTGTGGTGATATCAAAGATATTGTTTGATGGGAATGAGCATATGTGTGTTGTTATATCTACAAATAATGCTATATTTTTGGCTGAGAGCCAATCTTAGATAAATTTGTGATTTAAAATATGGAGGAATGACTTCCGCTTCCGGTCACGGCAGGCGCAGCTAAATGAAGAGCTACTGCTCTTCGTTTGCTGCTTTCTTTCCACCGGTAGATTCTTATGTGAGTCCTAAATCGCCCTGGAGGGGTGACCACCATCGAGGAGGCTTCTGCTCGGCTATGGTGGAATGGCGGCTCCCTGTATAGTCCGAGCTAACTCCGTTAGAGAGTTAGAAGATCAACCAGTAAAATGGCCGATTACTTCGCTGTGCTAGCTGAAGTCAGAAAATCATCTAAGCACAAAGAACCACCGTGGTGAATCCAGGTGAGACTTTTTTCCCTCCCTCTGTCCTTACTATTTCTCTGAACTTCCTTTCCTGCAAAGAACTTTTTTTTTTTTTTGGATGACTTCTCTGTTCTAAGAGAGAGGCGTCTGTCTGTTTGGGAAAAAAAAACTCTAAACAAAACTACAGAATAGCACTTATTATACCTTGAACTTTTTGGTTATTGGGCATCCCTGGAAAAATTTGTAATATAGAACATTATTTTACTTACTATACTGAAGATATTGGCGTTTTTCTGTCTCTTTCTTTGTCATCTTTATCTTTAATGAGATAAAGGCTTTTAACTTGTAAAGGGGAAAATTTTATAGCCTACTGAGGACATCTTGTGGCAAAAATATTTATTGCAACTGCTTTGACCTTCAGAAATTAATAAGAAGGAAAGATAAAGGCTTGGAAACAGCTGTGGGTTGTGTTTGTGATTTAAAAATGGTGGAGGTGGAATAAATATAGTTTCCACAAAAAGATTAAAAGATTCTTTTATGATGGAAATAGCAGACCTTTACCCACAGCTTGACTATGAACTGATATTGGAAAAAATACTGGAAATGTCAGAGGAGATGAAGCTATGGAGAAAAAATAAAGATTATTTTGTAGAATCTCAACCTCAAACTCTAAAAGATCAATCTATAGGCCAAGAAGAAACCTATACACAACAGTGTACAGAATCTGAGATGGAGGAACAATTTACTAATCAATTGAATTCTGGACTGGATTATGAGCTGATATTGGAAAAAATATTGGAAATGAAAGAGGAGATGAAGTCATGGAGAAAAACTAAAGATTATCTTGTAGAACCACAAGCTGGGCTTCAAACTCTAAAAGACCAATCTACAGGTCAAGGACAAACTTATATGCAACAGTCTGCACAATTCGAGATGGAGGAACTCATTGATCAATTCAACTTTAAAAAACTTTTGGACCCAAAATTCCAGATTGAGACTTTAAATGATTACTCTACAAACCAACTAACTACTACAGAGGAGGATATTTCACAAATTTATGCACAAATGGTGGAGAACTTTGAAGATCCAAAAATGACTTTAAGTGAAGTACTCTCATTGCTAAAATTAACAGGAATTGACAGCCAGACGCAATTGATTGAAAGTTATGGCAATTTGGATAATCAAGCTGAAATTATAATATGGAACAAAATGGACTATATTGCTTACATGATACTGGAAAAAGGGGAAGAGAATTTTGATCAGATTGATTTATTGATGAACATTAATACTCAAATACTGAGATTTGATGACATAAATGCGACATTATGGAAACCAGCTTGATATAGAAAAAAAGCTAGAGTCAGATTTAAAAATGTGATTTAAAAGCTTAATTATTGGATCAAAAAGGCTTTAGAGATTTGGATTGATTTGACAATTTAATTGAGTAAATAAAAGTAGTAAGATAATAACGGGTGTAATAATAGGTTTGTTTTAGATACGATAGATAATTTTGTTGAGATTTAAATTTTACTTAACAGGTTGAAATGTTTTTTTTTTTGTTAGTTTGTTTTTACTTTGTTTATATAGAAAACTATTTTGTAATAGCAGAAGAGTTAGAGAAATCTATGATAAGAGAAGAAAGGGTATTAATTAATGATGTATTAAATTAAGAGATGGAATATATATGAAAATATTAGAATATTATTCTTGGAATATTATGTGTTGTAGAAGGGATACCCAAAGTCTTATTAATATGTTTGTTTAAGATTAATTGGAATATGTTAATTAATTAATGGAGCTTAAAAGCAGGAGTGATTTATATAGTTGTAATAGGGATGATTTTGTGTATTGATTGAATTTTAAGAAGAAATAGGTTAAACTAAATTTGTTATATTATGTGAGGGAAATAGAGGGGGAAATTTTTTAAGGTATTAATTTTAGCTATACATATATGACTTGTTTTGCTATGATTGATTACCCTTTTACCACGGTATTTTCCTGAGCATTTTGATGTAAAAAATAAAAAAACCCAAGAAAATGTGTATTAAAAAAAAGAAATATGGAGGAATATGGCTTTGACAATTAATGTATCAATAGCAATAGCACTTAGACTTATATACCGCTTCACAGTGCTTTACAGCCCTCTCTAAGCAGTTTATAGAGTCAATATATTGCCGCCAACAATCTGGGTTCTCATTTTACTGACTTCGGAAGGATGGAAGGCTGAGTCAATCTTGAGTCAGTGAGGTATGAACTGCCAAACTGCTGGAAGTCAGCAGAATTACTCTGTAGTCCTGCATTCTAATCACTGCACCACTGAGGTGGTTGTATTCTCAGGGGATTTGAGATAAATTAGTGGAAATTATATACATTTCGCCAAAAATTAAAGCAACTAAATGAACCTGTGTACCTCAGTAGAATGTTAATAGATATGGGAAAAGACAAAGAGAAAATTTAAGAAATTTAAGGTAGTAGAAAAGTAGTGGTTAATATACAGTTTTGGGGAGGACTGAATGTCTGACAAAAGAAACAATTTTAGCTGTGTCCACTAGGTTGTATGGGAGTGAAGCATCTCTGGAGAAAAAACACGATAAATTGAACAAGTGGAAATGCATCACTTAAGTCCATGTGATGAAACAAGGAGAAAGAAAAAATAAAAAGGTGCTGAGGAAAGATGGAACAAAGAGAAAAGTAAGTACGGTAATAACAATAGCAATAATAAAGTTGGAAGGGACCTTTGAAGTCTTCTAGTCCAATCCCCTGCTCAGGCAAGAAACCCTACACCATTTCAGATAAATGGTTGTCCAGTTTCTTCTTAAAAACTTCCAGTGTTGAAGCATTCACAACTTCTGGAGGCAAGTTGTTCCACTGATTAATTATTCTAACTGTCAGGAAATTTCTCCTTAGCTCCAGGTTGCTTCTCTCTTTGATTAGTTTCCACCTGTTGCTTCTTGTCCTGCCCTCAGGTGCTTTGAAGAATAGCTTGACTCTCTCTTCCTTGTGGCAGCCCCTGAGATATTGGAAGACTGCTATCATGTTCTCCCTCATCCTTCTCTTCATTAAACTAGACATATCCAATTCCAATTCCAAACAAACCCAATATTTGTTTGTGTCAGAAGCATCACAGTTAAAATAAAGCATACTATATGACATAAAATATATAAGACTAAAATATGTACAAATTAAACAGATGTTGCCCAGAAACTAGCAACTGTGTTCTGTGCATTGCCACAAGGTCCTCAAGTGTATATGGATCGGGACACAAAAGGTAGGTGTACATACATTGATGCTACCAAGTAATATAGAAAGAATGAATGACAATCAAACTGCCAAGAAGGAAAACTCAGTGTGTCAAAAGGAAGAGTAAAGTCGTAAAATAAATTAAATCTAGTTATAGTTTTATTTCTTTTTCTTCTTCTTAAGAGATGCCTTTATTTTTTGGACTTACTATCACTATAACTCTTTTCCTGCACACTGCATACCATTGTGTTTGAAGGAAATCTGGTTCATTCCAAGCTGGGATAAGAAAAAAGAAATGCAGAATAGAGGGAATTGATTGAAGCAGAAGTGAAGTTTATTTTCAAGAGCACAATTCCAGCAGAGCACAAGGTCAATTATTGGAAGTGGCCATCTGAGCCTGCCCCTGCAATTCTTAGGAAGTGTAATTGACTGGGTTCTCCAAAAGGGGGCACTCTAGAGTTAGGTTTTCTGCTTTTTTCCTGCTAATTAGCATTATAGATAGAAGTGAAAGTCTCATGGGGAAAAGGAACTTTTGTTTATTAATGGGTGGAATTGCTGCCATCCTGAAAGGAATATTTCACCTGAATGGCCTGCTGACTTTGGCCAATTTCAAATTCTTTGTTAAGCCTGTTACCTTTGTTTCAAATGTAATTCCTAACCTTATGCCCTGGAAATGGAAGGGAGATTGAATCAAAGAAACAGAGGAAGGAGGGTTTTTATTTCCTTCCTACAACTGCTTACCCTGAAGGAAAATAGCATGATACATTACACATTGGAGATTGTTACAGCATTGGAACAATGAGGCAAGTAGAATACAACCGTAGCAAGTAAATAACATCCATTTATTTCTTACATCCTCCTTGGATATCACAGAGAGCTCACCAGATGGTGGACTGTTGTTTGCAAAGAATTAATTTCCTATATAATCAGGAAAGAAAAGCTTTTAAAGACCATTTTAACAAAGTTCTAATGATAACTTGGGGAAATTATTTGGATAGACAGTTTTTGGTCTGTCAGGACATCCTCTTTTTATTATTTTGTGTATTCGGACAAATTTTATTGACCAGTGCTGTAATCACCCTGGCAACTCCTATCATGTCTGTGCTATTTATGGGCTTGTAAATGTTCAGTTTTTAAGAAAATCTTGTTCCTTTCATGTCTCTTCACTGGTCTTCTTTTTTTAAAAAAAATATCCAAATTAAAACCTTGCCTGACTGTATTGCTAAATGATGGGAAGCTAGAAAGTCATCCCATGAAAGCTCTGGACTTTAAGCTCACAGTAATTCATTAGTTGCTAGGGAAGCAAAACACTGCAACAGATCCTTTCACAATACTCAAAGGATTCAATGAGATAACAGCATCACAATGTCCAAGTCAGCAGAAAGATTGTACAGAGCTATAATGGTGCAATTTCCTTATTGATGTCTTGCAAACTCTTTTCAGTTCAGCCAATTACACACACACACACACACACACACACACACACACACACTCCCAAATTAAATATAGTTTTTTTACAATGCTGGCAGAGTAGTTTGGTAACAATAAAAAGCAAGCAGGAGCAGCTGAAATAGCTGCAAACAAGCATCTTTCTGAACTCTTATTTTCCTATCGAACAAAACACAAACAGCCTTGTCTGAAGCCATTTAGCTTCACTTTACAAATATTTCCCCCCTTAGCAGTGGTTAAAAAAAAGCTACAGCAAAAATTACCAAAATGAATAGGCATGAACTAAATCTGAATGATAGGAACCTGCTGGCTAATTCATTGATTACTAATCCCCAGCAGCAATTAAGTGATAGCCACTGAAAAGTGATTCAACTTGGGCAGAGGGAAAGGATATATATACCTTAATAGGTACAACATTAGCAACATATGGCACAAAGAGCATAGTTCATCTCTGCAAAAGCAGCAAGCAATTAAAAGGAGAATTTCTGGGCAGGATTTCACATGCAGAGGAGGATGCAATTAGCATTCTTTTAAAGTTTATCATCCTTGGCTAATGAATCCTATCTAAGCTGAATAGCTGAGAGATTGACTTGGTGAGGGGCTGTTTGAGCAAGTCATATTAAAAGTTTGTAACCTAAGTTGTGACAGACAGTAACAGAAATGTGATCCTTACCTTTTAGCCACAGGAATACATTAGATAGTACATTAGGTTTCTCAGCATTGTCTATAGAGGTTCTCAATCATCCAGGTCATAGTTGTCCCAAAGGTGCATCTTCAAAGGCAACTGGGCTTTGTTTTTTTCCTTGAAAACGTTTCAGCAGTTACAAGAAGGTTTCACACTTATTTGCACTATTCAGATGACCCCAAGGGCACAGATAAACCTCCAAGTGGCCTCAATGAGTCTCAGAAAGAGTATTAATGATCAGATGACTGCAAGGAATATAAATCCTTCCATCCTCCACCGGTCAGTCAGAACTGAAGAAGCTTCTTGGATAAGAAGCATAATGTCTTTGGGAGGTGTCTCAGCATTTTTGACCAGCAGCTAGTAAATTCTATCAATTTGAGGATGCATCCCCAAATTGGGGGGGAGGGGGGCTGGGCCCATCTAGGGATGAAATTTGGGAGTTTGAAAGGGTAAAAAAGTATCTGTAAGGCTTGAGCTCCAAATGTGTTCCTTTAAACTTTCCATACCTTTCAAAACCAAAATGGGCCTTACCTGGATAATTCTGTGTCTTACAAAAGCTGAACTTTTTGCATCCTTTCCTTAAATCCTTGATTTTGGGCTCCTTTTTTCTAAAAAAGACACTGTATTGTATCTTCTGGCCATGACAGATAACTGTTTGCAATTTTCTGCTCATTGGTTTCTCCTCCTACTTGTCAATTTCTTTCTCTCTAATTATTCCTTTTGCTTTTTTCTGCCTTTAATTATTTTTTCCCTGCCCTAGGTAAACCTGGCTTAGAAATAGTAGCATTGACTGATTATGTGCCATTAAGTTGGTGTTCATCTTAGAGACCACATAGATTTTTCCATGACAATCTGTCCCTAATAGATCCTTCAATAGTGCAACAATTGCCACTGTCATTGAGTCTTTACATTTGTTGTTGGTTATCCTATTTATCTCTATTCTTCCACCTTTTCCAGCATTAGATCCTTCTCCAAAGATTAGATCTTTGCATAATGTATAATTATTGAGCCTTAGCCCTGTATACCTCAAGTGAAAACTCTGGCTTGATTTGTTTGATGATACATTTTTTTTGTTTTGTTTTCTTGGCTGTCCACAGTTTTCTTAAAGTTTTCTCAACACTAAAGTTCAGAAGTGCTCTTTAGAACCAGTTTGGTTAAGACACCAGGTTAGGAACCAGGAATTAGTCCTGCCTAAGGCATGGAAATTAGTTGGGAGATTTTGCACCAGTCACTTTCTCTTAGCTCAGCCCACCTTACAGACTTATTGTTGTGGAATAAGTAGCAGGAGGAAGGAATATTATGTGTGTTTGCCACCATGAGTTACTTATAAAGTAATAAAGGTAGGATTAAAAAAAATCTAACCTGCTTCTTCAAATTCCAAATTTCAGGTCCAAAGAGGCTAATAGAGAATACATTGCCTGCGCAGTTCTGATCTTTCTAGGTATAGATACATCACAATATTTGAATATCTTTTCCAACATCTTCATAGTTGCTCTGCCTACGGCTAGTCTGTGCTGTATATCTTATCTGTTTGTTCCTTTACTGTTGATTGTTAAGCCAAAAAAGTATAAGAGTTAAACACACAAACACACACATATACTATATTTAAACATATACAAATATATATATATATATATATATATATATATATATATATATGTTTTCTGAGGTTTTCGCGGGCGTTTGTATGTAGGACCTTGGTTGTTCGGGTTTTCTCCCGCGTCAAATTGGAAGTGTCTTGGCGACGTTTCGACGAAGTCACATTCGTCATCTTCAGGCTGGTGTTTTCAGCTTCATACTTCGAGCAGCTGTGGGAGGGCACTTATTTTCTAGGCTTTCCTTTCAATGTTTCCTGATAAAATACATGGGAAAATCCCATAGGAGGAAAATTCCACTTAGGGTTAGGGTTAGGTCACCATGAAGTCAAAGAGCAAAATGGACACCGTGAACAAGCTTGGAGTGCTTGGGTATGGTTAGGAGGGCACTTACTTTTCTAGGCTGCCCTATCCATGTTTCCTGGTAAAATACATGGGAAAATCCCATAGGAGGAAAATTCCACTTAGGGTTAGGGTTAGGTTACCATGAACTCATAGAGCAAACTGGACATCGCCAACAAACTCGGAATGCTTGGGTATAGTTAGGAGGGCACTTACGTTTCTAGGCTGCCCTATCTATGTTTCCAGGCAAAATACATGGGAAAATCCCATAGGAGGAAAATTCCACTTAGGGTTAGGGTTAGGTCACCATGAATTGATAGAGCAAAATGGACACCACCAACAAACTCAGAATGCTTGGGTATAGTTAGGAGGGCACTTACCTTTCTAGGCTGATCCATCCATTTTTCCTGGTAAAATATATGGGAAAATCCCATAGGAGGAAAATTCCACTTAGGGTTAGGGATAGGTTACCATGAACTCATAGAGCAAAATGGAAGCTGCCAACAAACTCTGAGTGCTTGTGTATGGTTAGGAGGGCACTTACTTTTCTAGGCTGACCTATCCATGTTTCCTGGTAAAATACATGGGAAAATCCCATAGGAGGAAAATTCCACTTAGGGTTAGGGTTGGGTCACAAAGAACTAATAGAGCAAAATGGACACCGCCAACAAACTCGGAGTGCTTGGGTATAGTTAGGAGGGCACTTACTTTTCTAGGCTGCCCTATCTATGTTTCCTGGTAAAATACATACAAAAATCCAATAAAAGGAAAATTTCTCTTAGGGTTAGGATTAGGTCACCATGAATTGATAGAGCAAAATGGACACCACCAACAAAATGGGAGTGCTTGGGTATAGTTAGGAGGGCATTTACTTTTCTAGGCTGACTTTTCTATGTTTCCTGGTAAAATACATGGGAAAATCCCATAGGAGGAAAATTCCACTTAGGATTAGGTTTGGGTCACCATGAACTCAAAGAGCAAAATGGACACCGCCAACAAACTCGGAGTGCTTGGGTATATTTAGGAGGGCATTTACTTTTCTAGGCTGAACTATGAATGTTTCCTGGTAAAATACATGGGAAAATCCCATAGGACGAAAATTTCACTTTGGGTTAGGTCACCATGAACTCATAGAGGAAAATGGACACCGCCAACAAACTCGGAGTGCTTGAGTATAGTTAGGAGGGCACTTACTTTCTAGGCTTCCCTATCTATGTTTCCTGGCAAAATACATGGGAAAATCCCATAGGAGGAAAATTCCACTTAGGGTTAGGGTTAGGATACCATGAACTCATAGAGCAAAATCAAGCCGCCAACAAACTCGGAGTGCTTGGGTATGCTTAGGAGGGCAATTACTTTTCTAGGCTGACTTTTCTATGTTTCCTGGTAAAATACATGGGAAAATCCCATAGGAGGAAAATTACACTTAGGGTTAGGTCACCAGGAACTCAAAGAGCAAAATGGACACCGCCAACAAACTCGGAGTGCTTGGGTATAGTTAGGAGGGCATTTACTTTTCTAGGCTGACCTATGAAGGTTTCCTGGTAAAATACATGGGAAAATCCCATAGGAGGAAAATTCCACTTAGGGTTAGGGTTAGGTCACCATGAACTCAAAAAGCAAAATGGACACCGCCAACAAACTCGGAGTGCTTGGGTATAGTTAGGAGGACACTTACATTTCTAGGCTGCCCTATCAATGTTTCCTGGTAAAATACATACAAAAATCCCATAAAAGGAAAATTTCTCTTAGGGTTAGGATTAGGTCACCATGAATTGATAGAGCAAAATGGACACCACCAACAAACTCGGAGTGCTTGGGTATATTTAGGAGGGCATTTACTTTTCTAGGCTTCCCTTTCTATGTTTCCTAATAAAACACATGAGAAAATCCCATCGGAGGAAAATTCCACTTAGTGTTAGGGTTAGGTCAAAATGAACTGATAGAGCAAAATGGACACCACTAACAAACTCAGAGTGCTTGGGTATTGTTAGGAAGGCCATTATATTTCTAGGCTGCCCTATTTATGTTTCCTGATAAAATAAATGGGAAAATCCCATAGAAGGAAAATTCCACTTAGGGTTAGGTTTACCATGAATTGATAGAGCAAAATGGACACCACCAACAAACTCGGAGTGCTTGGGTACAGTTATGAGGCAATTTACTTTTATAGGCTTACCTATCCATGTTTCCTGGTAAAATACATGGGAAAATCCCATAAAAGGAAAATTCCACTTAGGATTAGGGTTAGGTCACCATGAACTCAAAGAGCAAAATGGACACCGCCAACAAACTCGGAGTACTTGGGTATATTTAGGAGGGCATTTACTTTTCTAGGCTGACCTATGAATGTTTCCTGGTAAAATACATGGGAAAATCCCATAGGACGAAAATTTCAGTTAGGGTTAGGTCACAATGAACTCATAGAGCAAAATGGACACCGCCAACAAACCCGGAGTGCTTGAGTACAGTTAGGAGGGCACTTACTTTCTAGGCTTCCCTATCTATGTTTCCTGGCAAAATACATGGGAAAATCCGATAAGAGGAAAATTCCACTTAAGGTTAGGGTTAGGTTACCATGAACTCATAGAGCAAAATCAAGCCGCCAACAAACTCGGAGTGCTTGGGTATGGTTAGGAGGGCACTTACTTTTCTAGGCTGACTTATCTATGTTTCCTGGTAAAATACATGGGAAAATCCCATAGGAGGAAAATTCCACTTAGGGTTAGGGTTAGGTCACAATGAATTCAGAGAGCAAAATGGACACCACCAACAAACTCAGAGTGCTTGGGTATGCTTAGGAGGGCAATTACTTTTCTAGGCTGACTTTTCTATGTTTCCTGGTAAAATACATGGGAAAATCCCATAGGAGGAAAATTACATTTAGGGTTAGGTCACCAGGAACTCAAAGAGCAAAATGGACACCGCCAACAAACTCGGAGTGCTTGGGTATAGTTAGGAGGGCATTTACTTTTCTAGGCTGACCTATGAATGTTTCCTGGTAAAATACATGGGAAAATCCCTTAGGAGGAAAATTCCACTTAGGGTTAGGGTTAGGTCACCATGAACTCAAAGAGCAAAATGGACACCGCCAACAAACTCGGAGTGCTTGGGTATAGTTAGGAGGGCACTTACTTTTCTAGGCTGCCCTACCAATGTTTCCTGGTAAAATACATACAAAAATCCCATAAAAGGAAAATTTCTCTTAGGGTTAGGATTAGGTCACCATGAATTGATAGAGCAAAATGGACACCACCAACAAACTCGGAGTGCTTGGGTATATTTAGGAGGGCACTTACTTTCTAGGCTTCCCTATCTATGTTTCCTGGCAAAATACATGGGAAAATCCCATAGCAGGAAAATTCCACTTAGGGTTAGGGATAGGTTACCATGAACTCATAGAGCAAAATCAAGCCGCTAACAAACTCGGAGTGCTTGGGTATGGTTAGGAGGGCACTTACTTTTCTAGGCTGACTTATCTATGTTTCCTGGTAAAATACATGGGAAAATCCCATAGGAGGAAAATTCCACTTAGGGTTAGGGTTAGGTCACAACGAATTCATAGAGCAAAATGGACACCGCCAACAAACTCGGAGTGCTTGGGTATAGTTAGGAGGGCACATACTTTTCTAAGCTGCCCTATCTATGTTTCCTGTTAAAATACATACAAAAATCCCATAAAAGGAAAATTACTCTTAGGGTTAGGATTAGGTCACCATGAATTGATGGAGCAAAATGGACACCACCACCAAAATGGGAGTGCTTGGGTATAGTTAGGAGGGCATTTACTTTTCTAGGCTTCCCTTTGTTTGTTTCCTAATAAAACACATGGGAAAATCCCATAGGAGGAAAATTCCACTTAGGGTTAGGGTTAGGTCAAAATGAACTGATAGAGCAAAATGGACACCACTAACAAACTCGGAGTGCTTGGGTATTGTTAGGAAGGCCGTTATATTTCTAGGCTGCCCTATTTATGTTTCCTGATAAAATAAATTGGAAAATCCCATAGAAGAAAAATTCCACTTAGGGTTAGGGTTACCATGAATTGATAGAGCAAAATGGACACCACCAACAAACTCGGAGTTCTTCGGTACAGTTCTGAGGGAACTTAATTTTATAGGCTGACCTATCCATGTTTCCTGGTAAAATACATGGGAAAATCCCATAAAAGGAAAATTCCACTTAGGATTAGGGTTAGGTCACCATGAACTCAAAGAACAAAATGGACACCGCCAACAAACTCGGAGTGCTTGGGTATATTTAGGAGGGCATTTAGTTTTCTAGGCTGACCTATGAATGTTTCCTGGTAAAATACATGGGAAAATCGCATAGGACGAAAATTTCACTTAGGGTTAGGTCACAATGATCTCATAGAGCAAAATGGACACCGCCAACAAACCCGGAGTTCTTGGGTATGGTTAGGAAGGCACTTACTTTTCTAGGCTGCCTTATGTATGTTTCCTGGTAAAATACATGGGAAAATCCCATAGGAGGAAAATTCCACTTAGGGTTAGGGTTAGGTCACAATGAATTCATAGAGCAAAATGGACACCACCAACAAACTCGGAGGGCTTGGGTATGCTTAGGAGGGAAATTACTTTTCTAGGCTGACTTTTCTATGTTTCCTGGTAAAATACATGGGAAAATCCCATAGGAGGAAAATTCCACTTAGGGTTAGGTCACCAGGAACTCAAAAAGCAAAATGGAAACCGCCAACAAACTCAGAGTGCTTGGGTATAGTTAGGAGGGCATTTACTTTTCTAGGCTGACCTATGAATGTTTCCTGGTAAAATACATGGGAAAATCCCATAGGAGGAAAATTCCACTTAGGGTTAGGGTTAGGTCACCATGAACTCAAAGAGCAAAATGGACACCGCCAACAAACTCGGAGTGCTTGGGTATAGTTAGGAGGGCACTTACTTTTCTAGGCTGCCCTATCAATGTTTCCTGGTAAAATACATACAAAAATCCCATAAAAGGAAAATTTCTCTTAGGGTTAGGATTAGATCAACATGAATTGATAGAGCAAAACGGACACCACCAACAAAATTGGAGTGCTTGGGTATAGTTAGGAAGGCATTTACTTTTCTAGGCTTCCCTTTCTATGTTTCATGATAAAACACATGGGAAAATCCCATTGGAGGAAAATTCCACGTAGGGTTAGGGTTAGGTCACCAGGAACTCAAAGAGCAAAATGGACACCGCAAACAAACTCGGAGTGCTTCGGTACAGTTCTGAGGGAACTTACTTTTATAGGCTGACCTATCCATGTTTCCTGGTAAAATACATTGGAAAATCCCATAAAAGGAAAATTCCACTTAGGATTAGGGTTAGGGCACCATGAACTCAAAGAGCAAAATGGACACCGCCAACAAACTCGGAGTGCTTGGGTATATTTAGGAGGGCATTTAATTTTCTAGGCTGACCTATGAATGTTTCCTGGTAAAATACATCGGAAAATCCCATAGGACAAAAATTCCACATAGGGTTAGGTCACCATGAACTCATAGAGGAAAATGGACACCGCCAACAAATTCGGAGTGTTGAGTATGGTTAGGAGGGAACAAATTTTCTAGGCTTCCCTTTCTATGTTTCCTGGCAAAATACATGGGAAAATCCCATAGGAGGAAAATTCCACTTTGGGTTAGGTCACCATGAATTGATAGAACAAAATGGAAGGGGCCAACAAACTCGGAGTGCTTGGGTATGCTTCGGAGGGTACTCATCTTTCTAGGCTGCCTTTGATATGTTTCGTAGTAAAATACATGGGAAAATCCCATAAGAGGAAAATTCCACTTAGGGTTAGGGTTAGGTTACCATGAACTCATAGAGCAAAATGGAAGCCGCCAACAAACTCGGAGTGCTTGGGTATGGTTAGGAGGGCACTTACTTTTCTAGGCTGACTTATCTATGTTTCCTGGTGAAATACATGGGAAAATCCCATAGGAGGAAAATTGCATTTAGGGTTAGGATTAGGTCACAATGAACTAATAGAGCAAAATGGACATCGACAACAAACTCGGAGTGCTTGGGTATTGTTAGGAAGGCCGTTATATTTCTAGGCTGCCCTATTTATGTTTTCTGATAAAATAAATGGGAAAATCCCATAGAAGGAAAATTCCACTTAGGATTAGGTTTACCATGAATTGATAGAGCAAAATGGACACCTCCAACAAACTCGGAGTGCTTGGGTACAGTTAGGAGGGTACTTACATTTATAGGCTGACCTATCCATGTTTCCTGGTAAAATACATGGGAAAATCCCATAAGAGGAAAATTCCACTTAGGGTTAGGGTTAGGTCACCATGAATTCATAGAGCAAAATGGACACCACCAACAAACTCGGAGTGCTTGGGTATAGTTAGGAGGGCACTTACTTTTCTAGGCTGCCCTATTAATGTTTCCTGGTAAAATACATACAAAAATCCCATAAAAGGAAAATTTCTTTTAGGGTTAGGATTAGATCACCATGAATTGATAGAGCAAAATGGACACCACCAACAAAATTGGAGTGCTTGGGTATAGTTAGGAAGGCATTTACTTTTCTAGGCTTCCCTTTCTATGTTTCATGATAAAACACATGGGAAAATCCCATTGGAGGAAAATTCCACGTAGGGTTAGGGTTAGGTCACCATGAACTCAAAGAGCAAAATGGACACCGCCAACAAACTCGGAGTGCTTCGGTACAGTTCTGAGGGAACTTACTTTTATAGGCTGACCTATCCATGTTTCCTGGTAAAATACATGGGAAAATCCCATAAAAGGAAAATTCCACTTAGGATTAGGGTTAGGGCACCATGAACTCAAAGAGCAAAATGGACACCGCCAACAAACTCGGAGTGCTTGGGTATATTTAGGAGGGCATTTAATTTTCTAGGCTGACCTATGAATGTTTCCTGGTAAAATACATGGGAAAATCCCATAGGACAAAAATTCCACAGAGGGTTAGGTCACCATGAACTCATAGAGGAAAATGGACACCGCCAACAAATTCGGAGTGTTGAGTATGGTTAGGAGGGAACAAATTTTCTAGGCTTCCCTTTCTATGTTTCCTGGCAAAATACATGGGAAAATCCCATAGGAGGAAAATTCCACTTTGGGTTAGGTCACAATGAATTGATAGAACAAAATGGAAGGGGCCAACAAACTCGGAGTGTCTTGGTATGCTTCTGAGGGTACTCTCATCTTCTAGGCTGCCTTTGGGATATGTTCGTAGTAAAATACATTGTGGAAAATCCATAAGAGGCAAATTCCACTTAGGGTTAGGGTTAGGTTACCATGAACTCATAGAGCAAAATGGAAGCCGCCAACAAACTCGGAGTGCTTGGGTATGGTTAGGAGGGCACTTACTTTTCTAAGCTGACTTATCTATGTTTCCTGGTAAAATACATGGGAAAATCCCATAGGAGGAAAATTGCATTTAGGGTTAGGATTACGTCACAATGAACTAATAGAGCAAAATGGACATCGACAACAAACTCGGAGTGCTTGGGTACAGTTAGGAGGGCACTTACTTTTCTAGGCTGATCTATCCATTTTTCCTGGTAAAATATATGGGAAAATTCCATAGGAGGAAAATTCCACTTAGGGTTAGGGTTAGGTCACAAAGAACTCATAGAGCAAAATGGAAGCCACCAACATACTCGGAGTGCTTGGGTATATTTATGAGGGAACTTACTATTCTAGGCTGACTTAACTATGTTTCCTGGTAAAATACATGGGAAAATCCCATAGGAGGAAAATTCCACTTAGGGTTAGGGTTAGGTCACCATGAAGTCAAAGAGCAAAATGGACACCGCCAACAAACTCGGAGTGCTTGGGTATGGTTAGGAGGGCATTTACTTTTCTAGGCTGACATAGGAATGTTTCTTGGTAAAATACATGGGAAAATCCCATAGGACGAAAATTCAACTTAGGGTTAGGTCACCATGAACTCATAGAGGAAAATGGACACCGCCAACAAACTCGGAGTGCTTGAGTCCGGTTAGGAGGGAACTAATTTTCTAGGCTTCCCTTTCTATGTTTCCTGGCAAAATACATGGGAAAATCCCACAGGAGGAAAATTCCACTTAGGGTTAGGGTTAGGTCACCATGAATTGATAGAGCAAAATGGAAGGGGCCAACAAACTCGAGTGCTTGGGTATGCTTCGGAGGGCACTTACTTTTATAGGGTGACATATCTATGTTTCCTGGTAAAATACATGGGAAAATCCCATAGGAGGAAAATTGCATTTAGGGTTAGGATTAGGTCACAATGAACTAATAGAGCAAAATGGACAACTCCAACAAACTCGGAGTGCTTGGGTACAGTTAGGAGGGCACTTACATTTATAGGCTGACATATCCATGTTTCCTGGTAAAATACATGGGAA